>NW_022990940.1:2016700-2495381 GCF_902827175.1 Gymnodraco acuticeps
AAATTCATGCATTATTTGTAATCACATGTCTACCGTAGTGGCCCTGATGTTGTGCTTCCTGGGCATTGCGTTTTCTGCATTAATTACATTCTAAGCATTACATCGTTGACTTCTCTTGAGGTTCTTAGTCAGAGTGATTTACATGTTTGCCCTAGGAGTAGTTTAAGAATAATTAAAACAGCCAGGTGTGTTCCTGCTTTTTTTTAATTATAATTTTGAACATTTGAGCCATTAATGCTGTACAATAAAGTTCAATTTTATGACATTCCTTCTTTTTGTTTAGCATTGGGTATTGACTTGAAAGGCTTTAAAGTTGGATGTAAAAAGTCAGTTGTTTTTTGTCTTTGGGAAAAGAAAGAAACACATCGCCTGTGGTGGGCTTCTAGGTTTTCACAGCACAAAAAAAGCATCAAAAGGTCAAAGCAACAGATCAAACCTCGCCTGCAGCATTATAAACGTCTCCAATGTCCATCTCTGAGCTCTGTATGTCATCATGATGAATAATGAGGATACTGTACAGCCTTTTGGGCTGGTTTACAGTAAAACCAGTTAATAGTGTTTCCCATCAACAATATTTTATCAGAAAGCTGTCATAACATAGCATTTACAAATAATGGCTAAATGATTATTTTGCGTAAAAACATTCAGCAAGGGTGCAGAGATCACTTTATTTACATAACTGGTGAGCTTCGTAAGCTTTTAATAGAATTTACATCAGACATAATTTCTTAACGCAAAAGGGATCCATAACTTCTGACTCTGGACCGCAAGCCTACTTCATGCATGTGAAAAAAATAGACCCTAAATCTAAACAAAGTGGCCACAATTTATCTAAAATAAAATAAAAAGCCATGTCATTTTCCCCGTCTGTGTCTGCCAAGTAGGTCAGACCATGACCTTCCGAGCATCTAAACCAATATATTTAGCATTGCCGGCAAATCTCTTTAGCAGAAAGCCATTCATATCCTCTCCAACAGTACGTCCTCCTGGACAGCGCTGATAGTGATGGCGGAAGTAACTTATCTGAATCTATCTCTCTCCGGACTCTCCACTATCTCTCCATCCGCTGTCCGAGAGACGTACTGAATGACAAACTGTACTGTTCTCTGTGGATCAATGGCTCATAAGTATAAACCAATTTCCTTTACAAACGGCACTCTGGGAAATAAACTGCCGCAGGAGCCTGACTCCGTGTGAGCTGCGACAGCCCATTATTAATTGTAATGTTCTGGAACTTTGGCAGAACCACCAAACTTCAAAGATTAGCTTAAAAAGTACATTTGACTAAAGTGCAACTCAAGTAAAAATACTGTTTAATATGAAACACATCAAAGGAAAACCTTATACATACAATAACTGCTTTTTACAGATGACGTGGTCATACTTTCACACAATCATGACATTTATTAAGAATCATGTTCATCTCTCAATTTTTTTCCAATGCATGTATTTGATATTGATGATTTTCCAGGGATCCATCTGTTTCCATTCATTACTCTATAGCATGTATTGATGCTCGATGATACTGGCATGTCAGGATTATCGATAAAAGAAAGGATTTTCAAATAAACAATCTGGTAATACAACTAGCTTGTTTTACTTGTAACCTAAGGTAAAGTAGTTTTATTTTTGGCCATTTTAGAGGAATTGAATGGTATTCCTGCATTTGCCAACAACAGATGAAATATTTATATATTAATTCCCCTAGAGAAGGGACTTGATGTTCTCCGCAATTAGGTGTAGCGAAAATATGTGCTTCTATCGGGAATTAAATAAAAAATGAGTTTGGAAAATATCAGTGAAAACCCAATGTTGTGCATTTCTCATATCATCATGATTATACCATTCCAGAGGCTTCAAATGCATTTTGAGTCCAAAGTGATGTGTTCAAGAATGCTCTGACATTTCAGATTTATGAGTCTTCTGCTTTTAAACAAAGAAAACGACTAAATTCATGTCTTCCTCTTCACGGCAGTTTATTTGTTTTGAGTTGTACTTTCTGACAATATATTTCATCAGTGTAATGCTCTCCAGCTGTCAACAACCTGTTATGGAGTATTGAAGAGCCCTTGAATGCATCGCCAAAGAAAGCTTTGAAAATGGTCCCTCTCTGCAGCTGCAAAACACTATCACTGCTTGTGCAGTATAATCTTATTCATAGCAAAAGCACAATATAAAATCAAAATGAAGCTATCCACTCCACTGTTGTAGGAGATAATTTGCTGTCTGAGTTCTACAGGCTCTTAAATTCAGTTTAGCCCCTACTGGATTTCTACTGAATATATTTGCATCATTCAAAAATAAACTTCCTGGGTGAAAATACTGAATAAACCAAAAGTTAAATGATAAACAGTCGCAATAAGATTCAACACTTTTTGAGTCAATACAATAATAGCAGATAACAGAAAAACAAATCACGTCAGTAGTACACATGTAAAGGTAAAAGGCAGAATGGGGCTTGATATGGTTTGGCTTTTCCTTTTTCTTTCATTTAAGAGAAAGAGAGGTTTGGTTAGGCTCTGCCGCATTGTTTCTTTCTATGTCATCACAATAGACAGCTGGTGGATGTAATTGGTGTTGGGGGTTTTAGGAAGATTTTTTATGGCCAGATTTTGCATGGCCAAGAAACGTTTCTGGTGGGAGGACATTCAAAGAAGGTCTGTATTTCTGTATTTCTTTGAAGAAATGTATATATTTTAAATATATGTTATGTTTTACATAACAATCACATCGGCTCGAGTACAGAAAACAAAGGGTTCAAACCAAATGGCGAGTTTTAAGAGAGGGAGTTCACTGCATACATACTGTACATGTCCTGGGATAAACAGCACTAACATACTAATATACACAACATATACCAATGCATACATATTATACACATATTGTTATTGAAATACAAACAGTACATACAATCATAAAAACGTACAGTATGTGTATACAGTAAACATATCTGCAATGCACATAGTCAAAAGTCAAAGTCAACTTTAATGTACATGTTTCTGTGTGTTTGCACAGAAAGAGAGATCGAAATTACGTTTCCAACAATCCCGAATACAAAATACAATACAAATATGTATACATATGTATATCCTCCATATATACAATCAACAGACACATTTACCATATGCACACATTAACCTGTTAAACCCCGAGCCTGTTTTTCAGGTTTCAGGCTCAAAAATGACATTCCCAGAACAAATTACTATAACTTCACTTCTAAAAGGTTTATATGAATAATTGTTGTTATCAAAGCAAGGTTACATCTGTGAGTTGGATGTAGAAGTGTCAGAAATCAATATAGATTTTTCTGTGTCAGAGTAAATTCAGATGGAACATAGCAAACAAATGTAAATTCCTGTCTCCGCCTAAAGAAAACCCATTACTTATAGTGAAGACCAGTGCTGGAATTGGGCCGGTACTCACCGGTACGCAGTACCGGCACTTCTGGTTCTGACCCATGGAGTACCGGCACTTCTTGCTCAGTACCGGCATGCTGGCGGTACTCTGGTACTCATGCACCGTGCCAGTACTCAACACTCTCCCGCCGTTCTTATTATACATCCATATATATATATATACAGCCGCCCGGTACTCAGTAGATGCGTCATGAGGTGCCGAACGGACATTCTCATCGCTCTAACCGCTGGAGTTTCACAGCGGCTGTCAGCTGTTTACTCCTGTCATTCAAACAGAACGTGCTGGAGAGGGGGCGGGGCTTATCTTCTCCATGTAAATACTGTGGTGGAAACGACTATGTCAAAATTAACCTATTTGACCGTGATTTAATAGTAATACACGTTTCAAAAAATAATAATAATAATAATAATGCCGAAGTAACAACATACTGAAAACTGTTAGTAAAACCATGTTTTAATGCTTTACAATTTACATACCTAGATGCACGTGTGTTGTGTTTATGCAGTGCAACTCCCACCCAGTGGGTGGCTATGTAGAGTGATAGAACAGAGCAGGCACGCCCCCGAGAGAAGGAAAGCAAGTCACGTCACAAATTAGCATTTCTAAAATGTTAGCGTGGATTAATAAAAGTGCAAAAAGACAGCGGTTGTCGCCGGAAGAAACTTCAAATACAGAGAATGCTGTGCCTGTGTTGGAAATTGTGTCTGATGGGGAGCTTTCTTTGGTTGATCCTCCTGCTCCAAGTTCTAGTGCATTAGCATTAGCACTAGCTCCGCCGCCTCCTCCAGAGCCTCTAACGTTAGCTGCTGCTGGCTCAACTGCCACCACCAACACCGGGCAAAGCGATGCACCTGACTGCTGGACAACGGACCAGGTGCAATATTTTTGCAAGACCAATGCATGGCTCCTTCTTAAAGATAAGAAGCTAGGATGTCGGATATGCAGAGATGTCAAATATTTGGGAATACACACTGGACAAGGACTGAAACTGTCAACTGAATGGGGTGAGTGTGCAGTGTCTCATTTCGGTGTTGACAAGGGCAAACAACAAGCTAGCCTGAGAAAAAAAATCAAAGAACATAAAGAATCACAAGCCCATGTAAAAGCTGCTGACATCCTTACATCTGCTTCACGTGAAACTATTCAACATCAAGTGCAGTCTATGCATAAATCTGAATTAGACACCACTATCAGAGTTTTTCGAACGGCATATAAAATTGGCAAACATAGCCGGCCATTCACAGACATGCCAATTGATTTGAATGTACAGAAACTGAATGGGCTGAACGTGGGCAGGGTTTTGCACTCCAATAAAACCTGTGGCGAAATCATCGACCACATAGCTCATGAGCTGAAGAAAAAAATGGCAAAAGACATTACAGAAAACCAAAGAAAACTGTGTTTTGGTCGATGAATCTACCACTATTAGTGGTAAAACGGTGCTTGTTGTGTGTCTACGCTCAGCATTAGCTGATGCTGAGCCCGAAACGTTTTTTTGGGAGCTGATCGAGTTGGATGGAACAACGGCTGATGACATCACAAAGGCGTTAATGGAGTGTCTTGGAAGAGATTTTAACGAGGACTTTTTAGGTCAGTGTTTCGTTTCTTTTGCATGTGATGGGGCTTCAGTCATGCTAGGGAAGAGAACAGGCGTTGCTACCCAGTTGTGTAGTAAATTCCCAAGCCTGTTTGTGTGGCACTGCTCCAATCATCGTCTAGAGCTGGCAGTTGGGGATGTGGTCAAGGAGGTCTCAGGGCTCAATCATTTCCAGATCTTTTTTGACAAACTCTATTCCTTGTTCCATGCCTCCCCCAAAAATCAGAGGCAGTTAGCGCAGTGTGCGCAAGCAGTCGGACAGCGTCTCCTGGTGATAGGGCGTGTTTTGTCCATCCACTGGGTGGCTTCAAGTGAAAGGAGCGTCAGAGCAGTCTGGGAAAACTACCGAGTGCTTCATGATCACTTCACAAATGCTGCAAACGACACGAGCAGGGATTCCAGAGACAGAGCAAAGTACAAGGGCCTGGATGATGTGCTCACATCTGCAACGTTTGTCAGCAATCTGGGACTGATGTACGATGCGCTCACAGAGCTCAGCGACCTCTCTCGGCAACTCCAAAAAAGAGAGATGACACTGCCTACAGCAGATAGGCTCTTAACTTGAGAAATACGAGTTTTTGAATCCATGGTCACCATGCCTGGCCCACACATGACTACAGTTCATACAGCTCTAGCTGAGAAGTCCTTCAAGGGTGTTGCCCTGCGTGAGAATGGCAGGCTTGTACAGATTCATGCAGGTCAGTTTTTCCGCAGTATGGTAGAGAATCTGAGACACAGAATGACTTCCACAACCTCCTCTCATGTCAGCACAAGATAAATCCCATTACATGGCCGGGAGGCCCGGGACAATCAGCTAATCCAGGACATGAAAGTTATCCATCCTGGAAGTTGGCCTGAAGAGGAGTTAGACGTACAGTATGGGGACGTAGAGGTGCTACGTTTGTGCGAAGTGCTGAAAGTGGACAGAAGAGAGACTGTTCAGGGCTTTCGCGAATACAAGGAAACCAGGGCATCCCGTACACCTGCTGCCATGGCGCCTCTACTGAAAGCAGTCCGAACCATCGCTGTCTCCACTAGTGAGTGTGAGCGGGCATTCAGCTGCATGAACGATATCCTTACTGCAAAAAGGAATGCTCTCTCTGTCAGCCGACTGTCCAGCCTGGTTTTCATTAAATGTAATGGACCATCACTAGGACAGTTCAATCCGGAACAGTATGTGAGGTCCTGGCTGGCAAAGGGAAGGAGAAGTGCTGATGAAAGAGCCTGTCCAGCTCCAGCCCCTGATACTGATGTCCCCAAGGCCTTCTGGAGCCTTTTCTAACAATGTGAAGTATATTGCAAAGCAGCTCACCCAGTGAGAAGACTTTGGCATAATGTGCCGATTTGTACAGATCCTGGAGATAGAAGGACTTCAGACCAACCAGGGAGTTATCTGATCAGCTTGGTGTTCAATGTAACTCTTTACCATGGCTCAGACTTTGTTACTTGCCGTTACAGTTTCTCATTTTAGATTGTGCAAATTTTGCATTTGTTTTTACATGTTCTTTGTTCATGCTCTTTATCATTTTTCTGAGTTGGAAAGTTAGATTGCATCATAGTTTACTTTATACTAGGGCCGGGACTCGATTAAAAAAATTAATCTAATTAATTAGAGGCTTTGTAATTAATTAATCGAAATTAATCGCATTTTTAATCACATATAAATATTTGACCTGAGAACAGTGAGAAGCAATTTTTTTCACATGGATTTTAGTATACCATTAGGCGCATTCACACCGCAGTACTTTTCCCACAAAGGTTCATGAGAACTTAGTTCATGAGAACTCTTTGAACCTGGGGGAGGATTAGGCAAATGAAGCCGCTGACGTCACTTCTTCTTCTTCTGCTTTGGGTTTACTGGCAGGCCGCAAACCACTTCACGGCGTATACTGCCGCCCAAAGTCCCCGGCCGGAAGTCCCCGGAGTTGGGGACTGGCTTCAGTAGAAGCTGCTGGGAGTCCCAGCAGCTTCTACTGAAGCCTTCCGAGTAAATCGCCAGAACGCCGACACCTCCTCATCTCCACCGCTCCCATGTTTTATTTTGTGTTGCCATACATTTGTCTCTCTGCGTTTCTGCGCTGGGCTAATGCTAATAATGCTAATGCGAGGATAATACAATTCACAAAACTTTTTGGGAGTTTTACGGGGCGTGGTTTGCAATCCGCCCAGCCAATCAGAAATATAGCTCTTTTCTCACAAGAGAGCCGCACGAAAGTCCCTGCTCTCTAGCAGCTCTCTGCTCTCTAGCAGGGACTTTCGTGGGGGTAAAAAGGTTCTCATGAACTAATTTGAGTACCGGCTCTTTTTGGTGTGAACGCGATAAAAGAGGCTAACGTCCACGCTAGCTGCTATATGTTTTGCATTGAGGTGATACTTGAGGCTTGATGTGCTGCGGTGATATGCGAATTCCTTTTTGCATAATTTGCACACAACCGTGCTCTTATCGACGCTTCCATCCGTCCGTTTTTTAAAACAACATTTCCCACTGTTGTTCACTGTGGTTTGTTGTTGTCTGAAGTCATGAACGTTAGTTGGTGCTCCAGTATAATCGGTACGCCTGAAACTCATCCAGTGAGAAACGTTCCGCGGTGCGAAAATAAGTGCGATTAAAATGCGTTAATTTTTTTAACGCGTTAATTTTTGTGTAATTAATTAATCTTAATTAACGCGTTAAAGTCCCGGCCCTACTTTATACATATTTGTATTCTTCAGTGGTGAAGTATATTGCAAAGCAGCTCAGCCATGTGAGAAGACTTTTGGCACTTTTTCGTTTTTCGTTTTCTGAGTTGGAAAGTTAGATTGCATTCAAAATGTACAGAAATACTTAATTTTGTTAAAGCTTTTTATAAAAAATGCTTCTGACCAGAGCTTTGTTTCCTTGTCATTAATGTTGAACACCACCAGAGGGGCTCTCACCTGAAAGGTCTCTGCTTGATGTGTCTTCAGCAGAAGATCTAGACTTTGATTGCTATATTTTCAGTTAATATTGACCTTACTGAGCTTTAGCCATATCCGCTGCCTATCATACAAAATGTTAAGTACAGTGAACCTTTCTAAAATATACAGTAGTAAAGAGACAAACCCACCAGCATTATAGTAGCCAAATTCTTGTTTGTGGGCTGTATATATAAAATTGACTTGAAAAAGTTGCTGATTTTAGAGTACTGGCACCTTTTTCATTCCAATTCAAGCACTGGTGAAGACCAACCTTGAATGATGGGTTAGTAGCCTAAAAGCTTTAGGAATCTAAAGTATAACATATAATAAGTACCTTGTATCAAGATTGAGGCAAAACAAGTGACATTTGACCTTTTTAGAGAGGTTTATGAAAATAAAGTCCAGGCGGAATAAGATTTGGGCACATTTAATAATAATAATGCATTTATTTATATAGCGCTTTTCACAACTCAAAGACGCTTTACAGTATGAGGGAGGGTAGACAAACAAGGACAGGCAAACAAGTGAGTACCAGGGTGGGAATTTCACGACGGCCACGACGGCCATGGCCGTCGTTGCCCCGCACTTTGGCCGTGATGCCCTGTGAAAAAAAATGCAATTCACGGCCAAAGTGGCCTTTGTGCCCCTGTCAAAAGTTCCAGTGTAAACAACGCTAGTAAAGTCATACTAGTGCGCGCAGTAGGATAGTCCCGGGCGATGCCTGTGCCCTGTGGATCAGAGCGATTGCTCTGCTGTGATTGTTCCGTCAGAAATGCCTGTAGGGGCCCGACAGCCTTCTCCTCAGCCGCGGGAGCAAGACAAGCACAGGTAAGCAAGCGGACCAAGCTGTTTTGATATGATTTAACTAAAGTATGTGGTAGTAATTGAAAGGACTTAACATTTAAGTGTTTATAGAAAGTACTATTGATAGGTAATTACCATTGTATTAGCCTATTTAAAGTCGACTCGTTACATTTTGTCATGAAAACTAGCGATAGCTAGCTAGTTTGGATAGCGCTAACGTCTTCCCTTCAAGGGGTCTACATCTAGTGTTGCTTCTACAAGCTAGCAGATAGCTGTCACCTTTGAATCTAGTATTTTTCTTGCTAAGCGGTTTTGATATAATACATGACTGACTTATGTGGTTTATGGCTGAACTTAACGTATACGTTAAAGAAACACTATTGCTATTCAGCCATTTGTAAAACGACTGGTGTTGACGTTAGTGCTACACTTTTCAGTCATGTTGATTGACCAGCGTAATTTAACCAAACGGCCTTTGTGCCCTGTCATGTGGCCTTTGTGCCCTTGAAAAAAATGTGAACGGGAAGGCCAAATGGCCTTGCCCCTAAAATGACGAAATTCCAAGCCTGGTGAGTACAAAATAAAAAGGCAGTCAAGAGGAAGTTGATTGAGAGGGGGGAGGGCTTATGGGTAGACAGAGTTGAAAAGATGTGTTTTGAGGCGGGACTGAAAGACTGTGAGGGACTCAGAGTCACGGAGATCTTGGGGGAGGGAATTCCAGAGCCTAGGAGCTGCCACTGAGAAGGCTCTGTCCCCAAAGCTGCAGAGTGTGGATGTGGGAATGGATAGGAGTCCGGCTGCGGTGGATCTGAGGGACCGTGGAGGTTGATAAGGAGTGAGAAGGTTTGTGAGATAAGGGGGGGCCAGATGGTGGAGGGCTTTGTAGGTGAGGACCAGAATTTTGCAGTTGATGCGATGGGAGACAGGAAGCCAGTGGAGGTCTTTGAGGACTGGGGTGATGTGATGCCATGATTTGGTATGCGTGAGGAGACGTGTAGCTGCATTTTGAACCCGTTGGAGTCTGTTGAGGGATGTAGTGCTGATGCCGTAAAGAAGTGAGTTGCAGTAGTCGAGGCGGGAGGAAATGAAGGCATGGATTAGTCGTTCGGCTGCGGGGCGGGTGAGAGAGGGTAGGATTTTTGCAATATTGCGGAGGTGGAAAAATTAGGTTTTGACTGTTTGGCGGATGTGAGGTTCGAGGGAGAGGGTGGGGTCAAAGATTACGCCAAGGTTGCGTGTCTGATTGGAGGGGGAAACAATGGTGCCATCGATGGTGAGAGTTATGTTAGTGACCTTGCTGAGGGTGGATTTGGAGCCGATTAGGAGGAGTTCTGTTTTGTTGCTGTTCAGTTTGAGGAGGTTATGTTGCATCCAAGTTTTAATAGCTGTCAGACAGGAATCGATGTGGGTAAGGGGTGGGTCATGGAGGGATTTGGTGCTGAGGTAGATCTGAGTGTCATCAGCATAGCAGTGGAAGTCGAGGTTGAAGTGGCGGAGTATCTGACCGAGGGGGAGGATGTAAATGATGAAGAGGAGGGGGCCAAGTACTGATCCTTGAGGAACGCCTTGGGTGACTGAAGCTGTGGCAGAGGAGTGGTTTGGGAGGGAGATGAAGTGGGATCGTTCAGTGAGGTAGGACTGGAGCCACCTGAGTGCAATACCTTCAATACCAATGTCCCTGAGTCGGGTGAGCAGGATGTTGTGGCTCACGGTATCGAAGGCTGCACTCAGGTCGAGGAGGATGAGAATATTGAGGGAACCAGTGTCAGCAGAGGTGAGGAGGTCATTGAGGACTTTGACGAGTGCAGTTTCTGTACTGTGGTGAGGATGAAATCCAGACTGAAGGGGTTCATAAAGCTGGTTGGTTTGGAGATGGCAGTGAATTTGTTTGGCTACAATGCGTTCAAGAGTTTTTGAGAGGAATGGTAGGTTGGAGATAGGGCGGTAATTAGTGAGGGAGGAGGGATCAAGATCAGGTTTTTTGAGGATTGGAGTAACGGCAGCAGTTTTGAAGGCAGAGGGGACGGTTCCATGGGACAGCGAGGAGTTGAAAAGGTTAGCAAGATAGGGGCAGAGGACGGGGAGGCAGGACTTCAGGAGAGGAGTGGGTAGAGGGTCAAGGGAGCAGGTTGTGGGATTTGAGGAACCGATCAGATGGAGTATTTCAAGTGGGGTCACCAGGTTGAACTGGGAGAGGCGGCGCTGGGGAGGAGGAGTCAGGAGGTCAAGGGAGATGGGGGGAGAAGTGGTAGCGGTGGAGGTTGGGGGAGATGCTTGTATATCAGATGGAGCTGAGAAGGAGTGGTTAATGGCGTTAATTTTGTCTGCGAAAAACTGGAGGAATGAGCTGCAAGTAGCGGAAGTAGAAGTAGGGAGGTTATCAGCACAGGGTTTGAAAAGCTTGTTAACTGTGGAGAAGAGGGTCCTGGGGTTACGGGAGGGGTCAATGAAGATGTTGGAGAGGTAGGCAGATTTAGCGGCAATAAGAGCATCTTTGTATGCATTGAGATGGAGTTTGTAGCTTATGTAATGGACTGAGGGATGATTTCTTTGAAAGACGTTCAAGTTGGCGGCCTCGCTGCTTCATTTTACGCAGTGCGGGTGTGAACCAGGGTGAGGAGGTCTTGAAAGTAACAGTTTTATTTTTGAGGGGGGCTAAAGTGTTGAGGGAGGTGAGTAGGGTGGAGTTGAGGTGGTTGAGCAGATCATCAGGTGAGCTGAGGGTTGCGTCGAGGGGGAGATTAGATGATAGCAGTTCGGAGAGATGGTTATGGTCAATGGAGTGTAGATTACGGAAGGTGATGTTTCTGGGTGGGCAGGGGTTTCGGGTGGGGGGGGGCAATGGTGAATTATATGAGTTTGTGGTCGGAGAGGGGAAATGGGCAAGGGTGGAGGTCAATCACTGGGAGGTTGGTAGAGCAGACGAGATCAAGAATGTGTCCTTTGTCATGGGTGGGGAAGGTGACATGTTGGGTGATAGAGAAATTGTCCAGTAGGGTTGTGAATTCGGATGCCAGCTTGCAGGTGGGTGAGTCAATGTGAAGGTTGAAGTCACCAAGTAGTAACAGACGTTGAGAGAGGGATGAGGCAAGTGTGAGGAATTCAGTGAAATCGGAGAAGAAGGAGGGATGAGGTTTAGGAGGCCGGTAGATGAGGATGACTGTCAGTGAGGGAGGGGCTTTGAAGGCAATGAATTCAAAGGATGATACTGAGGGGAGGGTTAGTTCTGTGATCTGGATGTTCTGATTGTGGATTACAGTAAGGCCGCCACCACGGCGGGAGGGGCGGGGTTTAGTGATGTATTTAAAGCCAGGGGGGGATGTTTGGTTGAGGGAGAAGAAGTCATCGGGCTGCTGCCAGGTTTCAGTGAGCAGAAGGAAATCAAGGGATTTTTCCAAGATTAGTTCATGGAGGATGAGGGCTTTCTTGTTGAGTGATCGGATGTTAAGGAGGGCAATGTTAGTTGAGTGGGAGGGGCATGGTGTGGTCACAGACTGAAGAGGTAAGAGGTTGTCCAGGTTGACAGTGCGGGGAAGAATGTGAGATGGGGGGGGAGGAGCGGCGAGGAGGTGGAAGGAAGTGTGTTATTATCAGTTGTTGGTGGTTGAGGGCGGTGGAATCCACTCCAGGTATTTGGGCCAGCTCTGAGCAGAAGGCAGTGGAATCGACTCCAGGTATTTGGGCCAGCTCTGAGCAGAGGGCAGTGGGATCCACTCCAGGAATTTGGGCCAGCTCTGAGCAGAGGGCGGTGGAATCCACTCCAGGTATTTGGGCCAGCTCTGAGCAGAGGGCAGTGGAATCCACTCCAGGTTTTCGGTACAGCTGGGATTTTAACAGACTAGTGGTGGGTGTATAATATGGAGTAATAAGTGCGCTCAGATGACATGACAGTTGTGGGACATGGCGGTTAGTCGACCAGATAGATGTTATGGATGATTTTCCGGACTGGGAGTAAACAAATCTGCGTTTGGAACCTCTATGGACATACCTCGGTCTGCGTAGAAGCCCGAGGCAATTGATGACAGACAAGCTTAGAGGAAGCGCAGAAAAGTTATTGAGATTAAAAAGTTGGGAGACAGAGTATCGTAACATCATAGTGCCGCGGTAGGATGCTAGCGTTAGCACAGCGCTGGCTATGGTTGTAGACCAGCGGCGCTGAAAGTGGAGCTGTTGGCAGCCGTCAGACAGGATGAGAGGTCAGTTGCAGGCTGTCCTTTACAGCAGATGGGGGGACCGGCAGGAGCGGGAGGTTTAAAGAACCAGAGTCAGGGCCCACGGGGAGGGGCAGGACGAAGAATGGGGCTGGTTATTTGATGGATGGAGCAGCGTTAGCAGGTGGGCTACATTGGCAGGGTAGAAAACCAAAGCGTCCGTCTAAAATGGCAATCGGGTGTAAAAAATATGTTCAGATCAGAACACAAAAGCCACAGAATAGTTAGAAAACGATAGCAGTAGAAAGTGGTCAGAAACTCTTAGATTAACAAAAAGAAAGACGAGATTTTCGGACAGAGAAGCGGCGAACAGTCAGCGCCAGCGTCCTCTCACGCCGTAAAAAAAGTTGATATGATTTGGTTCCATCAGTGCCATTTGACCTTTTTCAGGTACCAGACTATACAAATCATTGTATTAGATTGAATCATCACTATAGGTATTCATTCCACCCAAAACAAACAAAAAAATATTTTAAAAAAAATTATTATTATTTAAAAAAAATAATTTGTTTGTACAAATATTTTTGTGTGTGTAGGTGTGTGTAAGTGTAGGTGTGTGTGTATGTGTAAGTGTAGCTGTGTGGGTATGTGTAGGTGTGTAAGTGTAGCTGTGTGGGTATTAGGGCTGCACGGTATTGAAAAAAACTGACATCGCGGTTTTTTCCCCCCCTGCGGTATATATTGCGTTTTTTTTTAACCTGTTAAACCCCAAAGTCCCGGCGGGTACTTTACTTTTTTTTTTTCACGACAGTGTCTCAGGGGATCGTAATATTTAAGAACTTATTAATGTGTTATACCAGATTAACGGAAATAATCTCAGCTAACTGACGATACAAACCATTTTATACCAAAACAAAACACAAGTCTCATAAGAAGCATCTAAATGATCCCTGAGCGAAAAATGCTAACGCACTTTGGCACAGAACTCGAGATAAAAGTACCCTTATTATTACTTATCGTAGCTGCACTTACAAGATATCCGATTAAAGCTGAGGTTCCACAGATTATTTAGGTATATAGTATCATCACTGAGTGATCTGAACTCGGACAGGGGAAGCAAACACAGACATCACAACACGTACCTTTACGTAGCTTCGAGGGGAGATGTCTCACCGTAGCTGTCAATCTGATCAAAAGACGTGTTCAATGGCATTAAAACGAGAAAGAAAAAACGCGGCTGAATCGGTTAATCCATAGGTTTTTAACGTCTCTGTATAAAAAAATGATTTAATTTATAATCCATAATTCCATTTTTATGTAAATATCGCAGAGCAAAAGTTAGCTGCTAATGGTAGCCACCATAGTGGCTGCTGCTTCTGGTCTTGGCTATGCGGAAGTCTCTCACACACACATTACCAAATAAGGACTGTGATTTCCCATCGATTCCATTGGCTCCGACGGTCAGAAAGAGATGTCACATGTCAAAATCCAGCAAGGTGGGCCAGAGATATGGAAAATCTACCCAAATGGCCCCAAAAGAGGGTTTTTTGTGTGCTAAATCTGTCTAAAAAGTTCAAATATCAGGGGAAGTTCTACACACACCAACACATGAACAAATAAGGAGTGAGAGTGACGACGCGTAGCCAAAACCGGAAGCTGCATACCACCAAGGTGGCTACCATTAGCAGCTAACTTTTGGGATCCGATTTTTACATAAAAATGGAATTATGGATTATAAACAATTGCTTCAAAGCCACAGATACATTATCAACCTATGGATCAACCGATTCAGCCGCGTTTTTTCTTTCTCGTTTTAATGCCATTGAACACGTCTTTTGATCAGATTGACAGCTACGGTGAGACGATCTCCCGTAAAAGGTACGTGTTGTGATGTCTGTGTTTGCTTCCCCTGTTGCGAGATCGGATCGCTTAGATACTATACTTAAATAATCTGTGGAGTCTCAGCTTTAATCGGATATATTGTATGTGCAGTTTCGATAAGTAATAAGGGTATCTTTATTTTGAATTCTGTGCTAAAGTGCGTTAGCATTTAAAAAAAAAAAAGAATAAAACCGCACGTCCCTGCGGTGTGAATACCGCGCATGCGCATACCGCGGTTATCACCATGACACGGTATATCGTTCAGCCCTAGTGGGTATGTGTAGGTGTGTATGTGTAAGTGTAGCTGTGTGTGTATGTATGTAACTGTACCAACGCACTATACAATAAAACTACACTGTAGGTCATTGTGTGTAGGTGTACTTGCACAATAAAAAAAACGGAAACATAAGTAACATTTGACTCCAACTGGTGGTGGGAGGTGGAGGTGCAGGGCCTTCAGCAGGGCCTTCAGCAAACTCCAACAATTCTGCAGCAAGCTGCTCCCTGAAAGTCTTCTGGGTGTGTGGCTTTGTCCTGCTGGGGTCACTCCTCATCTAACAAATGTGGAAAAACAAAGAGATTAGATTAATTCACTGGCTTATACTTATAGGATAATATTGGACTATAAATTAATAATATTACACCAAATAAATAAGTAAACACAGGGCTCGACATTAAGGACTGCCCGATGGCCCGGGGCCATCTAGTATTTAGCTCGGGCAATGAAGCCTCACCTGCTGGTTGCCCGATCGGGCAATCTATTGTGCCAGTATCATGCAGCTTGCGGATCCAGTAATGAGTGACCCGACAGTAAAACTAAACATATCTATAACTAGTTTAGGTAGTTTGAGAGGTAATTAAAATAGCTACGTGTGATATTCTAACCTGAAGTGTGTGTTTTGTCCGCTCACCGCTGCATGTGATCACGCAGAGCTGCGTGTCCACTCGTCAGCCTGCTCAGCTGATCTCTCTCTCCCGTCAGATTAGACTTCACTCGCGTTTATGTCAATATCGAGCAGATTCAGCTAGTTCTAGCTAATGATATGACTACCTGTTTATTAAAAGACACCTACACAATAAGTGTCGCTATGCAACTGGGTGAGGCCACAAAGTATAGTGCAGCATTATGTATTTGTTTACATGCCCACCGGAACCCCGAGGCATTACCAACAGATCAACGCACAATCAACCCACACAGGACATCTCTTTCTCCACATTACGTGTTAGACATTAGAATTGACTATTCTCGTCTGTCACATACTCTTTTGTCTGTCACATAAGTGGCGCAACTGAAGCGGTATTGCGCTAAAGGGAAATTATTTTGACCGGACATTTAGATTTGCCGGCTAATGGGAACTATGACGTCGCCATTTTGTGTGCTTCGCGGATGCGCTCGGCTCCTCTCGACTGCTCGGTCAGCTTCCGGATGAGGAGGCATTCGTTCGACCAACTTACAGTAGATAACATTACAAACATTTTTAACAGGGGCCATACTAGTGTAAATAATGTTTGTTTTGGCATTAATAACTGAATGTAATGTTTTCTACTTTTTTACATCTGGGAAGGCATTTGCCTTCATCAGATGGAAAGTGTCTTGACCAACAACTTAAGTGTTTCTTATAGCTATGCAGGGCATGCAAGCGAGCAAACACAAACAAGAACAAACAAACAAGTGAAATGAAGAATAAAATTGAAATTGTACAATACAATATTGTGGTGGTTCATCTTATAATTCAGTCTAGAGAATGCACCAGACAGCATCTAAGACCTGCAAAAATCAAAATTTTCTGGGGGGACGGAGGCCCCCCAAACCCTTCGTGCCATTTCGTCCGCGCGCATTTTTCAGGGCAATCTCTATTGGGCTCAGGGCCATCTGTAAATTAGCTTAGATGGCCCACAGGTCCATTTCCCAAAATCCTTAATGTCATGCACTGAAACACATGTATATTCATTCACTGGCCATTCATTTAGAAAATGTAACTCCAAAAAGACAAGTAACACTATTTAGCATTTTGCCTAATCATTCCTGTTGGCTAAGCTAACACTGTGATGCAGTTCCACCAAACACAAAAATAATATATAAAAAGGATAATATTGGACTATAAATGAATAATATTACACCAAATAAATAAGTAAACACATGTATATATTCATTCACTGGCCATTCATTTAGAAAATGTAACTCCAAAAAGACAAGTAACACTATTTAGTATTTTGCCTAATCATTCCTGTAGCTTCTTGGCTAAGCTAGCACTGTGACGCAGTTCCACCAAACACATAAGTAATATATAAAAACAGAGAGATTACATACCTTTCCCGTGGTGGAAGTTCAACATCCGAGTCACTACTGTCCGGATCCAGGTCTGGCTGGAGGAGATCTTCATCATCCGACGAAGAGTCATCTGGTATGATCATAGCCCCGCTATCGTCAGCTAGCATCTCTAGCACCTGCTCCGTGGTGAAGCTCTCCCTTCTGGCGAGAAGTCACGTTAGTCACGTGCCTCAAAGGTTGAGAAGGAGGGGCCGTTAGTCACGTGCCACAAAGGTTGAGAAGGAGGGGCTTAGGTTGAGAAGGAGGGGCCGTTAGTCACGTGCCTCAAAGGTTGAGAAGGAGGGGCTTGAGGTACTGCGCACTGCAGTGAGGGGTACTACCTTCTTGTTGCGTAATGCGTAATGGAGCCGGAGCGGGCGTAGTTTATACTACGCAGGATCATATCTTTGGAACCCATTGGTCGATTTGGGTGATTGACACCTTTTCTGAACCGTTAGAGCCAATAGAATCGAGTGACAGTTAGTAAATCCCGCTAAACACTTACGTCAAGTAGAGAGAGGTTTGCGTAAACAGCACGTGAGACAGCATTAGCTCGGGACTGCGAAACTTTATACCTACTCTGCTGCCATGAATGTAATGATAGATTATCAGGAACAATTCTAAAGTGACTAAGATACATTGGATTAACCTTAAACAGCGTTTTTATTCCCTTGAACAAGAGCTTTGATCACAAAACAACGGTAAAACATAATTATTGTTATGGTTTTGAAAACTGTTGTTTTTTTTCTTCTGTGTTCTGGCTGCTAGCTCAGTGAGTTTGTGTCCTACAGTGATGATACTTATAACAACATAATCTGTGGAGTATCAGCTTTCAGATGATATGTAGTTTGTGCAGAAAATATTAAGTTTTAAAGATCGTTTTTGCTAGTTAGCACCGGAAGTAGCATCTGCCCGTTTTGCTAAGAGCTAATGCTAACGCTTCTTGTGAGACTTGTGTTTTGTTTCGGTAAAAATGGTTCGTATCGTCAGTTAGCTGAGATTCTTCTCGTTAATCTGGTATAACGCAATGATACGTTTTTAAATATTAAGATGCCCTGAGACACAGTGTTGTGAAAAAAACAAACAGGGTCCCCGCCGGCAGGGACCTTCGGGCTTAACAGGTTTAAGATAAAACACAACAATCAAATACAAAATAACAGTCACTTCAATATCTTTGGGAATGTACATAGTGTAAGATTGTCCATAGCAGCGTACACAAAAAATATATATACACATATCAAAACATATTCATTAGGGATATTATATAAATAGATACACATAATACACTTGCTTGTTTTTTGCAAATAGATCCCCTTCCTATGCATTCACCAAAACTATGTCCTGTTGATAATCTTAAAATCTATGGTTTTATGCAAAGTTTGATATTTAATGATATTCAAAATCATTTCTATTGTTGTATTTTTTTGAAAAAACAGATTATTTTTCTCTGTGCATGGTTGTCTTAAGACTGGTACACAACATGTCCAAATATTGCGAACAACTGCCTCTGATGATGCAATAATGATGAGAAATATGTAGTGATATTTTGACTCTTCATAGTGTTTGAAATATTCTAACATGCAAGTAAAAACAGTGAATTATGTCTCAGAGATAGTTTGTATAGCTGGCTTTTCTTTTAAAGGGGACCTATCATGCAAAATGCACCTTTGTATGTCTTTTATACATGAATATGTGTCCCCCCCCGGGGTGCCAGGGAACTCACCAAGTGTCAGAAAACACAACCCTCTCTTTTTTCCTCCATACCCCAAATCTCTAAAAACGGGGCTAGAACAGATCTGATATGACTGATCCAGATTTGAAAATAGTGTGACGTCAGTGACGAGGAGCTCCGCCTATATGGCCAACTCTCCACCAATCAGGGGAATGAAAGGTTGCCGTGGCATGGTAACAGCATGGTAACATGACGCTTGTAACTCGGCCCCCTCCTTTTCAGGGGGGCGTGGTCAGCTGATCTGTTTGGTATTTTGAAAATGAAAACGTATAAATATACCTTATATAGGTATGGCCCTACAATATATTAGCATGATAGGTCTCCTTTAACTCTAACTTTCTGTTTAAAAAAAGTACATGGTAAATTAGCTTTAAATGGTTGCATATAAAAAAAAATCAATAAACAACATTTGTCTGGCTGATTGTTTTGACAATACTAAAATTACCTCCACACCAATTAACAGCTGCTTCTGTTCTTTAACAACCACCAACGCAGATCTCACCCCCTTTAGGTGTTAGTGTTTAACAACTGTTTTCATGCTTAATGCGTATTTCTTTTTTACCACCAATAATAAAATATGCAACTGCCATGCCAACTTTGGATTAATTATTCATTATAAATAAATATTGGATATTTTTTCTCACATTTGAATTGTTGAGTTACTGAGGATTTGCCATAAACGATTGAATCTACTCCTACCTTTAGCACCAAGGCTATCTATTCATGTTGTAGTTATACACTAAGTGATTTCAAATGGTATCCTTTTTACATTTCTCATTAGCTTGTTTTATAATGACCATTTTGGTTGTTTTTACTTGAACCCTTAAACAAAGATTATTCCTGGTAAAGTCGGATATTTTCAACATGTATTGACTCTTTATACAAATATTCGCTTTCTGCGATTTTAGACACCATAGCATCATTATTGTAAGGTATATATTATCAACAGTAGTGCCATTTGGACTCACCTAAGTTGATGTCAAACTCAGACATAATGTAGCTGAGCATATTGTTATTCCTTTAATGTGTGGTTCCCATTCTCTCCCAGATTGCATACACCTGTCTACTCTTAGAGAAAAACATCTGCCAGAATATTTACAGAAGCATTTTGGGCTCTTTTTCTCTTTCAACACTACTTCAGTGATTCCCTGCAGTTCTGAACAGTTGTTGATTGCTTTTAAAGCATTTGAGTTCTCTTGATGTTGTTCATCCTTTTTAGAAAAACAAAATGATTAACAACCAACATCTCTGCCTTGACTAAATAAAACCTCTTCAGTCGGATAGAGAGGATGGCTTAAAGTGATATCATGAAATGACAGTGTTTTCAATTACTTATCTGCAACATACATTATCTTTGGTGTCCCTTGAGTTCAAAATACTTGCTGTATTTGAAAAATCATACAATGCTAAAAATGTTCACTGTTATGCCTTGTCTGCTTTCTCCTGAATGCCTATTACTTGAATAAAAACATTTTCCTCCTGCTATCAGATGATAGTTGTCATTCTGGCTATATAGACACATCAGCGTAAAACATTCACTTATGTATCAGAACTTTATGATCAAAAGTTGACCCCTGTGGTGGGAAACTTTCTTCCCCTTAAAGAAAAAATGACTGAAAGACTCTGAGGACTTTAGCTTCTCATCCCTGCATCTCTGCACATAGCACGATGGCCGAATGTGGAGATTCTCTGCCTTACAGATCACAGCGTATTCAAAATATCAAAAGGTCTGCAGAACTGGACTTGAAGTTTGGTTTTAAAGTATGCTCATTGAGAAGTTTTCAATAAATCTAGACCACTTGTCCTTAGAACTGCTAAACTGGGACTGTTAACGCCATTTTGATAAAGTTTCATTTACAAAGACTTTAAAGGCATAGTTTGGATTGTTGAAGTTACGGTACTTATCTGAAGTCAGTTTATAACCTACAGTAGAAGGAGGTTGGCTCTCCTACATTTGGAGAAGCAGACAGGATTACAGGCACCGAAGCTAAGCGGTGTACTGCTGTGAAAGGGGGCAGCAGCAAAACGCGAGCCATCTTAAAAAATCAAAAGTATATCAAAATATTTTACTGCTTTATCTTGACGTCACACAGCCCTTTCCAATGGGGAACTGAGGTTGGTATGTTCTTTTTCAAGCCACCAGATTACTTCTTCATAAACAGTTATTTTATCCTGCAGCACACAGAGTCACTGGTCAGCGTCTGCCCCAATCGATTAGTGTCGTTGTTTGACTTTTTTCCTTTAGATAATCCATTCTTAAATATCCACCCTTTGCGCACAGCCGTGTTGACTTGTCACAAATGGAAAACAAAAGTTTTAACCATACATAGAAATAATAATGTTTCACACCAGTAAATGATGTACACTTTTCAGAAGTTCTGCGTGCTACCTAACAATGTAATTTCCCTATGACTCATAAAAGGTAATTGGATAGAGAAGGGAAAGATGGAAAAAGAAAGTAAGATAAACTTCAGAAACCTGATACAAACAGTGCACTTTTATGAACAATTTCTAAGTTATAAAATTAATTTCTAGACTGCAACAGAGACATGAGGGGACACTAGTTCACAAGAGCCATTTTCTCTGAACCTCCCTCTTAATGCTTTGACACCGTTATCCATGTAAATGCTCAGCGCAGTGCTTATGAATACTGAGAGCTCGCTTTTGCACACGGATTGTCAGAGTGGTTGGAGATCATTTAATTCTTAGGAGATGGTGATTAACACATGCATTAATTCCAGGTTATCCACCTCTTTGATGCCAGCTGAGGGAGAGAGAGCAAAACAGGAATAGATGGAGGGGAAGGGAGGGAAAGACGAAAGAAAGTAATACAAAGAGACATGCAAGGATGAAAGAAGCAAATCCCTCATAACCATGAATTACCGGTGTGTGGCAATGGAGAGAAAGAGTCTTCATCACCACTGTTGATACTCCGCTCAGCCTCATTCGAAAGCACAAAGAGAACTTTGCTCTGGCAGACATTATCAACAGTCTCAACAAAGACTGGAATGAAAAGAAGCAACTACGTATTGCACAATGAAAGCTGCCAGTAATTACGTTCCAATTTTCTCTTTAACAACACTGTCCTTCATTGACATCCTGTTCAATTAAAACAAAATGTCTGCTCGCAGTGAAGGTGTTTGTCTGAATGTGGGAGGGGGGCATTTTGAATAGCTGAATACATTGTGCCCAAATATATACATCTGTAGAGGTGGGAAGTAGTACATTTCTCTGGTATCAGTACTTTACTCCACTACTTATTTTTCTGACAACTTTTTACTTTTACTTCTTACATTTTTAACACAAGTACCTGTACTTTCTAATTCTTACATTTTCAAAACAGGCTGGTTACTTTAGATTTAATCTGCGTTTGGTGGCGTGATCATTATTATTTAGAGTCATTGCATGCCTATTGATTTTAACACAATCCGTGTATCCATCATTTCCTGGTCTTCTCTAAAGAAGAGGGACCAATGAGAAAGTAAGCGTAAGAGGCAGAGACAGGTGATAAATTTAGCGCAATACTGAGACATCTGTGAGGGGAGATGTTGTTATAACATTCTTTGCATTATAATTACAAGATGTTAACACTTAAAGGGCTATTGAGACAGTCATTAACCTCTTTGTAATGCTTACAGCCAATCTCATACTGCATGGAGATATTTTCATCTCTTCACCAATGATGATATGCCAACACCTTCCTTTGGGTAAATATCTCTTTGTTTTTAAAGGTCATGTCCCAAATACCGATTCATAGCTCATGCGAAAGGGCAGATGTTCTTCAATCAAACCTCAGCTAAGGTCATTTGCACAGAGTAAAATCCATCTCTACAATGTATCTGTTATCTGTAATCTTCTAACCATCCATGCATTTGATCTGTTTTCCATCATCTGTGTGGATTAGCGCCTATCAGCAGGTCATAGGCTGATTTCAGTGAAGCTCTTGAGTCATGCTTTCAAATGCTACACACAGAATACTTCGTTAATTTACTGCAACACGTCTTTTGCACTAGACCTACTTTGGTTGCATTTTTTGAATGTTAGAAACAAAACAAACATAATAATTATTATTATTATTATAACAAAGAGAAGCAAAAAAACACAAAAAAAATCCGTTCTAAAACGATATTAAAAAATAAATTCGCAAATAGTTTCTCTCATGTTCAAAAGGGGCAAGAAGAATCTTAAAAAACGTTTCTGGTCCTACCCCCTCTTACGTACATTCTTCACAAAAATCTAAGTTTAGGCCATCGACATCCGGGATATTTGATTCATTGTTTTAAACACGTCTCTTTTTTGTACAAAAAAAACCCAAAAATAAATAACTTTTACAACGACAAGAAATAGCAAGCAGCATCACTTCACAGGTCCTGCTCATAACCATTCAGGATTTGGTTTCTAAATAATAGTTTTAGTTTAGATAAAGTTGCACAGTATTTCAGCTCATCATTACAGTTTTTCCACAGATGAACACCTTTTGTTGTTTGCAATGAACGATGCATTTGAATTATTATGCTCAGCACTATCAATGTCAAAAAAAATGCTGTGTTTATGTTGACATGCTCAGCTCCTCTTCAGCTCTACCTAAAGCTGGAAGGAATGACGAGGCTCCACCCACACTGTCAAACTGCATCTTCAACTTAAATGCTGTTTTTACTTCAGTTAGCGCTGTTTTGCTTTTGAAATGACACTCTGGAGCTGATTCATAGATTTAAATATTCAGCATTCACATTTAGTCACTTGTTTATGAAAAAGGGTTTGTGAGGGAGTTGTTTTGAAAAGCTATTCATGAATAATGCACAGAAAAAGATGTGTCAGAAAGAGAGCCGTATAATTTCAGTGCAGAAGCCTGAGTGTTTTTAATTATAAACAATTTCTCTTTACAGTCTTGTACAGTGTTCTTAAAAATACAAAATAGAAACCACTGTTTACTCAGACACGCCTTTACTCTCGCTGCTCACGTCAATCTTTTCATTCCAGCAAGTTGACGGTGATGATGGCGGCAGATTAGTCACTTAAAACTCAAAAATTGGCACTTGATGTCGGACAGATGGAACTAACTAATTATTGTATTGTTAATAATTGGTATATGTGTTATTGAATGTATTTCTGTGAGTAACTGTCTATAATTCAATCTGAGCCAAACTGTTCAAATAACATATTCTATAGTATTTTTATAACTATGAAACCAAGATGGAAATCTGTAATTCTCCATAATCCAGTAAAACAACAAATGGTTGTCTCTCCGTTAAAATGTCTATAGACAAGGGACACTGACCTTATAGAGCATTTGATCTGTAGTCTGTGATATATTTTCCACTCATCCTTGTTGTGGGACTGAAATCTCAGACTGCCACATCACAAAGTCAGCCTAAAATGCCATAACATTAAGAAATGGTTTTATCCAAACTTCAAAAAAGTTGCCCCTAGCTTGGTTTGGGCTTTGGCTTTTGCTGTGTTGCTTTTTGCCTTGAGTGACTCACATCAAATAATTTACATTTATATATATATTTTTTCAAAGTTGTACTGTCACAGTAGGAACTAGGACACTCAGAGTATTACCATAATACTGTGGAAGGGACTGAACCGTTTTATGATAGATGTCTTTGTAAATAAACAATAGTATTTTACCGGTGAACATGCACTTTAAATGTCATACATTTTAATCTGAATCAAGGGATGACAATAAAATATTTATGCATATTTTGGCTCTTGCCGAATAAAATGAACATCATTTGCTCTAAGTTGTCACATTTTCTAACGGATGCCCCAGAGCGTTCAATGCTTCTCGTTTCCAAGTGTTGTGTAAATGAACAAAAAGATATTAAAAATGAATTTGTAGTGCACCTTTTATTCAGAAACCTATTTATATTTTACAAGAGCACTTTGACCTACAGCAGTCTTTATAAATCAAATTACCCATGTGTCCTTGAATGATGATGGTACTTTACAGCAGGGGAATTGCGAAAACTGCCAGTGTGTGTAAGCGTGTAGCTAATGTTTGATTGCAGAAAAAAACACCATGCTGAATGTTTTAGAAGAGAAAATGCAGTTTCCTTTCATCAGTTGCACTATATATGCATGCAATAGTAGCTCGCAGGGAATAACAGGGCGATACGGGTCTCGGGGAGCAGGAGGAAGACGGTGGCGGTGCTCGTATCATCATGGCTGGCCTGTCACTACGTGTGGACAAACTGTGTGGGGATGATGGGGGACAAAGGAGGCGATTAGTTGGACAGAGCACTCGTAATACACTCTCCGGGGAGCAGTAAGTCAGGCTGCTCCATGCCGCAGCCAGGTTCACTGAGCAATTAAGAGCCGGGAGAGTCAAAGTGGCTTAGCCTGATGCTCTGCACAGTGTTGAGAGCAGAGGGTCACTTTCAACCCCTCAGTCCACCTGTGTCTTAATGCACCCATCCACACTGGCTACACGAGCAGAGAACAGAGCCAAAAGGACAAGTAGGGGCCAAAGCAGTACATGGGGAAGAATTATTCTCCCCTTTCCCCATAATTGTGTCTGACACATCCTTTGGCTTGCCTCCCAGATCACTAGCAATATATATTTTTTTTCTTTATACCCTTGTTATCCTTGACTCGTTAATGAATTATTTATAGTGGGGGAGAGCGTAGTGGTAGAGAGCATTTCCCTCCGAGTAAACATACCAATAAAAGGAAATATGACTGCAATAAAATGATATGAAAGGCATCATTTGCCCTTTTACCAAAATGGGTTTCAAAGTACTGTGGGGTATGCACCATTTCTGAACTTCAAACTCGCAATATTGTTCTTAAAAATAAAAATGGGTGAAATTGTAGAAACGCTGTCAGACTCTGGATGTAGAATCTAGGTATAGGCCTGTCATTTGCTACCATTCTCCGCCCCCCTCCTCCTTTCTATCTGCTCAATCTATTTTACAAGGGCACGGCCAATGCATTCTTAACTTGCCCAAGATGATAGTGATTCATTTAAAGTAATGCAAACATGCCGGGGTGTTTTTTCCTACTTTACCAGAATGGTAATGTGTTGAGCCAGACCTTTGTCTAGCGCTGCTGACAGAGTGCTGTGGAGGTGTATAATAACCTTGAATCAAAAGAGATGTGTTATTATTAAAGGGGCCTTTATTATAAACTCTGTTATAATTATAATGATCCTGGCCGCTGCATAAACAGAATCGATGAAATCCTCTTACATATTGCATTATGCGGTTTGACCTCCGTTGTACAGTAGGTTCAAACATAATGATCACATTTGCAGATTTTCCCTAACTCTAATGTGAGTGGCAAATATTACTCATGACTTTGTGGTGAACAGAACCCCCAATAAATCCTATTTTAACAGTAAGGCCCAAGACAATTTAAAAGGTGTTTTTTTGTAATTTGCTTTTTTGTCTCTCCTCAAGCCTGCAAGATCACAAGAATGAAGGAAGTGATGCCTTGAGGGAAACACTTTTCAACTTACTGGCAGCAAATTCATGAGAACTCTCTCACCTAAAGTTCCTTAGAGAAATCTGTGCACCAATTTAAAAGCTTCCACAAGAATGTGAGCAATAACGTTTCCTGAAATGAGGATCAGGCTCTTTGTTACATTTCATTTATTTGAAGGAGAAACCTTCGGCTTCATAGAAAGATCACTGGGAACAAATTGAACAGCACTTAATAGCTCTCCCTCTCCCTAAGCATGTACATGTTCTGAAGTCTTCATTTATAATCATTGACATTCATTTCGAAGTCCTCTCAGAGACAGCAGATATGTGAAAGTGAATCATTCTCCAACCCTGTCTCCTAAAAATTACGTTCCCACAGAACTAAACTGCATTCTCAATAACGTTTAGCAAGAAACGTATTTTCTCCCACGTTACGTTCGTTATGAACGTATCTCAAATACGTTTATTTTCTACATATCTTCTAGAAACATATTTTCTCCCACGTTACGTTTCTTATGAACGTAACTTAAATACCTTTATTTTCTACATATCTTTGCCATTTATTGTCTTGCTTATAATAATGATAATAGTCATTTATAAATATCATTTTAGAGCACACATTTGAAATCAGTAGGCGAGGCTGTAATTTTGCCAGCTGTTACTCTCATGAGCGAGGCAGAAAATAATAGTTTTTAACATGCCAAAAAGCTGCTGTGTCGTTTATTGCACCTCAAACATTAAAACAAATCCAGTTACGTGTTTCTGTACTTCCTCTAAGAAGAAAGGACAGTAACAGAAGATCTCTGTGGCTTCAGATGTGGTGTTGTTAATGCAATATGATCAGTGGCGACTGGCACAGCCCCACCTAGTGTCAGCAGAAAGTATTAAAAGTAATGATTACAAAAAAATGCAAAACAAAAATTAAAAAATATATAAAATATATTTTAAGATCATGTTTAATCATCTGATTCGTCTGTACATTGCTGTTTTAGTCTGTGTTCTTCTAATTAGTGTCTAAAGTGTGTGCCTATTGAGCTGTTTAGAGCCATGTGGGACAAAACCCGATCCTGCCCCTCCCTCTCCCAGTTTAAGTCAATGGTGACTGTAAAAACTACACTGCGCATGCTCAGAGTATATTCCTATTTAATCCATCCATCCATCCATCTTCTCCCGCTTATCCGTGGTCGGGTCTCGGGGGTAGCAGTTCCAGCAGAGAGCCCCAAACTTTATTTTCCCTGGCGACATCAACCAGCTCTGACTGGGGGATCCCAAGGCGCTCCCAGGCCAGCGAAGAGATATAATCCCTCCACCTGGTCCTAGGTCTACCCCTTGGTCTCTTCCCAGCTGGACGTGCCTGGAACACCTCCCTAGGGAGGCGCCCAGGTGGCATCCTAACTAGGTGCCCGAACCACCTCAACTGGCTCCTTTCGACGCGAAGGAGGAGCGGCTCAACTCCGAGTCCCTCCCTGATGACCGAACTTCTCACCTTATCCCTAAGGGAGACACCAGCCACCCTGCGGAGAAAACCCATCTCGGCCGCTTGTATCCGCGATCACGTTCTTTCGGTCATGACCCATCCTTCATGACCATAGGTGAGGGTAGGAATGAAAATGGCCCGGTAGACAGAGAGCTTTGCCTTCTGGCTCAGCTCCCTTTTCGTCACAACGGTGCGGTAAAGCGACTGCAGTACCGCTCCCGCTGCTCCGATTCTCCGGCCCCATCTCACGCTCCATTGTTCCCTCACTCGAGAACAAGACCCCGAGATACTTGAACTCCTTCACTTGGGGTAAGGACTCATTCCCTACTTGAAGTGGACAGTCCATCGGTTTCCTGCTGAGAACCATGGCCTCAGATTTGGAGGTGCTGATCCTCATCCCAGCCGCTTCACACTCGGTTGCGAACCGATCCAGTGAGTGCTGAAGGTCGCAGACCGATGAAGCCATTAGAACCACATCATCTGCAAAAAGCAGTGGTGCAATCCTTAGTCCACCGAACTGCAGACCCCCTCCCCCATGACTACGCCTCGAAATCCGATCCATGTATATTACAAACAGGATTGGTGACAAAGCGCAGCCCTGGCGGAGGCCAACCCTCACCGGAAATGGGTCCGACTTACTGCCGAGGACCCGGACACAGCTCTCGCTTTGGGAGTACAGAGATTGGATGGCCCTGAGTAGAGACCCCCTCACCCCATACTCCCGCAGCACCTCCCACAGTAACTCCCTGGGAACTCGGTCATACGCCTTCTCCAAGTCTACAAAACACATGTAGACCGGATAAGCGTACTCCCAGGCCCCCTCCAGGATCCTTGCAAGAGTAAAAAGCTGATCCGTCGTTCCACGACCAGGACGGAATCCGCATTGTTCCTCCTCAATCTGAGGTTCGACAATCGGCCTGACCCTCCTTTCGAGTACCTTAGAGTAAACGTTCCCGGGGAGGCTGAGTAGTGTGATGCCTCTGTAATTGGCACACACCCTCTGATCCCCCTTTTTAAAAAGGGGAACCACCACCCCGGTCTGCCACTCCTTCGGTACCGTTTCCGACTTCCACGCAACGTTGATGAGACGTGTCAACCATGACAGTCCCTCAACACCCAGAGCCTTCAGCATTTCCGGGCGGATCTCATCCACCCCCGGGGCTTTGCCACTGTGGAGTTGTTTGACGACCTCAGTGACCTCCCCCCGGGAGATTGGTGTTGATCCCCCGTCATACTCCAGCTCTGCCTCTAACATAGAGGGCCAAGTTGTCGGGTTCAGGAGTTCCTCAAAGTGTTCCTTCCAACGCCCTATTTATTTTATTCCTATTTAATGTGTGTGGCAAAAAAATAATGACCATAGGGGCATAGTGCTGCCATCCCCACCATACGTCATCTCACATCATTCAGAGCTGATTGGCTGTAAGTACATGTGCCGCGAAAAGTGTGGTGTGTGAAGAGGAGACGAGAGAGCTGCAGTGACGCGTCCTAAAACCCGGAAATAAACTGCGCATGGCTTCCCTCCACAAAAAAGCAATGATATTTCTCCATAGGATTTTAGAAAATAGCTCAAAATAAGATCTGTGGGAAACAAACCTGTTAGATAAATGCACGTTTTGTTCAGCCGGATAATATCCACATGTCTACCCTACTTTTATAATTTTCGAATCATAAATCTATTGATTAGATTAGATTTATGATAGACTTTTTAAACTACAAGAAGATAAGGAGGACTTTTACAAAAAAGTAATAGAGATTGTTGTCCAGAAGGATAGGCAAATGGACTTCATCTTCATGTCAAGGTAAGACTGCAATTTTATTGAAAATGGGATCTTACTAAGAGAGAACAATTCAATATTTAAATGATAAAATTACATTTTTTGGGTATCCTTTTGTTGAACTGTCTGTTTAAAATTAATTGAAGCATCAGACAAAAAAAGCTTTTGAAAATAATATTATATTTTGATTTAGGTCAAAATATAATATTTGTAAACCTGAAGAGCCAGTGCCAGTGCCTCACCAGCCATGAACCTCACTGCAGAAGCTTATATATAGACATCTAAGTTTTTTGTGCTCCACCACTTTTGTACATATAAAAACGCCACTGGATATGATATCCGAAAAACATTTCAGTTTAGGATGGCCGAAGACACTACACTACCCATAATCCTCAGCTATCGTTTGGGACTACAGTCCCGTTGACAAACCCCGTGATTAATCTTCAAGCTCTGGGATTGGATGTTGGAGTGGCAGTGCGCCAAGGTTACGCCGAGCGTCAAGCTCTTTGAAATGGAACGAAACCACGGCAGACTATTCAAAACTGGACTCGAACGCCCCCCCAGAACTACACATGCTGGCAATTGTGTTTCGCAACATGTTCTCTATGGCACGTCTCTACTGGGAATTCTGGACGAGGCCCTCCAACTCTGCCTCCCTCGAAGGGCCCAGCCGCTGCCTTCGCAGCGGCAGCCCTTTGTTCAAGCTGCCCCAAACCCTGCTCGGTTCAAAATACCGAAAACGCAGAGGTCGCAGTCCGCCCGAGTCCCCAGCCCAGGCAGGGGACGAGGGCGAGCTGGCCTAGAAAATATCCGGTTCCGGCTGCAGCCCAGGCGCAGCCAACCCAGAATTTCGGCCAGCAGTCGAGGAGGAAGAAGAAGCGAGCGGTGTGACAGCCCCTCCTTCTCCCCTCTGTGACAGAGCTGGAAGTCTACGGTTCCCCAGCTCTAAATGTGTTCCCGCCACCTCGAGAGATGCCTCAACACCATCCTCAAGTCCGCATAAACACATGTCACACACTTATTGATTTTTCTGTCATAAAACATTTTCCGCTGACGCATCCAGGCTTCGAGCCAAGGGCGCAGCTCGAAAAAAATGAAAAGAAAAACAATAAACAGTCCGTCAACTGTTCCCCTTCTGAGAGCAGCTACGGCCTCTCTAAAAGGGCGGACAATTGACGAGTCTGTGAAGGCACCACCGTCACGCGCATGCGCAGTGCCGGCTGGGGTCGTGAAGGCACCACCGTCACGCACATGCGCAGTGCCGGCTGGAGCTGTAAAGGCACCACCGTCACGCGCATGCGCAGTACCGGGCTGGGTCGTGTAGGCACCACCGTCACGCGCATGCGCAGTGCCGGCTGGAGCTGTAAAGGCACCACCGTCACGCGCATGCGCAGTGCCGGCTGGGGTTGTGAAGGCACCACCGTCACGCGCATGCGCAGTGCCGGCTGGAGCCGTAAGGGCACCACACACATGCGCTGTGTCGGTGGGGATTGTCGAAATGGGGCACCACAGTGCTCAGACACTGGAGGGCCCCATAACACAACAAATAGAGACTCAGAGGGGAATAGACGTGACATCTCAGCTGGCTCTAAGGAGCATACAGCGGGAGATGCTCACGACATCTGCTTGGGTTTCTCAAGACAGTTACACGGAGCTACAGACTCCAAGTCACCGTCACCGCCCCTCGCTTCTCGGGCATTCTGCATTCGCAGGCCCGAGGAGAGTCAGCCCATATTCTGGAGAGAGAGATTCTCTCACTCCTAGAAAAGAGGGCTATATCTATTGTACCTGCCGAGCAGAGTCAGGGCGGCTTCTATTCCAAGTACTTCCTCGTTCCCAAACGGGAAGGGAACGGAATTTGGCCAATACTTGATTTGAGGGCTCTGAACAAATATCTAAAAAGATATAAGTTCAGAATGCTCACTCACACATCTCTGCTGCGGCTCGTGCGACAAGACGACTGGTTTACATCAGTCGACCTGAAAGATGCGTATTTTCACATCCCAGTATATTACCCACACAGGAAATATCTGAGATTCGAATTTCAGGGGATCTGTTATGTCAAGGGTGTTTGTACGATGTACGGAAGCCGCGATAGCCCCGTTAAGACAACAGGGTATTCGCCTGGCGACCTACCTGGACGACTGGCTGCTTCTCGCACAGTCGGAGCAGGAGGCTGTTACGCAGACTAATGTCCTCGTAAAGCACCTGCTCAACCTGGGTTTCATAATAAACACAGAGAAGAGCATGTTGTGCCCCGCGCAGACTATACTCTTCCTGGGTTTACGTCTGAACTCGGTGCCCTTTTCAGCTCGCTTGTCAGCGGAAAGAGTGAAAGCTTTCAGAGCTTGTCTCGCTCTTTTCCAGCTGCGCAAACATGTTCTCTTCAGATCATGCCTGCGATTGCTGGGGCTCATGGCGTCAGCCATCCTCGTCGTACGACTGGGACGCTTACACATGAGGGAGTTTCAGCGCTGGGTGGCCGCCCTAAAACTAAACCCTGCGCGCCATGGCGCGTGGAGAGTGATGGTTGCTGTTAAATGCGTAATGGCACTGCGCCACTGGCTGCACCCGACTTTTCTAGTACGAGGTGTGCCTATGGGTGCTGTCCTTTCACGGAAAGTGGTCACCACGGACGCATGTCTGACAGGTTGGGGAGGTATTTATGAAGGTCGCCCGGTGAGGGGTCTCTGGAGCAGAGACCTCCAGCGGGCGCACATAAATTACCTGGAGCTTTTAGCGGTGTTTCTCACCCTAAAACGCTTTCTGCCTTTCCTCAGGGGACATCACGTCCTCGTGAGGACAAACAATATGACCACAATATCGTATATTAACCGCCAAGGGGGTTTGCGTTCTCTCCAGTTACACACACTGGCGCGCAAACTGATCCTATGGAGCGGTAGACGTCTCCTCTCTCTGAGAGCGACGCACGTACCGGGAGTGATGAACCTCGGGGCAGATCTACTGTCCAGAGGTATACCACTTTATGCAGACTGGACTCTACATCCAAGGATTGTGAGCCAGCTGTGGGTGCGTTACGGCAGAGCCGCGGTGGATCTGTTCGCATCGAAAGACAACGCGCAGTGTCAGCTGTTCTTTTCGATGCGCGATCTAAATGCACCGTTAGGCGTGGATGCACTCGCGCACGATTGGCCCCCGGGCCTTCTGTACGCGTTCCCACCCCTGGCTCTGATACCCCCAACTCTGGCCAGAGTGAGAGAGCAACGCCACACACTTATCCTGATAGCTCCGCACTGGCCAGCTACTGGCTAGCGGAGATATATCAGCTGCTGTGCGGGCAGCCATGGCAGCTCCCACTACGCAGGGACATACTGTCCCAAGCGGGGGGGGGGGCGATCTTTCACCCACACCCAGAGCGCTTGGCTCTATGGGCCTGGCCCGTGAGTGGTACAATCTGAATACAGTGTGACATGAAGCTGACCCTGGCAGCTGCCAAGCGAGCCAGTGGCCCTCATGCGCTATCTGTACAGTCTTCATGCACTCAGTTCGCCCCAGGGCAAACAGAGTGTGGTTGAAGCCCAACCCTGCCTTTATCTTAAGGCGGTTGGTTCAGGTACCACATTTGACATTGAGGCATCCTCCCCGCCACTGTATTCCTCCGGGGAACAGCGGCCGGATTTGCCGTGTCCAGCCCGTGCTTTACGCACGTACAGGGACAGATCAAGGGTGCTTCATCATAATGACCAACCCCTTGTGTCCTGGGCTAACCCTTATAAGGACAAGCCTGTTACTAAGCAACGGCTCTCCCACTGGTTTGTGGAAGCAATTGCTTTGGGGCCCATACGAGTCAGAGTTCGCAGGCACCCTCGGGTCCGCGAGCTTTCGACTCAGGATCTGGCTGCATCCTGGGCTCTGTCCAGGATGTCTCCCATCCAAGACATTGGTGCAGCGGCGAGCTGGTCTTCGCCGCTCACTTTTGTCCGCCTCTTAACAGGCTGGACGTTCTGCTCCCAGTGTGACTCAAGCAGTGCTGGGCACCTGGTTGAGTCAGAGCTCTACCTGTTAAGTTCTGGTTGGTTTGGTGATTTTCGAGATAAGCTCGTCTGCCAATACGGGAGCTACAATTTTCCATAGTGAGACATCGAACGGAGTGTTATGAATGAGAACTATAGGTTACTTACGTAACCCCAGTTCTCAGAGTAACATGAAGTGAGATGTCTCACCAGACGGCCCTCCTTGCTATGGTGAAGCGAGAAGAGGTGCTTATTTTGAATGACGCATGCGTCGTGGCGCAAGCTACTTATAGGGGGTGAATTCCCTGACGCTGACGTCAAGATCACCAGCCAATCAGGATTGGCGTAATGAGATTGATGCTTCTGTTTTCTCCGCGATGAGGCGCATCCCATAGTGAGACATCGCACTTCATGTTACTCTGAGAACTGGGGTTACGTAAGTAACCTATAGTTTTGGGGAAACCAACGCTGTCATTTGAACGGCGATCAAGCCTGAAGCCACAGAGATCTTCTGTTACTGTCCTTTCTTCTTAGAGGAAGTACAGAAACACGTAACTGGATTTGTTTTAATGTTTGAGGTGCAATAAACGACACAGCAGCTTTTTGGCATGTTAAAAACTATTATTTTCTGCCTCGCTCATGAGTAACAGCTGGCAAAATTACAGCATCGCCTACTGATTTCAAATGTGTGCTCTAAAATGATATTTATAAGTGACTATTATCATTATTATAAGCAAGACAATAAATGGCAAAGATATGTAGAAAATAAACGTATTTAAGATACGTTCATAACGAACGTAACGTGGGAGAAAATACGTTTCTTGCTAAACGTAATTGAGAATGCAGTTTAGTTCTGTGGGAACGTAATTTTTAGGAGACAGGGTTGCATTCTCCCACACATCAACACATCCTCACTCCCAGGTCGGCCTATGTTGACGTTATGTCAAGTCCCCTGTCGGCTTTTTCCAACGCAAAGGGGGGGGCCTTAGCGTCCATTTTCAACGCAAGGGGGGGCCCCTTAGCGTCCATTTTCAGCTTTCCGGGATGTCCATATGCTTCTATGGACGCTCATGGAAGCACGGCTTTCGTTTGTGTCGGCTGCCCTTAAAGGCAATGTGAGCGTCCATTCTCATTGGATAACGGAGAATAGTACACCCGGAAGTAAGTATTCCCCTTACTGTCGATTGATTTTACAGTGATATCTGCACTACTCATCGTCTAAAAAACACCAGATTATCCTTGTTAATTACACAACATTGATTGGTTTAAATTGTGCACAATGCTTTTGTATTTTTCCCCTTCGATTCGGAGAAACAAATATGTTTTCGGAGTAAAGGATGGCAGAAGACACTACACTACCCAGAATCCCCAGCTATCGTTTGGACTACACCATGTGCTCTGTTTGACGTCACGTGATCTTCAAATTTCTCCCTGCAGAAAAAAAAAACATGGCCGAACTTCGTTTTATTCTCGATGGAAAATGCCTATTTTAAAGTTAGTTTGGCCATTAAAATGCGTTTTGATGTCATTTGATGCGAGAAATATGAGTTGTTATTTCAGATTATGTGTGCAGTGGATGTACATGATCTTTAGTTTGCTAGTTATTACGAAGATTACTTCAGGAAATTGCGTCCATAACGTTTTCATTGTTACCAAGGTGGTTGCTAGGGACGCTGCTATCGATATTATTTCTGTTATGTTGTGTAACTGTTTAATGGTGTTATCTTTATTGCTACCCCCTTCCCCGTCTATGTATAGTGTTGGTCCACAGCGCAAACATATTAGTTTAACAAAATCCGCATCTAAAGATAGCCTACGTTATTTTCCCCTTTGCAATTCCAGTCTCACATCTCACAGCACATCGTCATTAACAAATACCGGAAACAGACCGAAAACATTTAAAAAAAATACAATAATACTTTATTCCGATTGTGCTTGCTTTTCTCTTTGGAAGTCATCACATAACGGCATTGTAATACACGGTTCGGCTGCATTCAATATTACATATCTGCCGTAGTTCTGTATTTATAGAGCCCTGATGAGAAGACTTATAGACAAACATGAGGAACTGAAAACGTGACGTGGATCATAAATATATCAGCCATTAAACAACATCTTACATTTATTTTCACACAATACGTCTCCTTGCAGTATCAACATTAATTCGGCTGACTTTTATATTTGATCCAATTGGTAGATAGGCTGTATTTACACCATAAAGGTGCACAGCTGATATAAAGGGACACCTAGTGGTTAAAGCATGTTATTGAATTTCATTATTTTTATTATTAGATATGAATATGATCCCTATAAAGTATATTAATTACTCTTTATTCTCTACTAATAGTTAATTAAAGACTGTATATAATGACTATTTTGCACATCCCTTTCAAGATTTCAAGATTTTCTAAGGTTTATTGACATATCATATAGGCCTACACAACTATGGTGTAGTTATGCATTGAATGAAAAACTTGGGTCGCAGGTTCCTCAATAGTGCATTACAAGACATCTATCAATATTTGTGCATACCTCCAGCAATGTTAACTATGTTGAAGCACTTATTTTAACTGATATTATACATAATGTATTATACTCTTATAAGATGTATGTAGATATTTCATCTCCGACCTTGTCAGGTCAATTGAACAATCAATAAATAAAGAACACAGAATTGTTGAATATAAAACACAGAATTTGTGTGATTATACTAAATGATTTACAAATAAACACCACTGTATATTTAACTGTTACACATGCTGATGTAACGCAAATGTTCCAACTTGAGATCAATAAAGTATATCTTATCTTAAGCTGATCGATGGCTACTGCCATATTTGCAAAATGTGCCTCTGAACCTTAACAAGTGCATGTTTCAGGCTTTTCAATTAATGTAATGTAATGTTATCAATTAACAACAGGGGTCACAAACATAAGACCAGCTGTTAAATAAAGCTCTTCTGACCTTAGTTGGCATGTGTGTATATATATATTAATGCTGCCCATTATGGGCACAAGCAATTTTCACCCATTTATTAATTATATGTTTTAAATGTGAGTGTTTCCTATCCCCTAAACCTCCAGGGATGTACACAGTTTAATACTGGCAACTTATTATTATGGGAAATACGAAAACGTATTTTAAAACTACAACTCCCAGTAGAGACGTGCCATAGATACAGAACATGTTGCGAAACAGAATAGCCAGCATTTGTAGTTCTGGGGACGGGGTGGGGGAGGGGGGGGACGCGGTGGTCCCGTTCAAATCCAGTTTTGGACAGTCTGCCGTGATTCCATCCCATTTCAAGTGCTGTTCGAGGCTCGGCGTAACCCTCGGAGCACACTCTCCAATCACAGAGCTTGAGGACTATCACGGGGTTTGTCAAACAGAGCACATGGTGTAGTCCATACGATAGCTGGGGATTCTGGGTAGTGTAGTGTCTTCTGCCATCCTTTACTCCGAAAAAACATTTGTTTCTCCGAATCGAAGGGGAAAAATACAAAAGCATTGCACACAATTTAAAGCAATCAATGTTGTGTAATTAACAAGGATAATCTGGTGTTTTTTAGTCGATGAGTAGTGCAGATATCACTGTAAAATTAATCGACAGTAAGGGGAATACTTACAATGTGTGTACAATTCTCCGTTATCCAATGAGAATGGATGCTCACATTGCCTTTTAGGGCAGTCGACACAAACGAACGCCGTGCTTCCATGAGCGTCCATAGAAGCATATGGACATCCCGGAAAGCTGAAAATGGACGCTAAGGCCCCCTTGCGTTGAAAATGGACGCTAAGGCCCCCCCCCTTGCGTTGGAAAAAGCCGACAGGGGACTTGACATAACGTCAACATAGGCCGACCTGGGAGTGAGGATGTGTTGCACACATTCATCTGCAGGAAGTTTTTCGCTCCTTGTGACATACAGTACTTTGTTGCAGAATTCCAGTGTTTCAGAAATGCCGGCGAGGGCAGTGAAAGGTCAAAACCGAGAGCCTGTTAATTGAAGTTGTACATAATAAAAGAAGGGATGGCTGTGGTGAAGGGGGGGCATCTGTTCATTAATAATTGATCAAAGGGCCGTTAAATCGAAATGTGTTTTCATCAATTAATCATCCCCCCAGATGCCACTAATCAGCCTTTTCCATCGCAGCATCATAGCAATCCTGCAGACTCCACCAGTTGTGCCGAGCCATCATTCATCATGTCTCGCTGTGCTCTTAAAGCCCGCCTCAAGTCTGTGACAGAGTGATTAAAACACTATTGCCATTGAGCGCTGAGGGCTTTACTCACAATCTCCTCTGAACATTGGCTGCAGTCTACACTGTGTACAGTGTGAAACTTGATTAACATGTTTCTGTGAGTTATTGATATTCTTTGAACTTTAACGGGGTGGTGAGGCGTTCTGCAACATCATGCGGGAACAGTTTCACTTTAAATGTTCAGTTCCATCACTGTCAGGCTCTACAATGACCCGGTTTGCTGAGGGGTGGACACCCATTAGCAAGTTGTGAATGGTACAAAATAGGATTTAAAACAATGACTTAAAGGATGGCTTCATAGAGAACCGCAGTGACGCGTCCTAAAACCCGGATGTAAACTCCTTCCGGTTCCTTCGTCAAAAACGCAATGCAATTTCTCCAAGGATTTTGGAAAATAGCTCGAAATAAGGTCTGTGGTTGAGACACATTTAAGAGACGGATCACGTTTTGTTCAGCCGGATAATATCCACATGTCTATCCTACTTTTAGAATTTTCGAAGCATAAATCTAGTCGCAAGAAGCAAAATGCTAACGTTATGCTATAAAGGAACTACAGCAGGGTCGCTGCTTCAACGTCACGGCAACTTAAGATCCATATTCAAACATACAGATTGTAAATGGTACAAGTTGAAGTGTTTGTTTGAACAGTTTGCAGGAGGCAGGTACTTGCTTTCAAGCAGAACAGGGCAAACAAATTTAGCGGGAGTGTTTACGTGTTCGGTGTAATGACGTAAAACGGCCTGGACAACTTCTGTAGTCCTATTCAGCCACTTGTTAACAACCATCGTTTTTCAGACACGTAAACTCCTCAAAAATCACCAGCGGGGTCACTGCTGATGTATTTAATGTCGTAGAACAAACGTGATCAGTCTCTTCAATTTGTGTCAAACACAGACCTTATTTGGAGCTATTTTCCAAAATCCTATGGAGAAATTACATTGCTTTTTATCGAAGGAATCGGACGTGGTAAAAATGCTAACTTACTTCCGGGTTTTAGGACGCGTCACTGCGGTTCTCTATTATAGCTCATGGTCCGAGGTAGATTTGTTTTACCTCGGCATAGGTATATGCCTTCAATTGGTCAATAGTAAATGCAACAATATATTATATATATATTGGGAGGGATGAAACCCTCTTTAATGGTCACTCATGCAGAGCACACAGCACACAGTGACATTTGTTCTCTGCATTTAACCCATCCTAGTACCAGGAGTCTAGTAGTAGGAACAGTGGGCTGCTATTGTACAGCGCCCAGGGTGGGGGGTTGTCCGATTCCTTGCTCAAGGGCACCACAGCAGGACAGGAGGTGATCTGGGACCTCTCCAAGTAGCAGTCCACACTCCATACTTTAAGTCTGTTCAGGGGGCTTGAACCGGCAACCCTACAGCTCCCAGTCCAAGCCCCTACTGACTGAGCCACTGCCAAACAAGCATTTCACTGTATGTTACCCAAACCAAAGTTAAACACAATGGGATTGTGCAGCAAAAATGCACATAGACATCATTGTAGTCGTCAAAGGGGAAATAAATAGCTAATTTGTTGCAAAATAAAATGTAGATTGAAAAATGTCATTATTGAATTCAATTTATAAAACACTTTTTAACACACAAAAGAAGGAACTGTGAAAGAAGTTGCGTTTAGTGAAAAATATGAATGGCATGCAGCCTTGTGGAGTGCAAGATTCATTGAAATATTTATTTAAGTCACTGATGGGTTGTGTGTGTATCAAACGTGTGCAAATGTGTGTTGGTGGACTCTTTCTATAATGCTAAATATGTAAATTATGACGCTTTTTGTTTTTAATCTAAGTTTCACTCGATTACCTATTGCACCTACGCACTTAAAATAATTAATGACTCAATATAAAAATCCATTCGTTACATTACAATACTGTTGTAATTCAGTCCAGTTCCATATCTATTAAGGAATTAAAAGCTGACACACCAGTTTTGAGTCCTTTGTAAGACTACCCTGGGCTTGAAACCCAGCTCAGAGCACATAATGTGAATAAAACGACTTGGAATATATTGGAATATAGGACAGTTTTATTTCTCGGCTTTTTGAAAGGCTAACCGCATCCCCTCCCTCCTGCGCCAAGTTGAAATGTTTGGCAGTCTGTCCACTGAACACTGAGAGACCAATCTAATATTAACCTACCACTCCCTTGCACGGCTCCTCGCTAAGGAAAGTAAACACATTACTGTTACTTCAAAACACTGTTGTTAATTGCCTAAGGTGTTATTTAATCTATGTCCTCATGCATGTTTGTACAGCCTTGGTGCTAATACCTTTTTTTAAATGTAAAATGTTTAATGTTTCAAGTTCTGGTGTAAAATAAATGTATATCTAGTTTAGACGAATGGCCCTGGGGCGCATTGACATTGTTCCTTTTTTCAACATAAATAGAAATAAACATGTCGTGCAGCAACAATCACTATTGTAATCATTACACTTTTCTTTAAATATTAGTTCTCAATGCTGCTTTTTGCAATGCCTTACCTAAGCTATACCTGAAGAAAGGGTGATGAAAACTGTGATGTGTTCCAAAGGGTCACCTCCATCTAATCTGTTTGACATCAGAGCCCTCGTCTTTAATTAAGATGAAAGCACAAACTGATGCCTTTTTATATTTACTACATCGGTGCACATCCAGGTTAATCCAAGAAGGGATTATCAGCTTTGAAAGTGACCACTCATGTAATAAACAGGTAAGGTGACTCATGGCCGGGGGAGTTACATTCTGGCTCAGCCACAAGCCATAGAAGTCAGTCCAACTAAGCCATGTGAGGTAGCCATGTCCCCATCATCTTTATTTAAACTTAAATATCTCCAGGCTCTGTTTCGGGCCCGTTGCTGTTGACATGAAAATGATCAATGACAGTAGATCAGCCCCATGGGAAGTGCACGATACACATCACATGATTAATGGCTTTGCCAGCTGTCATGAACTATACTGGACCAATACAGTGAAGGCTTCATAAATCATAAGTCTTCTGACACTTGACGTTTTTGTGCACTTTATAAAAGCCAACATTGTGCATTTTCATTATTCTGCTTTTTTTATTTCTGCAGTACTCTCAGGAACATAACAGGATCAATTTTGCTTCCAATGTTGTCTTTTCATAGTTGCTATATTTTGTTGACAGTGTTGCTATTGCAAAGTGCCTCCACCCTCCAGTCTTATGATAAATTAAACATGCGATTTAAGAGCAGAAATAAGATGTCCCTCAGGAAAGTCTGTTGTTTGCTGTCATATGCTAATGAATTTCTCTTAAACCTGCATTAAGTGTTTACCACTAGAGAGAAGAGGACTCCAAAATAAATTCACAACAACCAAGTCCTGATATACCATCAGCTTATCAAGCGCTTAAGGCTAGACTATTAAGAGAAAATGGTCTGCTTACACATCCACCAGACGCAGAGCAACATAGGATTCTTTTTTCTTTGTTGCTATCAAATGTAACTCACATTTCAGCCCTGGTCTTCAAAGCCTTGAGGAAAATACATCGATTTCTTTGGCTTTCTAGATGGTTAGACGTAAATTAACTGCTTGCTACTGAACCCTGCATAAGCTAAAGCTAGGTGTTGAGTTGTGTTGCTTAAGATTTTTCTCGAAGTTCATTTGGTTATTGTGATATTAACAGGTGTGGTTTAAGGGCCCTTTTGAAGTGGTATCAGTCCTGAGCAACTACTTCTAGTGTGAAAGCCTTTTTTTAGATTGGTTTGGACTCTCTGAAAAAAACCAGTAAGTGGCAATACAGTTTCATGTTATAAGAATAATTTAGTTCCTAAAGGAATATCTAAGTGCGTAGCGACTGCTTGGTCAAGTGAATGATACTTAACATGGAGCTAGTAGTTTGAAACGCAAAAGCAGGGCAAAGTGAAGTTGGTGACCTTTCTGAAAAGCTGGAAGTGTGCACTCTGTTGCCTGCTATTGAATATATATTTTTAAATGGTTGTTATAGTATGTTAGATGCACTTTTGATATACCGCCACAGTAAAACATACATTGTGTTTACTGTGGTTGCTTCACCACAAAGGCCACTCTGTTTTGCCAGGTGAACGGTTTTAATGTGAAGCTGCGGCAGTAAGAAACCCTTTGCATTAGCAGTCATTTTTGCTATAATGTAAAGAGGGTGACAATAAACGGTCTGGTAAATTTACGGCATATTACAAGCTGTATCGTTTCCAGTGAATCCTTTGTGTGTGAGGCGAATTTGTTTCCTGCTACAGACTGTCGTACTCTGCCACTAACAATCAAAACAATTAAATTGTGAGGTAATCACTGATGTAAATATAATGAGTGGTTGTTGCACAAAAGGGCAGACCATAAATGGAATACAAAAATGCTACCCTTTCAAATGACAGCAAGCCGTTTCATTTAGTGTAATACAAAAGGGAGCTTTAAATGTGCAATAATGTGTTATTAGAAATAGTTTATATTCCTTTTAATAAGCGCATCATGTTAATCCTCCATGTTTCACTGGAACCAACTTTCTGCATTCTTCTGTGTCTGTGAGAAACGTTTATGTTCCCTTATTATAGTGATGAACTTGAGATGCTATTCTGTTCAATTGTTCTCCACATTTGCATTTACACGAATCATTATGCTGCCATGTGGTCACAATGACTCTCCTTAACGACTGTATCAGCAAGACAGGTCACTGGGGGTACATTTTGGGGATGATTACAAATCCACCCACCCTCAAGTTCATTACTCAAACATGCATGTGTGCACACAGTCTGCACCAAGAGGACAACAAGAGGTGATGAAGACGGGGGGAATAAGGAAGAAGGAGAGAGATAGAGGTCAGAATTAATAGAACATTGAACCTTTACTAACAACACTGTACAATAGTGAGGCTATTACCATTTTAATTACGCTCATTAGCTTAATATCTGCTTCTCCATTCTGTCCAGGATGATATGCAACTCTATTGAGAGCCATCAGCTTTATACCCGTTGGGACTCTGTGAACATATGGTGCATTGAACGATGTGGAGAAAAAAAAACATGAAGAAAAAAATAATTGTTTATCTGACCATGCCTTCGGGAAAGTATTGCAGTTCTATTAACACTAAGCAAATATAAAGAGAACATTAGGCTTTTTTTCTTAAATTGCTTCCTTTCCTGAACAAGCCAACCTTGTAATACCTTTTCTATGTGTTGATTTTATACATGAAATCTGTAGCTTCATTAATTGAACCACGTTCCTTTGTCCTTATCCCGAAGAAAGTAATAGGTGATTGTTCAGCATGGAAAGGAACTGGTATAGGAACTGTTATTAGTAGCATGGTCTGTTTCTCTCTTGACTTCAGAATGTGCCAACTGGAAGGTTACTTCTTGTACCATCTCTTTCGCCCTCTACTCAACCCAAACAACAGCTTGTGGGAATAAACCTGTTCTAATCTAACATTTCAAGGTCAATAAAAATGAACAGCAGCTACTTTCACTTAGTGGATCTGCAGACATATCTGCCGATGCCAAGAGAAAGAAAAAAAGAGATTACTATTTAAAAAAGCACGTCAAAAGCAATGTAGTGTTTTTGGTACTGGTCAATGGAATAGGATAACTTTAAATCTGTATTCGCCATATTTTACATGAGTGTATTCTTTTTGAGAGTGAACCAATGATTTACTTGGGTATTTTCTTCTATATCCTGTTTTTTTTTTTTTTACCTTAGAGCCATGTGATAGACTTGCAACTGTGTTTTGAAGCCAATGCATGCTGGGACAGGATTCAGTCCTATAGGGATCCTAAACAGGATAAGCCAGTATTGAAAATGGATGTATGGCATGGATGCAGTGAGGTCTCCTAGGAGAAAAGATGTGCACGATCTGTTTTGAGAATGACAGGCAATCTGTTATTACCAGTGTCTAAGGCTTCAGGTATTCTCAACATTGAGGGTATGTTTATTAAAATGTTTTATTGCATTACAGGTTGGAGTGAGAACGTTTGGCTTATTGGTTTACCTTTTTAGCAAACAGCTATTATAACCAAGCAGCAGCATTAAAAGAGCAGATATTTACAATCAGCAGAAACCAACATGTTGCCAAGGAGCAGAGCTATGCATCCTTAAAGGTTACTGATATTGCCAAGCACACACATATCACACAGTGGAGCAGAGGTAATGGCACATTCATGTTGGCACAAGCAGGAAATTGTGTGGTGGAGTGTGCTTGTTGATGTGATGAAGTAATCCCTGTGGGGCAGAACCATGAAAGCCGACGAGTTCAATCATCTATCGGTGACCCTCAGTTGAGTTTGGAATTCTGGAAATAAGGCCAACCTTTACTTTTTCACTTGCTATAATATATGATATAAGATATGAATGGTGATGACATGTAATACAAATCATACCGAGTAATAAGGTAAACCAGAAGGAATTCATTTTGTATTTGTTTTACTTTATTATTTTATTTTCACCCTGGAAATGGGTGTATGTAGCCTATATGTGTACGTATGTCTATGTATATATATAATTGTGTTTATCTGTGTGAGTATTTAATTACGGAATTATCTTTTTTTACTTTATCCTGCAACTGGATGACTACCGGGAGGGCTACCTCTGTATAAGCTTTGCTTTCTGCCCTCCCGCTTCTCCACATTTTGTTTGGTTTTTGGATGTATAAACTGTCTAATTGTGGAAATAGTAGAATAAAAAGAATAAGAGTGGTCCGACATCAACGCAGACTCCTGATGCAGTAAGCAGTATGGCCAATTGAGGAGCACTTAGAAAGGACGCAGAAATCACTAACGCTCACGGCTCACAGGGTGCCACCAGGCTGCGTTTACTGTCCCAGGAAATGTGACCGCCAGGGTCAGCGCCGGGAGAGATGCACGAAGGGATGATCCCTCACAGAGCAGCCACTCCTAACATGCCAATTTGAAAAGGATAGCCACATTATTTTTATTGAAAAGCTAAAGAAAACTCACCTTTGGTACAGCTCTAGATCCCTGGCATCTTTGCAGAAAACCATGTGGTAGTTTCATTTATCTCAACCCCGTTGTTACGTCTTCTTAAATGCGGCTTTCACACCAGCGCTTTTCCCTTTCTAGCTCCGAGCGGGAGCTTTTCTGGTTCAGCTCCGGTTTCCCTTTTCTGCTCCCGCTCTGTTCACATCGCCCAGAGCCCGACTGGGTGCTGCCGCTGCTGCGTCATGACGTCACCATTTACATCGCTGATTTGCTCCCCAATGGCGTTACGGCGCTCACAACAACAACTGCGTCGGGTCGATGATCGTGTTGCTTTTAATCACACGAAGCCAGATTAAATTAAATAACGACTTCTCCAACCTTATACTTTGCTCCAGAGTGCCGTGGTTCATTGTTTATTAATGTGTTTCTGCAGCATTTACCGACCGCTGCAGTGCTGCTCTTCCATGGGAGTGTATTCTCCCGTTAGCTCCCGGTTAGCTCAGACTGCAGCGGCCGCTCTAAAGTATTCACTGTCCAACTCACACAAGCAGCTGATACATATCCCCAGTTCCCCTGAATGTGTGTCAGTCTGAATTGACGCTGTTTGGTATCACAACGCTGTTATGAAAGTTTCTCTGGTATAAAATGGGTGGTGTTAGCATAACAACTGAAGCTAAACTGACTACTTGCTATTGCTATCCTATTGTGGCATAAACCGTTTTCTACAGGCACATTTTACCGGCGTATTTTCATTATGATTCTACTTGTGATAGTCGGACACGACAACCTGTGCAGCCCATGTATTGATTCCATCCGATAGCTGCTATAATACAAAACAACACGTCTACCTCTCTCCCCAATGATCAATAACAGTGAACGGATGGTCAAAGTAAGGTACAAATAAACAGAATCACACGAAGCCTGGTTAGTGTTGCCTGACTTTATAAAGTGTGTTTATAAGCACTACTGCTTGTAGGCAGGCATGACAGTCGACCCATGTTCAGGGGAGGTGGGTGTAGTTTCCTGCACGCCTCGACGTAAGAGAGACGTAAGCGACGCCACCTCTTAGCTCCGAAGCTCTTGCCTCTAGACCGACAATTTTTTGGAGCTGGAAGTGAACCGGATTCCGGAGCTAAGAGCCGGCGCCGCTGCGGTGTGAACAGGAAAAACCGGCGCTTTTCAGGCTCCAGCTCCGAGCCGGGGCTGAAAAAGCGCTGGTGTGAAAGGGGCAAAAGTGTATCTTTGAGGCTGGAAGCTAATGAACAACAAATAGAGTTGAGGAAGTCTGAGCAGTATCAGACTTAGCTGATGAGCAAGGCATCCCAACAACCTGCAAAGGATGCTTTGGATGTATATTTAAATCATAGTGGGAGCATGAGCATCGCAGTGCAGTTTCAGTTTTCTGAATCTGATTGTCTGAACTTGCTGGCAGACTTCTCAACTGATTTAAAACATTGAAAATAAGTTGTTTAAATGTTGGTTTTGGTTTCTATCCTGTGCCTATAGGCAAGGCAAGTTTATTTATATAGCACCTTTCAACACAAGGCAATTCAAAGTGCTTTACAAAAAATTAAAGACATTAAGAAAATGGCATTTAAAATCAGTCATTAAAAATAAAAGATAATAAAATAAACATTAAAAGAAAAAAATACATGGATAAATGTAATATAGGCATATATATTTCCCAAGAGCCACTATCGTGCCTTGGATTCTGGTAGCTTGCTTTATGCTGTCCACAATCGACTTATATTCATAACATCAAACCATATGATATAGATATATCTCAAAGGTGTGCAAAATCCACTTTTTCATGTCTTTTATACATAAATATGTGTCCCCTCTGTGTAAAGAGATTCTGAACGTTTTCAGGAACAAAGAACCCTTCTCTTTTGTCCTGATCCATAAAAACCTGTCTGCAAATGAGCTGATCAGATTTTGGCAACTTTATGATGTCATAACGTTTTTTTGGCTTGTGTAACCATTAGCCAATCACCAACCAAGGTAACCCCCGCCCCACCTTATCACCTGAATCTCCTCCTAGAGTACAATTTCTTTCAAATATCTCTCAGAGGGGCGTGGGGAGTGGCTCCTTATTTTCATCTAACATAACAGACACATAATCAGCCCTTTTGAAACAGGGCTGAAACAGAGGGGTTTATGGGATGCTATAATGGGTGATCTGTTTGGTATTTAGAGCCAAACACTTCAGAGACATGTTTGTATATATCTGAGACCTATAATATATTGATAAAAACAGTACAATAGGGGACCTTTAATGACAAGCATTGTTGCTTAAGTGGTCAATCATCCAAAGTCAGTTTGTTGTTTGTTTTTATTTTTATGATGTTGTTTGTTTTTATTTGATTGGTGCAAACTTACTAACACTTATTTCATATTGTCATCTTTTGCACCAACAATGATCTATGTGAGGAATGTCCAGGACATTTATGAATAGGTGGTCTTCCCATCAATAGTCCTTTAAAAACTGGAGAGAAAAGAATCCTGTAATCATCCCAATTATGTTTTCAGTGTCTGACATTGAAGAGAGCGTGAGTGAGACTGAGGGAGCCAGGACAAAACATCCTAATTAAATGTTGTGTCTCAGGCTGGGAGCGGCACGGCCTGACCCTTTGATTACACCAGAGCCGGGGACAAAGCAATCCAAAACCCCTCCCTCACCACCATGATTAATACTGCAGGAGCTGAGGCTTCCCCATGCTTTGTTGATCATATCAGATAATTTCTGTCATAGCGGGTAGCAGAATAAAAAAAAATCAATAGAAATGAAAATATAAAAACAGCTTCAGGCAACAACGGAGGGAAGAGACCTCAAGGCTGTGAGATGAAACAATTCTCGTTGGACACTTGACTTGATCTTCAGGCAATTGACTTCAAATGTTAATTAAGGGTTAGGTTCAATAAACATATCTGGTACTGTATCATTAGTGTATTGGACCGTGTGTTACAAAGTACCATGATAGATTACATATACAGCAAATGTGAATGTGTAAACAGCTAGATGACTTTAGAGATCATAAAGAAAATCACAAAAATATTATTTATAATTCTATTAAAATATTACACTCCAGTCTGCCTAGAGCCACAGTGAGATAGAAGCCATTATTGATGCCTCTGACTCTGTTGCATCTATTGCACTATTTACCACAAAAATAGGGGTGGAGGTGGACAGAGATGAAAGCTGGACATTTTGTTTCTTACATAAAGTTACCACATAGGCCAAGAAAACAAATATTATAAGACAATTAGGAATTAAATGAACTACGAAGCAATCCACAAAAGAGAGTTAAGGGTAATAACACGATTCATCCCCACTTTAACAGCATGGATATGCAATATATAAGATTATATAATGTGTATGCACATGTGATAAAATCTCTCAAATGTGCTTCCCCTCCAACATTTCTGTTGAAAAATAGATGCAGCATACATTTTCCCACTCATCTATAATAAAAACCAAATGTATGCATAATTATTGCTTGGCTTATGTGCTCATGCTTGCATTTGCTATCTATAAATTGGCTTAATTAATGAAAATGATATACTGAAGCTGTTTTCATGAAACTTGACAGTTGAAGCATTTATTTTTATTTTGACAGCTTGATGCTAGAAGTGAATAATGCACCCTGTTGCAATGATAATGTCCTCTCAGTGGAGAGAATACTGACGTTAGAGGAAATGTGTTGTTACTGAAAGAAGGGTTCTTGCATATCAAGAGATACTGAAAAAAGAGGTCATTCTTGGTCCCTTAGGCCATAACATCTCTTGATAAAGCGAGGGAAGAGTTTAATTTGTTTGTACATTCTGAGTGCAATGCTTGTTTTCCTTTGACACTAAACCCTTTTAAACTAACCCCTGACCATAATGTCGAAAAATAACCAATTAAAGGCAATTATACAGTAAAAGCATCGTTCAGTGCAGTGAAGTACGGGAAAAGGTAGGAACTCTTGTTAGGAGAAGAAACTAAAGATTGGTTTTAGTGATAAAATAATCCTGAGCAGATGCTGTGCCAATGGTGAGAACAAAATAAGTGCAGTTATACGTGCTAAAAATATTCATTTAATTAAAGCGCACGCATGTTAGATTTCTTATAATTTAAAGAAATGTGAGGTTGACGTATTTACAAATTGCAATAGCCCCCGGAATACATGAATGTGTTTATACTAGGAGATAATTGCCACTTAATGAAGTTTAAGTTTAGTGGATGGAGATGTCTTTTCAATGCTTCAAACTTTTTCCACAAATGATGATGGAACTAGAATTCATTAACATGTCAGTGCTGGAAGCAACATCAAACCAAAGTGAGAGAGAAGTACAGGATCCACTTTCTGTCTTAGACCCCGGCCACACGAGGACGAAAACGGCTAAACGCATAGGATTAACGCAAACGCAATCGCAAACAAGCTTCCGTCCACACGCAATAGTTATCCGGATAGTGTCTGTCCACACGAGACCGCTCCGTTTAGCTCCAACCGCTGGAGAAGCTGCAGTACATATGCAGGAGCCTGTACGTGGCGCTGTAACTTCCTCCACAAAAGCAGCGAAGAAGCATGGTTGTCATGGTTGCCCTTCTGTTTATTCTCCGCGGTGGGGGCCGAGGCAGAGCCCTAGAGAGATAAGAGTTACGACACTCTTTGATGTCGCTGCCAGCCGGTCACGTGGTTTATGTATGCCGGGATAGTTCAAAACGCACTTCCGTTGCAATGCTTCTCTATGGCAAAAACAGCACAAACATGGTCAAAATAGTCATAGATTAAACCAACGCTGTTATTTTTTAAAGATTGCTTTCATATTTACATGATGTGGTTATACTTTGTATGGATTGGCACTATTTATAAGTTTCGTTATTTAACGATATGTTGAGGGGAAAGTGTGGTATCACAAGCAGGCTATGTTGCTGTCACTGCCAGGGCAGTCACGTCCTTAGTATAGTTGCTAAAAGGCTCATCCTTCATTCACTGCTGTAGAGTAGCCTATTCAGTAGGCTATTATTTGTTTAAGACTGAATAATACCTTTGAAGAACAATCATTAAACTAGTGTGTATATTACAATACAAAGGAATCTATCCTAGCATGCCATCAAGCATTACAAAGTAGCGCTAGGCTAGTTGTACAGTACAGATGAGTTAACACGGAACAGTACCAAAAAAAACAAAGTACAGTCAACATGTCACATAATGAAATGTTAGTATATCCCAAAATTCAATGAAATATTAAATGAAATATTTATCACAAACGCCACCTAATTTCTACTAGTGCTAGCAGTTAAGTCATATCATACAGAAAAAGCCGACTAAGGATGGCTGACACGGTCAGGTTCAGCGGATAAAAACCAAAATAACAATAAAAACACATAATCAATCTAAATCCTGCTTCTTAGTTATCCAGCATCATTGATATATAAGCTGCTAGCGATTCATTACTGAAATCTTAGCTTCAAAGCTGACGAAGTCGCGCTAGCTAACTAGCAGGCAATGCTAGCTAAATTGGTTGTAACAACCAAGATAAAATATAGATAATTACGCTGTGCATATACAAATGAAGACCAGTATAAGCATCATAAAGGGCCTCTGATACAATATAGACAGTTGACAATTCAAAAGAGTTCGATATTTCAGCAACTTACCTCTGGAACTAATCGACGCGCAGTAATGTAAGTGAATGAGGTTCAACGCCCAAATGACAATATTTTGAACTATTTCGATGTCCATACCCCGGAAGTAGGCGCCGCCATTTTTTACAACGGAGGTCTATGGGAGTGTCGTAACTCTTATCTCTCTAGGGCTCTGGGCCGAGGGAACCGGGCAGAGTTTTTCGCCAGTCAACGTGAATTAAAGTTTAAATCTTCCGACAAAATTATAAAAGTGCCGGTCAAAGGTCTTCTTTGTTATTTATTGAGCTTTAAAACAAATGAATAACGACTCTATATAATATAATAATAAAAATACACGGAGCCTCTCTTTTTCCACTCGATCTTTGGACAGCGTCAGTGTCTGTCTCATGCAGTAGCTGATCCAGTAATGAGTCACCCGGCCGACAGTAAAAATAAACATATTTATAACTAGTTTAGGTAGTTTGAGAGGTGTCTCCGTCCTGTCGGATTAGACTCTCGCGTTTATGTCCATATCGAGAGAAAGATAAATAATCTGAATTCAGTGTGCAGTTTACTTTAACGCGGGGGTGAGCAGCAGAGGTGGGGAGAGGCGGGGCTATTGCTATTGCGCAATCACTATCAGAACATGTTCGTATAGGGCGTACACACGGAGCCGTTTGACCCCCCAGAGCGTTGCGTATGCCGTTCTATCCACCTTGGGATCCGTTGTCGTTTCCTCAGTCGTTTAGTGCCGTATTCGGTCGTCCTCGTGTGGCCGAATGGTCTATATGACACTAAACAGTAACGCAAACGGCCGTTTTCGTCCTCGTGTGGCCGGGGCATGAATTGCCCTACTTAAATACAGACTTAGAAATGGTAGCTTGTTAGTAGTTCTATAAATGCTACATAATGTAAGGTTGTATGAACCTGACTTCTCTAATTGGGCTAATTATTATGTGATGACAGATAGGACATTTCATCTCAATTCTTATATGTAGAATATAATATGAATTGGACTTGTAGATGGAAAATATTTCTGAAATATGTTAGTGTTTTATACAGGAATTTGACAATTTATTCTGAATAGCTCTATATTATAATACATATCAGTGATTGCGGTAAGGAATCTCATGGCATCCTTCACTGCGTTTTGTGAACTGTGCAACGGTTTCATCATGTCCCCGTACACCCACTGTTCCGAGGGATTATTGCTTTGTTTTCATCTGGAAACACCATGCTGCATCCACACATACTCTTCGATTATCCCATTTGTTGTCATTTTGCAGTGAGGAGAAGGTTTTATTGTCTTTTCCATCACTGCAGACACAGAGCACATGCAGAGTGCTTTGCGGATGTAGTCAGGTAATTTGTGTCCACAATGCACAAGCCACAGGAATGATTGTGGGGAGGAGGGGGGGGGGGGGGCCCTGTTCATTGCTGTGAAAAATGATCTGTGAACCTTTTCCTGAAAGCAGACAAACAAAATGATGGAAAAGGTGTCAGGGCTAATGCTTTGGGTTGTTAACACGGCTTATTTTCGTGACCAGACTGTGCCCCCGGCCAACATGTGGCTCTGGTTATAACAAGGCCTTGTGGTTTAGAAAAAGCAATGTTCCTAACTCCTTAAAAGCTGTTCTGAATCAGGGACGAGGAAATACCCTTTCTAAAATGTTTATTTTATCTTTTCTGTGCTGCCTGCTTTAAAATACCGTAATATGGTCATTAGGATGCTCTGAGACCCACATAACATATACAACTTCTAAATACATTAGTGTAACATCTGGAATCATTGAATTCCACTCTTTTGGAGTTTTTGGCAAAAGAGTTGTTAAAGAGCGCTATAAAACATGAAATAAGTAGGCAGGTGGATATGATATGTATGCTAATCACTGTGAAATATGAATGAATGTGAAATATGAATATGGAGGAGCAGCATCAGCGCCTCCTGTTTCAGGACACCTGGCCATTACACCCCCTAAACATAGCTGCTGCTCAGGCGACTTTTTCCAAGGTTGCTTCTGTGCTGTTCCTTGCAGGCTGCACATCTTAATATACATATATATATCACTGACTTTTTCATACCATAAAATTCAGCTTACCCATCAGAGGATAACAGATAATGGTGAACATATATTCTCCGGGAATCTATTTTCAGAGCTATGATCATAAAAAAGAATTTAACCACACGCCATTACATGAAATGAATATTAAAGAACAAAAAAAGAAGATGGATTTGATACATTTTGTTTGATTTAAGAAAGTCATCTCGGGGGAGCTGTGCCGCTTCTCACTGCCCATCATTAAACAGGCAAGCAGTGAGATGATCAGAAGAATTAGAATAAGTAATAACCATCATCCTGTAACTTTTAAATTCCCACAGTATAAGCTCACAAAAGTCAGTTTCTCTGCACACAAGGGTATGTCAGACAGCTTTACTGTGTACACCACCTCCCTATTTACTGGTTTCTATAATCTCTTTTGCGTCTTAATCACTGTCTGAGTACTCAAGAAGGGAATTTTTCCTTAGGAGAAACCATTTGATGGTGTGAATGATTCATTTAGAGAAAGGAAATCATTTTGCCCTGGATTTAGACGCCACAGAATTCACAGCGCGCTCGCCAGGACAATGAAAGCACAGATGCACATTAATGCATTCAAAACAAACAGACACACAGATGATGGGGCTGTGAATGGGTCCAAATACACCCCCTCTTAATCCTGTTGGAATATTTTGTCATTGCTGGCTCTTGTGTGAGCGAGGATGCAGGAATGCGGCTTCCAGTAAGTGGTGCCCTACAGCCAAGGCTGGTATAGAGCCCCTGCTAGCCCGATGTGTTCTGCTAGCAATCACAGCCCACTGAGTCACGGGCCAGTGGAAAATGTCAGATAAACATCACACGGGGAATGAGCTTCCTCCCTCTCCCTCTCCCTCTCTCTCTCTGGCAGTATGAGTGGTTTAAGAATAGCACTAGAGACGGAGCTGCTTATTTTAAGCGACACCGTGAGAGTCATAAGGTCAAATGAAATATACAAGGTTAGAACAGGCAAACATGGCGCTGAGTAAATCAGAGGACTGCGGTTCATGCCAGGATATGTTGTGAGTTCCACTCTAATGCAAACGCTATGCAGCATGTTACTCTGTTTCACCAACATCTCTGCTGTTGTCCTCTATTATGTAGTATGCAATAAGGGAGGGAAGTAGGAAACATGGAGAAAGGGAAACCTAAGAGTCCTGCTTTAAGCCGAGACGTGGCTTTCTCTCAGCCGTCTCTATTCACACCTTCACATAAAACATTAACAAAAGCTTGTCGTAATTTCCTGTGAGACCCTAAAGGGAAAAAAAAAACACAGTCGGGCCCAACGCTCACTGCCGGGTGCTATTGTAAATCACACGAGGGCAGCTCTGATATTTCATTTCTGCTGAACATTTCTCTGCTCATCGACCGCTGGGAGAAAGTAGCCTGTGAAACATCCTTCCAATTTCATGACGTATTACACAAGCTCTAATGCAACGCTGCAAGTGGGACTTACAGCATGTTACATTTTTGTTGGATATAATAGCTTCTCTTTGTAGGAGACATATTTATTAAAAAAAGACTCCCGGACCTCTACGCTATAATGCAGCAGTGGAAAGTATCAAGTACAACTACTGAAGCACTTCTATTTGAAGCCACATAAAACGTTCACTTCAACACGGCAGGATTCTTATTTTTATTTTATTTTTATAGTTATTTAGTAGCTACGGTAACATGTTACATTGAAAATCACTATCTTACAAATGTATGTACTGTTAGAGAATAAACACAATACTATATAATGTAGTATACAAATAACTACACTTCAACCATTTACAATATGTAAATGCTGCATTCAAATACATGCATCAATAATAATAATGGATAGATAGATGGATCTATAGATAGATAGATAGATAGATAGATAGATAGATAGATAGATAGATAGATAGATAGATAGATATAGATAGATAGATAGATAGATAGATAGATAGATAGATATAGATAGATATAGAGATAGATAGATAGATAGATAGATAGATAGATAGATAGATAGATAGATAGATAGATAGATAGATAGATAGATTCATACATAGATAGATAGATAGATAGATAGATAGATAGATAGATAGATAGATAGATAGATAGATTCATACATAGATAGATTCATACATAGATTCATACATAGATAGATATATAGATAGATAGATAGATAGATAGATAGATAGATAGATAGATAGATAGATAGATAGATAGATAGATAGATAGATAGATAGATATATAGATAGATAGATAGATAGATAGATAGATAGATAGATAGATAGATAGATAGATAGATAGATAGATAGATAGATAGATAGATAGATAGATAGATAGATAGATAGATAGATAGATAGATAGATAGATAGATAGATAGATAGATAGATAGATAAATACTTGATTGATCCCAATTTGGGAAAGGATTTTGTTACAGAAGCTGCATCAGTATGTTCAGACATAAAAGAAAAATATCACTAAAACCTTTGTAAAATATTTTTATATTTTGTGATTTATGAATGCTCAACTTTTACTAATTTAGTATGGCTGCTTTTAAATGACCGCTTAACCAGCATGTCTACACTAATACAATCATCTATTCCACACTGATAATACAACACATGCAACGACCGAAGCTGTATGGTGTTTGAACTGAGTGACTCATTCAAACTTGAGCTTTCTTTGAAACATTTCCCCACATGTCAGGCTGACGTATTTACAATAAAGTCCTGTGGGTTTGGATAGGTGTGACTGCACACGTTTAAAGAGTAAAGAGTCAATTTAAATCTTTAAACTAAAAAACAATCATAACCCCTTCCCTGAACTTTAAAAGACTTGGCCAAGCTACATTTCAGTTCTCTCAGCCCCAGTTCACTTTCTGCCTTAAAGGATTCTTTTTCCAGTCTGAGATGAAAAAGCAACGTTTTCGGTCCACTTCCTCTGCAGTGCCTCATTGCCGTGCCGACGGAGTGCCCCTGCCCTCCACTGTGTAGCTGCTGCACAGAGCAGGGATGAGCTACTGTTAGTCTAGTTCAGGGGTGTCCAAACTACGGCCAAATGCGGCCCGCGGACCATTTTGAATCGGCCCTCAGGAAATTCAAAAAGTATAATGAAATATGGCCCACAAAGGAAACTTGTGCTTGTCTTATATTGTACTTCTTAAATATAAATATAATTATATATTACACAGTAGTATTCATGTGTTAATAAGACCACTTATACAAATAAATTCTGTCAATTAAAGTTGGAAACATTTTCTAACATCTTAGTTGATAAGAATAAAGCCCAATAACTTATTTACATAACAAGCTTGAAATACACCCTTCCTATTTCTCCTTATTATAATCAATTTGAGGCTTCTGTTTTAAGGGATGAGCTGCCAACACTCACAAGCATCATTTACCTATATTTGATAGATTTTGCTAACTTATAACTGAACGTATGAGGCAATATACCTAGTGGCCCAGTCCTTCGTATATTTTTCTGTATGTGGCCGTCGGTGAAACAAGTTTGGACACCCCTGATCTAGTTCCTACCCTTCTTGCTCCCTGGCATTTATTTGTGGTGTCAGCCGGTGATCATGGCAACGGCGGGCCTTTTTGGCGGGGCCGGTCAGGTCTAGACGTCATCAGGTCATAAGCGTCTTTGAGTTGTGAAAAGCGCTATATAAATAAAATGCATTATTATTATTATTAGACTGGTCCAAGCTGCAGCAGCCTGTTTAATTAGGCCCGCCTTACTGAACCGCTGCTGTTTATTTCCCCTGTGACACCCCGCTGATCTCTGCTGAGAGACCCTCATTATGCATACACTTCTTCAGTAAAGCACCTATACACTGAGTGCTATATAGATGCTTGAAGTTACTCACACATATACACACAAACAGTACAGCAGCACTGTCGTATAACTATACTTTTTTTCTATATACACATTTATTTTATTGCGGATTTCATTCTGTGCACACACACCCACTTTCCAGGAGACACTATAGCAGCTCATAGAGCTCAGCTGCTGATCCTCTGGTCTTAGCCTCCCACATTATCGCTCTGAAGCAATATTCTAGACCCACACTTCTCCCAGAAGCTAAAAGTTTATGCTTGATATTGGCGTTGTCATAAATAGGACTCAAAATCAACCATCAACCGTTTAATCAATTAGTTGTGGGTCCTTTTTCCTGGATAGAATATAATTGAAATAAATCATTTAAAAGGCATTAGCTTGACACTTTGGGAAGTACGTGCTGAGTTAGATGAGCAGATCAATACCACTCTGTACGGTAAATATGAAACTATAGCCAGGATCTCGGTACTTGAGCTTAGCAACAAGAGTGGAAACAGATTTTGACACCTTGAGGTTTGAGAAAACTTTCACCACAACATGTCATTTTCACCCTTCACTTTTTGGACGGAATGAACAAACAAAGTAAAATGTGGCAATTAGTGTTTTTTTATTAGCAATTTGGTAGAGACACCTGTCCACAATAAATCAACTGAACAGCAAACTATCTTTTTTTCTTCATTTATTTTTCAGTTGGCATCACAGCCAACATCTGGGAAGGAGTGGAACAGACAGCATAGACCAGGTCTCTATTTATTCCTCACAACATCATAATAATAATAATAATAATAAATGATATTAATATAGCGCCTTTCAAGGGACCCAAGGTCGCTGTACATGGTGGACAAACAAAACAAACAGACAATCAACGGGCAAACCAAAGAAAGAAATAAAGGAAGCCAGGGGACCAGAAAAGGGCTAGGGCCCGAAGGCCAGGGGGAACAGGTGTGTTTTTAGTGATAATAATCATCTGACAAAATCTAAATTAATTCAGGTTAATGACAACAGAAATGCTGCAAATCTAGACGGTGCAGAAGGTTCTGCTGTTGATGTTAATATTTAACTCTCACCAAGAATGTGAATACATATTTCTCATTGCCGTACTTTGGCAGAAAGCTATCATGTGACGGTAAAGAATATGCTATAAATGCAGAGATGTTTTTGTAATTTCACGGTGCACATATTTATGATTTATGAGAGTACTGCTGTGGTGGGAAAAGTCTGAACTTCTTGTAAAAGACTGAAAAACATACACTACTCTATCTCACAATGGAGAACACAACGTGTCTCTCTGGTACAAAAAAAGCAATGCAACAAAATAAAAACAAATAGCCAATAGCCCTTGACAGAAGTTAAGTTGGGCATGTGAGTTTCTTGGATTCCCTGCAGGATAGGAACTCCGTTGAGTTTATTAGCTGCTTAATTTAAGTGTGGGTCCAGTGAACAGGAGGAGAATTACTGTTTATCTCCACTAAGTCTCAATGCAGCTGGGATAAGACTCAGATCAGCACAACACCACAGCCCATTGGAGGGACAGAGATAGATGGATTTTCTGTACACCTGAGTACCAAATGGATCATACTGTAGCACGTCATTTACACTTCCTAGCTAAACAAACCTTGGTGAAGCAGAAGATAGACAAAAAGGAAAATGTAGTCGACACCCTCTTTTTTTTAACCCTCGTCCTTTTGGTTTCAGGAGTTGCAAATTGGAACACATGGCATGTTAGAAATTAGTTTTGACTACTTTGGCACCTACCAAACTGTGAAAGTATGACTGGCAGAGCAACCATATGCTCTGTGCCAGATTCTCACACAAACACACAATTATTTAGTGGAAATATGATTGATTTCCTGATTTTGAATATGAACATCCACTTATTTATGCCCTCTAGTTGTAATTGCCATGCGTACCTGCAGCTTGATTTGGGAAGGGAAACATGAAAGTTGCTTTGTTTAAAGTTCTAAAACACTATCACTCCTAAGGTCCTTCAATTGTTAAAGTTTAGATGAGTAACATGTAAATCTATATATCAGCTCCAGGCGTTAAATTGTTATGACATTACACATTACATTGTTGTTGTCTGGTTTCCCTTGGAACTCGAAGACAGAATGAGAATATTTCTCCTCCTTAGGCGTAATGTATGTGAAGAATAATTCATGAGAAACACTTTGTACAGGATCCACCTTGGTTTGTAATTCATCGGCCACATGGTGTCATTGTGTCCTGATGATAAAGTGACTGAAAGCTGCAAAAAGGACATCCAGGAATACTTTTGAAGTGCACAGCTGTGCTCATATCAGTTTGTATATGAAGTATAATGAGGGACCTCCTTGTCACTGTCACCTGTGATAGACTCATCAGACTCCAAATCACAGCGCTAATGGAGGGATGGCTCAGTGGGATACAAAGGAGAGAGATATTGTTGCAGGAGCTGACAGTGACACCTAAGTGATGAAACAGGCTGCATAATGTCGGATTTATCTATAGTGTTAATATATTTGAGAGGCGCTCATTTGTCTGTCACCATGTATACTTGAGTGGCGAGGATGGAGATTAGCCGAGGAAGTCAATGTGACCTTTCTTTCCGTCGTTCTTCTTTCATTCTCACTGTCTGTTGCGCCCAGCTTTGGAATTTGTCTCAGACTGTGTGACCGTGAACTTGGTTTAAAGAGGTCCTTGGCAGCAGCAGCGGCGTTTCTGTAAGATGACAAAGAGAAGGAGAATGCCTCTAGGACAGAGCTGATTGCTTCTGGTGTTTACTTAACCTGATTAAAAAACACACTTATCATCGCACAGACATATGGGAGCAGTTCGTATTTGGAAAACGTGATTGCGGTGTTTGTTTGCTTTAGCCTGTCATCTCTAAATGTAATAAATATAGAACAAATAAGAAAATATGAGATTTTGCTCGAATTGGATCTCGCAGATCCTCACAGCTTGTGTTTTAATGATCGTAAATAACAAATGATATATAATGTGACAGGTAGTATCATGAGATCCAGGCACCTAATTGATCAATGTTTACATAATGTTTGGTAGATCACTAAAGACAAACATTTGTTTAGTGCCTCGACAGGCGCCAGCATCCTAAACCAAAACAGATTCATAGCAGAAAACCATCTTGCCAAATGTTTGTAAAGATTAGCCCGAGTCTAACTGGCAGTTTAATTATTTTTGATTGCACAGTATTAGCAAAGCTCTCAGTACACGTTCTTCGTCTCTTGTTTGGCAAATGAGGCCGATTGTTAATTTTCCTTTTTTCTCCATGCCACCAGAGTTCGGGACAACAATGTTGGCTTTGAGAATGATTGGAAGAAAAAAGAGAGCAGTGACATGCTTCAGCAAACAATCTCAGCATGACCAAAGCTGCTGAGTGGAAGAGAACATAGTGTACAATGATTGGAGAGAGGCGGGTGGAGGGTGCTGTTGTGAAACAGATCACCTCAACACAAAGTTTGTCTGACACTGCAGTTCATGGGATGGAATGGGGGTGCAGTTACACACCATTAATCATAACTCCCTAATGTCAAGCAATAGCTTTGTCGGCCACACGAGCGCAACCTGGACGTGATTGCCAACTGCATCGTAATTAAACAGCAGCTTTTATTTATTCACTTAGAATGTTATTACCCAAGGTGTGATAACAGGATACATCAAAACAGATGTTAGAGAGGAAGGCCGGGTAATGGCTGTGCATTGTAATCAAACTGACATCCATTTTGTATCGTGTTCACAAACTGCCTCCTTGTACATGATTAGCATTCTTCTCCCCTGCAGTGAGCATCACCGGTTGGAGCTGCATCCTGTAGAGGAGAGAGAGACATGTGACACCCGTACCTACCAAGCACAGTCATTAGACACTGAGTGGAGGCAGAGTTCAGCAGACGGCTCCTGTATTAGGCCTAATGGTTACACGTTGGGATGAGGCGCTGATGGGGACAGGCCAACGGAAAACGTATAATGGGCTGGCGGAATTAAATGGAGGCAGTTAACTGGGTGTGATTTAGAGTCAGTCAAATTGTGGCGGAGGCTACAAATCTCTAAATAATACTCACTGATTTTAATCTTCCAAGTCATCTTTTTCTCCTCTCAGGGCTTTTCTGATTATTACACGAGGCACGTTTTCCCCCTCAACGTCAATTAGGGTTTGATTTAGTAAAAAGCGATATTTGTTCACATTAATAACAGCACTTTTTTTTTTGTATTAGTATCTTTTGAGAAACACAAGGCATATATTTTTTATATCTGTGAATTAATTAAATTATGAATGTGAAAACAACTTAATATTTTATTGCCCAAAAAAATATGGATTTAAGGCTTTGAGGTAGGATCTCCAACATTTGGGGGTTGAGAGTCGATATTCTGGGCGATTATTTATTAATTTAGCCTTTTTATTGTTTAAAAATTGAAACGGGAAATAGCAAATAAACAAAAAAAATCAGAGTTCAGGTTTCAGTGTGTTTACCTGAGAATTTCAGTCACGGATAGTTAAGACACATGGGACAGTAAAACCTGGAATAATATCGACAGCAGTAGTAGGAAAACATTAATACATGCACCTTGTTGTACAAGACATATTTCAACAATCAAGAAATCACATCTTATCCATTTTATCAAGGAGGACTTTAATTATTGATGAGTTTTAGTTCTGAATATGAAGTGTCAGTTCCATTCTACATCAACAGAAATATGTGTTAAGTTTAAAGTTTTATTTGTCCCTGTGTTTTCTATTCAGTCTGTATTCCAAATCAGCAGATAGTTACGCTGCGTATTAATGAACATACTGTGTGCTTTTGAGAAAAAGTATCTGCAAGACATTTTGGAAGACATACAGTATATGCATATAAGCTCATTGTCAGCGAACACTTCTGTGTCAGCTCCTCTGCATTCGTATCTAATCTGCTCCCTCTATGTACAATTAAAACGCCACTCAGGAATACTGCTCTGTGTCCCAATTATATTTCTCCAAATGTTTCCCGGCAACATTTCTGCAAGATGCGCTCCTCTTCCCACTCCTCCTACTTCTAAGTTTGGTTGACAGGCATTTGAAATACCTAGTTTGTCTGTAGAGATTTTCCCACAATGCCCCAGATCCATCATTGCAGGGCCATTGAGGCTCATTGTGTGCGTCCATTAACTGTATGTATGGCGGAACCTTACAAAGGGCCAGCTTGAAGAGGGTCACTGGCGCGTGGGCCCCCGCCATCATAAATCTGGTGCAGTCCAAAGCTAAACCTCCCCTGTGCTCAACTAATGGCGCTCTTATCGCTAGTACCACTTCTTGGGTGGGATGGAGAGGTGTGTGCGTGCGTGTGCTGGGGGTTGGGGAGTTTTACGAGGAGATGTGGTGTGTAAAGCATTACTCATTTGTTTCCGAGCCCCGAGACCAATGAGCCCTAACTAATCATCAGGCTTTTTGTCTTTTCCATAAAAGTGTTTCTGTAGAGCACAAATTAGCCAACCGTTTGAGAGACACTTCCTTTGTCAAGATATTGATATTAATCATTGTCTTTGTGCCCACTCCAGCACAGTGTTCATATCCATATGAATAAAATATAGGCTGCGCACAAGAGATGGTCAAAGCCCTTCCCTCGCTGGCTTTGGGATGGATCTCGTTGTTCCTCATTATTGAAGTGGGTCAGTGCCTCTTCACCTCTCTGCACACCTGTAGGAAAACATATGGGTTTAGAGGGACCTGCAATATTAATGCCCTCATAAAGCAGGCAGGACCTTCTCTACAACCATATCCTACCATAAATACAAGTTATGTTTTGTTTTGGTATATACTGCAACCATCTCTATAGACAGTATAGAAGTAATTTGATCCCCCGTGCCCAGGTTTGCAAGATATTGCACGATTGTTTACTGCAGCTGCATTATTAAATCTTGTGAACTTTGTGTATGTGTGGTATACACATTCATTTTGTGTGATGATTGCTATCTTCACGGCTCTAAGTTATAAAACATTTGAAGCTTAATTTGTAGTATTCTGCAAAAGCTCACCCTGAAGCAAATCAGAATGATTTGGAAATATATTAGAAAAATAAGTTTATACAAATTGTTTTTTAATCTCTCTTTCACTTGTAATGAAAAAAGCTGTGTGAAAACTGGCATTTGTACCAAAGTCACAAATTGTTACCTTGTTTAATGTGTGTCCCTGCGCTCTGAATGCTGAGCAGCATCCCTGTAAACATTGCCATGCAGGTACAAGTATCACGTTAATTTAGCTGCAGGGCCATGGGATGGACTAATTCCCCGTAGCTGTATAACAGCGTCCATATTTGGTATGCTTCTGAAAGCTAAGCAGGATATTAGAAGATTCTCTAACATCCGATATCCCACTGTTTGTCCTCTGTAGATTGGGAAAATCATCTAAATGTTTTACTTTTCTCTTTTCCTTTCTTCACCTTCAGCTTTGTATGCGGCTTAGTCAGATAATCTTCCACCGGAGACTGTGGGTGTCCTCTTAAAGTAAAAGAATCTCCTCTTGGTTTTTTTTTCAACATCCCACCCACAGACATCAAAACGTTCCCCTCTTTTTTGCCAATCAGTCCCTGTGAGTCCTGGCAGCCATCACAGTGTCTGAAACACAAAATCATTTGTCCACCTTAATACTGTCTCTGGGTGGAGGGAGATGCAGCCTGCAGGTATCGGCCAAAAGAGAAGAGTGCCTTTGCTTAAGGGCCCTCAGTCCTCCTCTCTCCTTCATATGGTTTATGATCAAACCTCAGAAGAGCTTCAAGTCAAGTGCAGAGATGACAGTGTGTTTTCACTGCCAAACACTGCAGGGTTACTGGTGGACTGAAGCCAGGCATATTCTCACATCAATTACACCATTACAGATAATAGACTTTATACACTGCTTGATGTCAGATCCTGGCACTTAGGTCTACTTATGGAGCCACAATATTTCAATATTATAAATATATTGCTAGAAAAAGCACCTTAGTATAAAGATGCAGAATGTACCGCCAAATAACCAATTTATAACTACGGTCTTAACTTCTGCTATCGCGGAATTTGCAGCTTCACAAGACCACCAACTGCCTGCTAGTTACATGACTGTGATGTCATTTCTTTCAATATCGTGCAGCCTAGCAGTCATTCTATTTTAACATGAGCAAACAATGGTAACAGCTACTCCTCACTATGCCTATTTATAAACCAAGCTTACAACCAAGTGTGCACACGCTAGTAGCCTAGCTAGCTAACTGATATGCTACCTCAACCCAGTCTCATGGCATTTCGTGTTCACCAACACGATTTTTAATCTATTGATTCGTGTTCACCAACACGATTTTCCCCTTTTTTTCGTGTTGCACAGCACGATTTTAAAAGCAATGTATTTCTACTGGTAATGACGTTTTTGTTTGTGTCGGCTGCCCTTAAAGGCAATGTGAGCGTCCATTCTCATTGGATAACGGAGAATTGTACACCCGGAAGTAAGTATTCCCCTTACTGTCGATTGATTTTACAGTGATATCTGCACTACTCATCGACTAAAAAACACCAGATTATCCTTGTTAATTACACAACATTGATTGGTTTAAATTGTGTGCAATGCTTTTGTATTTTTCCCCTTCGATTCGGAGAAACAAATATTTTTTCGGAGTAAAGGATGGCAGAAGACACTACACTACCCAGAATCCCCAGCTATCATTTGGACTACACCATGTGCTCTGTTTGACAAACCCCGTGATAGTCCTCAAGCTCTGTGATTGGAGAGTGTGCTCCGAGGGTTACCAAGCCTCGAACAGCACTTGAAATGGGATGGAACCACGACAGACTGTCCAAAACTGGATTTGAACGGGTCCACCGCGTCCCCCCCATCCCCCACCCCGTCCCCAGAACTACACATACTGGCTATTCTGTTTCGCAACATGTTCTTTATCTATGGCACGTCTCTACTGGGAGTTGTAGTTTTAAAAGACGTTTTCGTATTTCCCATAATAAGAAGTTGCCAGTATTAAACTGTGTACATCCCCGGAGGTTTAGGGGGTAGGAAACACTCAAATTTAAAACATATAATTAATAAATGGGTGAAAATTGCTTGTGCCCATAATGGGCAGCATTCATATATATATATTCATATATATATATACACACATGCCAGAAGAGCTTTATTTAACAGCTGGTCTTATGTTTGTGACCCCTGTTGTTAATTGATAACATTACATTAATTGATAAGCCTGAAACATGCACTTGTCAAGGTTCAGAGGCAAATTTTGCAAATATGGCAGTAGCCATCGATCAGCTTAAAGATCAAATGCAAAGCTTCCAAATATGCTACATTTTTATAGAAATGTTGTTTTTAAGACTGCCTGTATTTTTTATTTTATTTAAATCGAGATAATACACCCACAAAAAAGCTTTTTATTGATCCAAAACTCGACCCAAAGCCGTCTGAATTTCTGACATGTAATTCCCAGCAGCCTCCGCGCGCGTGACGTAATAGTGGCCAAACAGTCTCTGGACCAAATATCCCGACTCGGCAGTCTCGGTCACATGTTTTTCGAAAAGAAAACTGAATTAACATGGGTTATTGTTGTGCTTTTTGTTGTACGAACGGTGCGGGATCTGGGAGAGTTTTACATGCATTTCCCAAAGACCAAATCATCCGCAAAAAATGGATTTTTTTTAGTGAATTGTGTTGGATGGCAACCGACAAAATGGAGCAAGTTGTGTTCTGACCACTTCGCGTGTGATGCGACGTTGATCCTGCTATCATGAAGTCTGTTGGTGGAGAAGCACGTCGGAGGCTGAAACCCGGAGCCGCCCCCTCCATATTTCAGCACAAGAAACCACTGAAAGAACGAAAGAGCCGGGCGATGCAGAAACGCCAAAGAATTGAGGTAAACAACTTTTGATTAGATTTCAAAGCGCACGGAGCACAGAAGATAACGCAGATAACGGAATTGCAGTTTTATTGCTTATAGAGGTGGGCACCGTTAGATTCTGTGTCTTTACGATCATAAACAATGTGTTGGATGTGGAGCTAGGATAAGTAATAAGGGCACTAGGAGTGATTTCGGTGCAGTAATAGGTTAGCATTTTTCGCTCTGGGCTAATTCACTGTTAGCATTGTAGTTTATCTGCAGCTCATTCATCGCTCCTCCACTCATAACGGAAAAGTGTGAACAATATGCATTATGATAGGGATTAAATCCACTATTATTCCTCCTGGCCCAATTAAAAATGCCCCCCGCGCAATTAAAATTGACTGTGAGCACTTAGAAAACCCAACATTCTTCTAACCACTTCATTAGGCCTATGCATCAAAAAAGCCCTCCGCCATGCTTTCATTTCTTTCAGCCGAGTGGGTGCTTATAGAGGTGGGCACCGTTAGATTCTGTGTCTTTACGATCATAAACAATGTGTTGGATGTGGAGCTAGGATAGTAATAGGTTAGCATTTTTCGCTCGGGGCTAATTCAGAGTCTCACTGTTAGCATTGTGTTTGGTTGTGATGGTTCCCAAATTACCCAGTGGTGAGTCCGCCTGGACTTTATTTTTCTAAACCTCTCTAAAAAGGTCAAACGTCACTTGTTTTGCATCAATCTTGATACAGGGTACTTATTATATGTTATAGTTTGGATTCCTAAAGCTTTTAGTCTATAGTCTACTCAGAATCAGACATGATAACGAAACTAAGTTGTACTATCGGCGGAAGCAGCTGTGAGCGATAAGCCAAGGTTTGTTTGTTTGGCCACTGTGACGTCACGCGACGCCATCTTGCGGAGGAGCGGCTGAGAAAATAAATCGTCGGACTTGGTGTTGGGGGTTGAACAAAATAAATATTGCGCATTGCCAGACGCATATTATCTCCGATTTTAATACTGCAACATCTTAGATAGTGTTGTAGCTATATGATTTCGATTTTACTGGCAATTATAAAAAAAAACTTTGCATTTGATCTTTAAGATATACTTTATTGATCCCAAGTTGGAACATTTGCGTTACATCAGCATGTGTAACAGTTGTATGCAGTGGTGTTTATTTGTAAATCATTTAGTATAATCACACAAATTCTGTATTTTATATTTAACAATGCTGTGTTCTTTATTTATTGATTGTTCAATACCTGACAAGGCCGGAGATGAAATATCTACATACATCTTATAAGAGTATAATACATTATGTATAATATCAGTTAAAATAAGTGCTTCAACATAGTTAACATTGCTGGAGGTATGCACAAATATTGATAGATGTCTTGTAATGCACTATTGAGGAACCTGCGACCCAAGTTTTTCATTCCATGCATAACTACCATAGTTGTGTGGGCCTATATGATATGTCAATAAACCTTAGAAAATCTTGAAATCTTGAAAGGGATGTGCAAAATAGTCATTATATACAGTCTTTAATTAACTATTAGTAGAGAATAACGAGTAATGAATATACTTTATAGGGATCCTATTCATATCTAATAATAAAAATAATGAAATTCAATAACATGCTTTAACCACTAGGTGTCCCTTTATATCAGCTGTGCACCTTTATGGTGTAAATACAGCCTATCTACCAATTAGATCAAATATAAAAGTCAGCCGAATTAGTGTTGATACTGCAAGGAGACGTATTGTGTGGAAAGAAATGTAAGATGTTGTTTAATGGCTGATATATTTATGATCCACGTCACGTTTTCAGTTCCTCATTTTTGTCTAGAAGTCTTCTCATCAGGGTTCTATAAATACAGAACTACGGCTAAATGTAATATTTAATGCAGCCGAACCGTGTATTACAATGCCGTTATGTGATGACTTTCAAAGAGAAAAGCAAGCACACTCGGAATAAAGTATTTATTTTTTTTTTTTAAATGTTTTCGGTCTGTTTCCGGTATTTGTTAATGACGATGTGCTGTGAGATGTGAGACTGGAATTGCACAGGGGAAAATAACGTAGGCTATCTTTAGATGCGGATTGTGTTAAACTAATATGTTTGCGCTGTGGACCAACACTATACATTGACGGGGAAGGGGGTAGCAATAAAGATAACACCATTAAACAGTTACATAACATAACAGAAATAATATCGATAGCAACCCTAGCAACCACCTTGGTAACAATGAAAACTTCCTGAAGTAATCTTCGTAATAACTAGCAAACTAAAGATCATGTACATCCACTGCACACATAATCTGAAATAACAACTCATATTTCTCGCATCAAATGACATCAAAACGCATTTTAATGGCCAAACTAACTTTAAAATAGGCATTTTCCACCGAGAATAAAACGAAGTTCGGCCATGTTTTTTTTTCTGCAGGGAGAAATTTGAAGATCACGTGACATAGACGCCAGCCATTGGAATGAATGGTGAAAAAAAAACGGGGTTTGTCAAACAGAGCACATGGTGTAGTCCAAACGATAGCTGGGGATTCTGGGTAGTGTAGTGTCTTCTGCCATAATTTACTCCGAAAAAATATTTGTTTCTCCGAATCGAAGGGGAAAAATACAAAAGCATTGCACACAATTTAAACCAATCAATGTTGTGTAATTAACAAGGATAATCTGGTGTTTTTTAGTCGATGAGTATTGCAGATATCACTGTAAAATCAATCGACAGTAAGGGGAATACTTACTTCCGGGTGTACAATTCTCCGTTATCCAATGAGAATGGACGCTCACATTGCCTTTAAGGGCAGCCGACACAAACGAAAACGTCATTACCAGTAGAAATACATTGCTTTTAAAATCGTGCTGTGCAACACGGAAAAAAGGGGAAAATCGTGTTGGTGAACACGAAATGCCATGAGACTGGGTTGGCTACCTAACATGGGCAGCCTTGTTAAGCTAAATTAACACAGCGGGTAATTTATCTTGTTGATTCATAGTAACTATTAACTAAGACATTGTTATTGTTTTTCTTGCCACAGGAGCTAAATCGCTAAAGTTGGTAGTAGTTGTTGATATGATTATTTATATGATAATTTATTTCAACACTTTGGGTCCCATCGTATTTACCCTCTTGAAAAGAAACACATCTGTCACATTCTAACACAAGCTACACTATTTTGAAATGTTTGTTTTGCTCTTTCAAAACGCTTATTTGAGTCAACAATCTAAGTGACCTGTCACATTTACCTTTATGCTATGGGAAGTGTGTAGGTGCCTCCATATGGTTAATTCTAAACCATATGGAGATAATTTCACCCTCACATTAGCACATGCTTTTGGAAAATGGATGTAAGTAATGCATGCATAATTCTGCATCTTAATGAGCAGGTATTTTCAGTTTTTACACGCAACCATAACTTAGAGCATTTTTAATGATGCACTGTGTGACTTTCTCCTTATGACATTGTGTCAAGGGTTTAAGAAAATGTTTTCTCTCATATAATCTATAGCTATAACACGTTGTTATCAGTGAGGCGAGGGTAATGCACCACAGAAAGCCATATCAGAAATTCATCTGAGGTAATTTCCAATGCGTAAACATGAATGTCGTCCTTGATAAGGTTGTGCCCAATAGTCCAGCAATGATGATAGATGGCCAGCGAATCACCCGTGTGTTATTTAATGCTCCTCCGAACGTGCTCATCAGCGGCAGAGATTACCATTCTGCTCAGGTCCTTCTCCTACTGTGTACCAGGACAGGAAGCAGAGGCTTTGCAAAAATATGAAATACATACTCAAACAAGCAGGCAAGCAAATCCAACAAAAAAATAAATAAATATGCATGCCTACCTGTTGGATGTTGTGTGGTAATGATTTCAGGATCACTCATGCATACAATGTGCTTTATTAATGGAATTCCAACAGTGTAGTTAAAGCAATTTCACTGTGCATTCGGTTGGAGATCAGATTATCTCTGGTGTTGTACAATGGCTCATTTTAAAGCTGGTGGAGGTTTCGTCAAAAGCGATTACACGATTATGTGGGTAATCCTTTTTCTGCCTCTCTTCTTTTGTAAAATACATTAAATAGTCCTAATACACACATTCCTGTCAGCGTGCTCAAAAACACGGAACAAGCAGGATCATCTCGGCAGAGAGAACGTACCCAAGTTAGATACGCTAATTAGTATTTTATCACAAATTCTAGTTTGCAGCATTACATTTACACTCCACTGCACAGGCAAGTCAAGAAAGATATTAAGACGCTTCATAAATAATTCGAAACTCTACAGTAGCTCTATTTGAATATCCATGTTTTTTTTCTGGGCTTTCTGCCCAGGAAACCACCTTTAGTCTGAAAACCATGACAGGTTGCTGTTGGTCTCAAATTGGCATTCACATCTCCATAAGGAAATCCACAATACACTCAGTAATAGTGGAGTAAGAAATATCGACTCATTGCTGAAACCCACTTCGGTACAATAAAACCATAAAACAAGCAGAATGAGTGAGAAAGAAAAGAACAGAGATGCAGGTAAAAATAAGGAATCAGATGAAGGCCTGAGACGAGCTTCACCTCTTTCTTATTATAAGGTGTGATTGATCCCAGTATCATGCCATTAATGGTGTTGGAGCTCACATCGAGACGCCAGAATAACAAGGTCATGCGACCACATTATTGTGCCGTGCTGTTCCTGGACAGGGTGGCAATATCCTCCTCTTCTGACCTGGACTTTAAAATGTCTGCAGTCACATTGACTTTTATACTTTCTAAAAATTGGGTTTGGATTAAAAGTCTGTTTTGCATATGAATGTTTAATGACTAGCTCTCAACCAAATAAAACCAAGGAATTAATGACTTTGCATAGCCATTTCAACACTAATGTGTCTTAATGACATCTCTATGTTTCCTATTTAAGTCACTAATGGGCAGTAACGAATCTCAAACTGTGGTGTGTTATATTAAATTAATTATTGATCCCTGCCTCATATGAAATTGAGGTGTTAGTACCTTATTATTGATGTATTTTCTGTGAGGTTGTATGGGCGCAGTGAAGACCAAAATGCATCTCATGCAGACACACTACGGACATTTTAAGCTGCAATGATGCAATTTGACCGGCTCAGCTGTGATGTCCATACATGAGGATAATGAGCTGAAATCGTTATGTTCTGTGCTAATGGTGGGCACCATCTCTGCCATATTTTACGCTTAATTAGAATAAATGTATGTTATCGTTGCAGCGTTGGCTCTCTAATTGAACAAGGAATGTGGATGTAAAGGCAGTCTAGAGGTCGTAAGACATCATGTAAATGATCCCACTGGATTCATAATATGGCCAATTAAGTTAATTAACTGGCTAATAAATGGTTTTACTTGTTTATTTATTTATTTGACAGGGACTGTGCACAGATTATTGGCTATGTCAGAGTTAGCTAGATGCTAATGTACATTTGTGTACCTGGTCAGGAAACAGAAAGATAAAACTCTGTTAAGGATTATTTTATCTCAGTTTAATGATATGTTAAATGTTAAGGCCCCTATCTATTGAGGCGTCTTCGTTCACACAATGCAACAGTATTGTGGGTATACTGAATATATTTCTAGTTCTCGGCTGTTTTGCTGCTGCCAGACAACTATATTCAAACAGCAATACAAAAAGCACGTTTACATTGTTGATTCTTATTCTTCGGCGTTGTTGTTGTTTGTGCACCTGACAAAACCCGTTTCCAGTGTATTCCACATTCTCATGATAAAGTGGTTTCGGAGTTCTGGGCTCTGTGTTTGAGCTTTAAAGCCAAGGAGATGATGTATCCTTCTTGGCGGGTATGCATTTGTGCTTGTTTATAAACTAAAGAGTTGATGGGCTTCTTAGCTTTGGCACGGCTGTCTTCATCTGTCTTCTGACACCACCGTTTCTTTTATGGAACAGTCTCTACGCTGCAGGGGAAAACAAAACATCTGAACATTGTTTCTTAACGCCTGCGAGTGTGAGGTGACAGACGTTTTTGGACAATGCTGCATCTAAAACAGTTTGACGAATTACACATACACACATACAGTAAATATAGATAACCTGGTTGTAAGGTGAACTTTGACAGGAAACTGTAGCCATAATATGTTCATGTTCAGCCTCAGACTGCAAACCTACCTCAGCGTTTTGGGACTGGGCAGCATCTGGCCTGTCTGTGTATTTGTTTACCTATAATACAATTATTCTGTGCTGTAAACAAGACAAGTGAGGCAGTCCTCGAGCTGGCTTTTGTTGAGGGTTCTTCTTTGTGCTGTTAGTCAACCCTATTCTTTTTGAGTGTGCTAAAAATACTTGTGTGGACAAACAGAAACCAAAGAAAAGGAGAAATAAATACATATTGTTGCGACACATTTAGCAGCAAAGAATTGGACAAGAATCGGCAAGAATTTTTTGAAATATTCAAAACTGTTAAGCAGCCATGTTTTTATTCACTCTCATACTCATTTCAGTGAGGGAGTTATTAAGGTTTTATTATAACTGCAAACAAAAGAAAATTGAAAGGTATTCCATGGTAAACCAAAGTAATTTAGCAGTATAACATGCAGTGTGTATACCAACATAAATCACCCCCTCTGCTTTCATCTCAACAAGCAATAACTGGATATATAAACTCAAGAGACATGAAAATAAGCCAACGACTACATGGCAGAAATCCTAATATGACACTTGTGAAATCTCCCCTGAGTCGAATCTCTGCTTTGCCATGTGACTTCTAAAGGACACAGCATGTAGATACTTACAGAGAGAGGAGACGTCCCCTGTATAAGCCAGCCTGCGTTTGAAGCCCCTCTCCACTTAGAATTGAGGGTAAAGAGTAAAATCAAGAGAAGAAGGCATTTGCAAAAAAGAGAGATTATTCAGCGTAAGGTGAAAACTAATTTAACATCATCCGGTCGCTGTGAAAATCTGTTTTACATCTTATGAGAGTTGCTGGGGCAACGTCATATTATCATGAAATACCAGTTTGAGCTATTTATTATATCATGGGAATTTTGTGAATTGAATTCAAAGTGTAAAAAGGGATTAAAGGGAGTTTATAATCGCTGTGTTTATCACCACTTAGACACTCACTGAGGACATGTCAGAGTTGACTAATGATTTTCAGCTGCTAATTCATCTCTATGTTACAGCTGATGTGTTTATGCATTTCACAGATGTCTTACGAAGAATAGGCTGATTAAAACATACTTGAATTGATGTGCATTCTTTCGATGTGGGAATGAAGCTGATGTTCCTCAGACAGAACGCTCTGGAGTTTTGCTCCCGTCTGCTGATGGCTTGTCACTCTAGCCCTCGGCTATCCATACGAATGAGCGGCTACAATGGAGTTAGTAGACAGGAAACACTGGCCTACCCAGTGGCCTCTTTTCTCCTCTATATAGACAATAAAACGACCCAGTTGTACAATCAGCTGCACATTGATCTCGGGGCCGTCTAGCCTTCAGCACATGTATTAGCCACTGATCATCGAAGTCTCTCACTAGTCGGCAGCAAGACCGCGAGAACGGCAACATATTTGGTCTCATTGGAGGAAATAATTGTTTGTGTGGCCAAGGGACATAAAGCCGTAATTACAAACGGGTGATGGAATGTCAAGCGTTTAAAAGCATAAATAAATCTAAAGGCTCTCGAGGGAGTCTTTGTTTCCATTATTTTCCGTGCCTTTGTATTTTCCTCACTCGGTTTTTTGGATATTTTATTTCAAAGGAGAATAAAAGCATTTATCTTGAGTGCGCAGTTGCCATTTGCTTGGGCTTAATGTCATTTATTTTAATGTTTAGTAATCTTTTTTTTCTTTTTTTTAGGTTGTGATAAAGAAGGTTTTGTGTGTGTGTGTGTGTGTGTGTGTGTGTGTGTGTGTGTGTGTGTGTGTGTGTGTGTGTGTGTGTGTGTGTGTGTGTGACAGAGAGAGATAGTCTGGGTGTGTGTAAATGTGTGTGTGCATGGTTTATGATTACATGTCCCTTTGTGGAGCACATCAACCATTCATGCAAGAGAAGCCACAGCGAGATGAGAAATTCCTTCCGTGCTCTCGCAGGCAGCAGAAAGTGACATTGAACGTTCATATACAAGCTGAAAATCTCATGCTCGGCCGATATGCATCTCATGAACGAAACAGCGTTCATCATTCTCGTCTCAGTGCGCCCCGCCCCACCTCACCCTTCCCCCCCTGCTCTGTGACCGCGGTGTCACGGCTGTGTTTGGACTGAGAATAATGGCTGGATGGGGCCTGATACATGGGGGCTGATAAATCAGTATCGCCAACAGAAGCAGAACAATATCTGCTGAAACAGAGGGGCCAGCCATTCCACAGAAATCTGCCTGCAGTCAGTGAGAACACAGGGAGCCGTAGATCAAGGCTGGATGTTAGTGTGATCGCAAAAGACTCAAGAAGCGGTCCCTAATTCTCTCCGTGGGTGACGCAATCAAAACAAATGGATCTAATATTACACCTAGAGATCAACAGAGTAGAAATGAAATTGATTGATTCTACCCAAGTCACTGGGTCTATACATAAATGCATTAAAGACTGCATGTGCCCTGTGTGTGCGCTCGCTGTCCTCCAACCTACTTACTTATTCATTCCAATGTAGCATGCAGGGAATGGGAAACTATAAGAAATATGCTTTTGCCGCTGCGGGCCCAGAAGTTTCCATCGATAGCATGGGTAGCATCCATCTTCCCAAAGTCCACCAAAGGTCAGGAGCAGCATAACTTAGAATCCGGTTTGCATGGGACCCTTGTCTGTATTCTGCATGTTTACTGACAGTCCCAAATCCCCCCCCCCCCCAACGGAGACTGGGTGGATCTGTGACACTTGCTCAGTCAACCACGCGTGCTCACTGAGGAGCTGAGGATAGCTAGTAAATCTGTGATGGTGAGGGGGTGTTGGTGAAAGCATTGTTTCACAGTCAATAAAAGGGGCCGTGGGGTGCTAGTAAGTACAGCAATCTGAAGCCATTTTCTAAAGAGAACATCTTGGGAGTACTCAGGGGGTTATAAGTTGAGTTCCTCCTCGCATTTGGAGTTAATATTTCAGATAAAAAACAAAACAATATGGTGCCCAGCACATATTGCCGTGTCTAATGGGAAAAGATAAGGAGTCGCTGGAATGCAATGTGCACATGAGAGCCAGGAGGAGAGACAACAAAGCCATCAATGCAAGCCAACAGAAGATAGCACATTCATTATGTATTTATATTTGTATTACTGAGGTGTATAAATGTGCATTTTGTATGTCAAAGACATAAACTGGTGGATTAAACCAATGTAATTTCCATCCAACTTAATTAGCTTTGCAAATAATTTTCTGCATATTTGCATCCTCTTGCATGACTATTTTTATCCATTTGTCAGCTAGCTAAAATGTGCAAATGAGATACTATTTTGAGCAATTATTTCACCCATCCTTGCTGAACCATATGGCAAATAGATGATGAAAATATGCGTCTATCACACAATAGGCCATTCTAATTACCGCTCAGTCTGTCAATGCCAATGATTATATTCCTCAAAATACATTCTCCTTTAATTTCCCATAAAGTATATTTCAGCATCACTCTAGCTGAAGCATACTCTTTTCCTTTGTGTTAAATGGCACACAACGGTAGGTTTTGGGTGTGTGTAGTGAAGGAGCTGTACTGTACTCATTGTGGCTTCTCTTTTATAAATAGTTTGTTATAATACACCACTAGCAGATTATATAGATTATGTGGTCACATTATTTGCAGTCTGGAATGTACAGTATATATTTATGTCCCATGGCTTTGTTGAATAACCAATTCTGATTGGTCAAAAAGCATTCTACGGTCTGTTATTTCTGAATAACAGGCTGCTGCTTTGGATAACAGACCATTACTATGAATACATAATCATTTAAAAAACAACAACTAAGAAACACCAATAAAATGAAAATGTGCCAATTACTAATTATATTTCATTTTAAAATGATCAAAACGTATACAACCCATCATAGGATTCGCAAGCTGGATTTAAAGAGGCTTTGACATTTGAGAGGCCATAAACAGCACATCAATTACTGTATATTGTTTTTGAGAGTCAGCTGTTGGAGGTTAATGCTTTGATTCAAACAGTAAAATAAAAAAAAGAGGTTCAAGGAGTAGAAAACGGGTCACTGGAAGCTGAATTTAATTCACATAATTTCAAAAATATTTGTATAATTATGGAGAAAACTGAATATGAATGGCATTATTTAAATGTAAATGTTGTAGACTACTTTGGAACCGAATGTATAAGACATGTTTTTGTGATATAAAACCTCCAACCGGTCCATGGTCTCAGCGGGACGTGCATGGTTGAATCCTAACCAGGTGCACGAACCACCTCAACCACAACTCCATTGTGCCCTGACTCGAGAACAAGGCCCCGAGATACCCCAACTCCTTCACTTGGGGTAATGACTCATTCCCTACTCCACTCTGAGTGGAGAGTCCATCGGTGACCTGCTGAGAACCATGGCCTCAGATTTGGAGATGCTGATCCATCAGAACCCTCTCCCATCATCCCCTTCATCTGGCCTCAAATCGACCACCAGATGTGCGTGTGTACCATTGCCTTAATTATTATTCAATTTAATTGTATCTTTATTGCGCATTTTTACTATAACTTCTTATATTTATAAGACATTTATTTGTATTTATTTTTTATTGCACAATTTCATTTTACCGCATTATAATAGGCGCTTTCACACCAGAGTACTTTTCCCAGGAATAGTTCCGATAGTTCCTGGGATTTTGCGTTCACACCAAAAAGATCTGGAACTAGAACTTTTTTTTCGGGAACCTTTTCACCCCTTTTCAGTCCCTGCTAGAGAGGTGGCAATTTCTGATTGGCTGGGCGAATTGCAAACCACGCCCCGTAAAACTCTGAGCAGGAGAAGTCAACGATTCTTCGGGAGAAAAAAAGCCTCAAGCAGAGTCTGCAGGAGAAGGAGAAGGAGTGGAAGGTGGAGAAGACTGCCCTCACTGCACTGCAGACATCCCAGAGCCCCCATCTGGCCCAGGTGGAGATGCAGGAGAAGAAAAGCAAGAGCCTGATGGCTGCTCTTCAGAAAATCTTTGAAGATCCCTTGCCCTGCATCTACAGTTCCACGCTGAAGGAATGAATGAACTGTGTAATATGTGAAAATATGTAATGTTTGCTGTTGTTCAAAAAGGTTAAAGTATTTATCAGGAGACAGGCACTGGGTTCTTTTAAATCAGGGTTAAAAACCTTTCTTTTAATGCAGCCTATCCTGAGATCCTTTAACCGTGCCTTATCATTGCACTTTTAGTTGCAGCCAGTATTTTATTGCTTTTATGAATCGTCATGAATTATTATTATTTTATTTTAATGATGATGTGTTGAATGCCTATGTGAATCACTTTGAATTGCCTCTGTGTCTTAAAATGTGCTATAATTTTTTTTTTTTAAATAAATCATCATAATAATCAATCAATCAATGTTTATTTATATAGCCCAATATCACAAATGTTACATTTGTCTCAGTGTACTTCACAGTTTGTACAGAATATCAGTATGACAATATGACACCCTCTGTCCTTAGACCCTCACATCGTACAAGGAAAAACTTCTGGAGAAAACCCACAGTTTAAAGGGAAAAATGGGAGAAACCTCAGGGAGAGCAACAGAGGAGGGATCCCTCTCCCAGGACGGACAGACATGCAATAGATGCCGTGTGTAAATTGAAAAGATAATACATTTGCAACATTGGTAGTTCAAATGTTTGGAAATGCATGTATAATAGGAAGATTAATCCACGAGGATATCCATCTAGGACTTATGATCCAGGACCACAGCAACAGGCACAGCCACGACTCAAGATCCAGGGCTCGCGATCCACGATACAGGACCGCAGCAACAGGATCATCCATGACTCCGGATCCCGGCGTATATAGACACCAAAAAGAAAGACATTTGGGAAAGCTGGGTTAATCGGAACATGAGAGTACATAGGTATAGACAGAGAGAAGGAAGAAGTAAGATGTCCCCCGACAAACTAAGCCTACATCAGCAAAACTAGGGGCTGAATCTAATCAGCCCTAACTATAAGCTTTATCAAAAAGGAAGGTCTTAAGCGCACTCTTAAAAACGGAAAGGGTGTCTGCCGCCCGAACACAAACTGGAAGCTGATTCCACAAATGTGGAGCTTGATAAGAAAAGGCTCTGGCTCCCATTGTACTTTTAGAGACTCTAGGAACAACCAACAACCCTGCATTCTTGGAACGCAATGCCCTAGTAGGACAGTAGGGTATAATGAGTTATTTAAGGTAAGATGGCGCCTGCCCATTAAGGGCTTTGTAGGCGAGAAGAATAATTTTAAATTATATCCTGTGTTCTATAGGGAGCCAGTGTAAGGCAGCCAGAACAGGAGTAATGTGGCCCCTTTTCCTAACTTTGGTTAGTACACGAGCTGCAGCATTTTGAATCAGCTGAAGCGACTTAACTGACTTCTTGGTACATCCTGATAATAAGTTGTTACAATAATCCAGCCTTGAAGTAACAAATGCATGGACTAGTTTCTCTGCATCGTTTTGAGGCAAGATATGCCTGATTTTTGCAATGTTACGTAGATGGAAGTAGGCGGTCCTTGAAATTGATTTTATGTGGGCGTTAAAGCCCCTGTTACACTGTCCCGAAATATGGAATTGTGAATTTCGCACGAAGATGGCCCCGAACCACACACGAAGGCAACATTTACATTACATATAAGACATACAACTGCAATGAAAGTACCAAAAACAATTATGTTACAGTACTATGATACTGTACTGATATCTTCAGACTTTGTTCTTTACTTTATCCGTCTTTATATGTAGAAAATATTAGCTATTGTTGCCCGACTTATCACTGAATATCGTTCCTAATGTGATACCAAGTCCATCTGAAACATGTGTACACCTTCAGACAGCCTCCCAGTGAAGCGTACGTTGTTTACTCAGAGTTTGAAAGCAGCGTGGATAAGTTTTCAGCTGTGTTAAACTGTGATCCTCTCAGGTAAACTGTGATTCGCTCAGGGTCAACTGGGATCCACCCATGGGAAAATGGGATCCGCCTAGGTTAAACTGTGTTACGACTTCTGTGGCTATCTACCAGCGATCATGTTTAATATGAAAGACACACACAAATACATCCCTTATAAAAACGGCATCCATACTTTATCCAAAGTTCAGATTTCGGTTCCTGAAATGTGTTAAAATATGCGCAAATTAAAGAGTTAATGGGTCATTTGCATATTCAGAAAACTTGTAATACAAGAAACAATTGCCTTATTGTAGGTAATTAACTGGAGAAATTACCCTATTCACCTGGGGTGTCTCACTGTTAGGCTTAATAAACCATTATAGACCTACATCACTTAACAGCTGCACATGCCCACATGCTAACTATGGGTCTGTCAACAAACCTACATAACATTATAAATAGTCAGAAAATATTATTTACAATATTAATAAAACTATGAATTCAATTTTAACTGATTGACAAGGCAAAACACTGCACAGCGGCAGCAGCATTAAAGGAAAAATATCGTTTTACCTTGTGTTCACTGTGTTGGGGCTTCACAAAACTCCAAATGTAGCCTGGGGTGGCACTAATGAAGTGCCAGATAAGAGCAGATACTAGGGCTGTGCGATTATGGCAAAAATCATAATCACGATTATTTGGGTCAATAATTGATATCACGATTATTTTGACGATTATTCATTGACCATTTATTGAACTTTAAAACAAATAATATTTTACCAATAAACAAGATCAACAAATATGTTGGAGCGCACTTCCAAAACCATACTAACCATATATTATTAATATGATAAATACAAATAAATTAGACCAAAATAAATTAAATCAATATGATGCAGTGCACTGTCACAACCTACTGAAAACTCCTTAACATATAGCCAACATTTTGGTAAAACATATTCAACATATTCCACTCAGTTAAACGTTGAAGGCTGGCCAACCGTCATGGTCCAGAAGTAACAGGAAATAAATGTTGAACTACAATTTAAGACCAAATAAAAATGTTTAGGCCACCATGGCAAATGCTGGTAGGGCTGCTCATGTCATCTCTTAAAGATGTTTTGCAAGAAACACCAGCCTGTTTACATGGTCTGGTTTCAGAGATGAGCGCAGGCAGGTGACAATATTGCCACCTGTACTGAAGACCCTCAGCCACGCCCCGACACATGGGGTGACGCCGGCCAATCACAAAGCTTTGATGCGTTCAAGTGCATTATTCTGGCACAGGAAGATTATGTTACAGGACATAAAACAGAATATTGTTGTTCTATTTTTAGACACATCTCGCAATCGACTGGTTGGGCACCCCTGGGCTAGACCATAGGTCCGTTGTGGTCGCAAAGTAGTCAGCTGAAGCCACATCTCTCTCAACTTCCCCACGGCATTTGTCATATAGTGCAGGCAGCGCAGACCTGCTGAAATAATACCGAGACGGCATCGCGTAACGCTTGTCCAACGTGTTGACAAGTTGCTTAAAGCCCTGGTTGCTAACAGTGCTAACTGGGCACATATCTTTAGCGATGTGAAATGTAATGGCACCTGTAATATCTCTGTGTCTCTGCGAGCTCGTCGCGTAGGCCGTTGCTCTGTACAATGCGTCCTGAATCGATGACTGTGATGATGTGGTGGATGAAGTCGAGCGGGCATCTGCTTTTTGTTGTATTACTGCCCGGTCGTATTGCACTTTGTGGTTGTATTTCAGATGATTAAAGAGATTGGTTGTGTTAGCGTGTGGTGCCAACACAACCTGGTAACAAATCCTGCACTGTACTTTATTTTTGCTCCACGTCGGACTCCTGAAAGCCAAAGTACTTGCAAATAGTGGAAATAGTTTGACCCTTATTTTTAACGAGTTGCTGCTCTTGTTCTGACATCTTCGCTCGCGCTGAACACTCACAACACATGTCACTCCCACGTGGCCGAGTGGGCTTTTAGGGAGGGGCGAAAGCGCACCCAGCAAAATAATCGTATGTTGTCAATTATGCTGTTTTTATAATCGTCGCAAACCATAATCGTAATCGCGATTAAAATACGATTAATTGCACAGCCCTAGCAGATACATCCACATTTTCCAAAATGTTACTGTGGACATGCATCAAAGTCAGATGTGTCAGTCTCTTCTGTGTCATATTACTAGTTGTAGAGGTGGTGGGCTGAGGAGTAGCTGGTGGTCCACTCTTTTTATTGGGTTGTTTGTTGGAGAAAAAAATCCAAAATCCTTTTTTGCGCCATTCTAGAAAGTTGTCACTCTGCAGTGTGTGTGTCGCGTCAATTACGTCACTCTCCCACGACCTAGATGACTCGGATTTTATTTATTTGGAAAATAAATTCAAGCCACCTGACTGATACAAATATATACTATGACTATTATATGCTACTGTATACAGCTAATTTTATTTAAAGTAAAATCATAACTTTTATGCAGTTTAATCATTTGTATTTAGGTGGTCACTCAGTTTTTCAAATGTACACCACTCGCCAACAGGGGGTGCTGCAGCACCCCCAGCACCCCTACTTCCCGCGGCTATGATTCGCCCCGATCAGAGTGAGGGTGAATGCACCGATGATAACACGAAGATGACACGATTTGACAAGATGCCCTCACGAGTGCCTTACGAAGTTGCCGCTCACGAAGTTGCTGCCGGAGCCTGAGAAACTCCACCGGCGGTCATACGATGGCTTAGATGCCCTCACGAATGGCCCGATGTTGCTACGATCATAGCCGAATTTGAACATTTCCTTTATCGTGTGTCCATCGGGTGTCAATTTCGGGACAGTGTGACAGGGGCTTAAAGGATAAATCCTGATCAAATATAACACCAAGATTCCTTACAGTCTCACTGGAGGCCAAATTAATGCCATCCATAGTTAGTATATCTTTAGATAATTTGTTTCGTAGATTCTTCGGGTCGAGTACAATAACTTCAGTTTTGGTCGTGTTTAACATCAAAAAGTTTAAGGTCATCCACGTTTTTAAGTCCTTGAGGCAGTCTTGAATTTTATTTAGATGAATAATTTCATCAGGCTTGATTGATAAATATAGTTGAGTATCATCCGCATAACAATGAACATTTACAGAATGATTACTTATAATATTGCCTAACGGAAGCATTATATAATATGAACAAAATAGGACCGAGCACTGAGCCCTGTGTCACTCCATGGCTAACTTTGGTTTGCATGGAAGATTCATCGTTGACACGTACAAACTGAGAGCGTTCAGATAGATAGGACCTAAACCAGCCTAAAGCAGTTCCCTGTATGCCAACTAAGTGCTAGTCTTTGCAATAAGATGTCATGGTCGATAGTATCAAATGCAGCATTGAGATCGAGCAAGACAAGAATAGAGACAAGTCCTTTGTCTGAGGCTATTAGAAGGTCATTTGTGACTTTAACCAGAGCTGTTCTAAAGCCAGACTGAAAATCTTCAAATAAATCACACAACTGTTTTGTGAATGCTTTCTCAAGAATCTTTGAGAGGAACGGAAGATTAGAAATAGATCTATAGTTGGCTAAAACCTCTGGATTGAGGTTGTGCTTTTTAAGAAGCCTGATAATAAAGACATATTCATAATATTTAATAAATAAGTGCTAATTAATGGAAAAACTTCCTTCAACAGCTTAGTTGGAATTGGGTCTAATATATACGTTGATGGTTTAGAAGAGAGAATCATTGAATTTAATTGTTCAAGGTTTATGGCTGAAAAGCATTCTAATTGACTATCTAGTGTAATATTAGAACTTACATTTCCGGGAGCTGTTGATAACACTGGTCAAAGGCAAGAGGTCATTCATTTTGTTTCTAAGAGTAACAATTTTATCGTTAAAAAAGCACATAAAATCATTACTACTGAGTGCTATGGGAATAGAAGGCTCAATCGAGCTGTGGCTCTCTGTCAGCCTGGCTACAGTGCTGAAAATAAATCTTGCATTATTCTTATTCTCATCTATTAATGAAGAGTAGTAGGCTGCTCTCGCTTTACACAGTGCTTTCTTATATTCATTGAGAGTAATATGCCAAATTAAACGAGATTCTTCAAGTTTAGTGGAACGCCATATCCTTTCAAGTTGTCTCGACTAATCTATGTTGTTTTATTTTCATCTTCTTCAAAGGAGCAACAGAATCTAATTTTATTCGCAGCGCATCTGTAGCACTATCAACAACATGATCAATTTGGGGTGGTATACATTTTGTATATGTTTCCTCCCTTACATGCAGACATGCTATCAAGTTAAGTGTAATAATGAACCTTGATGCTGTGGTCCTGCCTGATGCTCACCTTACTCCCTCTTTAATGGCACCCAGAGGATTGTTGACATCCACCTTGATCCATCTTCATCTTCTTCTTATATACTGTATGCATTTTTCAAGCATTTGGATGTATTATCTTTTTAATTTATATACAACATCTATTGCATGTCCGTCCTGGGAGAGGGATCCCTCCTCCGTTGCTCTCCCCAAGGTCTCATCCATTTTCCCCCATTAACTCTGGGTTCTCTTTGGAAGCTTTTCCCTGTCCGATGTGAGGGTCTAAAGACAGGGGGTTGTATTCATATTCATATTCTGTAAAAACGATTGATTGAATGATTGTTACTCCTGTTCCTGGAGTCGCTCCACAATTACTAGGCATATTACAACATAAGCAGCTGCATTAAACTCATTAAATAATAAAAAGCCTAAGAAACCCTTTATGAATTGACGTAAAATGGAGGCTGCAGTACTCAACAGCAAAACGAAAAATGAAAACATCAGTTTACTCTCACAACTCGTCGACTGTTGCTTATTTTTTTTTAGCAAAATGGCAAACCTTTCCTTGTGTCACAATCTTAAGGAGAACCCAAATGCAGCACTCGAGAAACCAAGGAGAATTGGTAATAAACTTTATTGGAGATTCCACTGGATCTGAGGAATACCAACCGAGCAGTTTAACGCACCGGAGGACAGCGGGCAGAAGGTGAGTCAGGGACAGGCAGAGAGTCAGGGAGTAAGCGAGGCGGTCAGCGTAGATACAGGCAGGGTCGGATAACAGGCCAGACAGGATAGTCGAGGGACAGGCAGGTTCATGGAACAGGCAGAGCAGGCAGATCGAGGACAGGCAGGGTCGGAACCGGGTAGGCAATCTAGTTTCAAACGCGGAAAAGACAAGCATGAGGCAAAGTACAATCTGGCAAAGAGTGTGTGTAAGGTGCGGGTTTAAATACTGGCAGAAGCTAATGGGTGCCGAAGAGAAAGAGAGTGAGCTAACGAGTGGGTGTGGAAAACAGGTGAGACAGGTGAATGGAAAACTACTGGTGAATGATGGAGCAGACTATGACAGAACCCCCCCCTTAATGGACGGCTCCTGACGTCCCTAAATGCTAATCTACAGAGGAGGGTGGGAGGTGGGATTAATACTCATCTGAAAAAATTCTTTCGGCCTCCCTCTCCTGCCCCTGTCGGAATCTGCGTCCTCATCAGAAGCCGGCCTCTCACTGTGCTCCTCTAAAGAGCTGACGGTAAGAGGAGAGACTCTCCCTGTGTCTCTGCCCGTCGACGTGACTGTCTTAGACGGTTGCTCGGGATTACGCCGATGGAACTACCTGATGAGCCGGGGGTCAAACACATGACGAGCTGGAACCCAAGCCCTCTCCTCAGGGCCGTAACCCTTCCAGTCCACCAGGTACTGGACTCCTCTTCCTCTGCGACGGGAATGAAGAAGTCGTCGGAGAGTGTACGTAGGCCCGCCGTCAATCATCCGAGGCGGTGGTGGGGGAGGGACCGCAGGAACCAAGGCACTCTCTCGCACAGGTTTGATCCTGGAAACGTGGAAGGTGGGATGGATCCGCAGAGTCCGAGGCAGTCTTAGCCTTACTGCTGCGGGATTGATTATCCTGACAATCTCAAAAGGTCCAATGAATCTAGGTGCAAGCTTCTTCGAATCCACCCGTAAAGGAATATCCCGGGAGGAAAGCCATACCTTTTGGCCCACCTGGTAGACAGGTGCTTTGGAACGTCGGCGGTTGGCAGAGGAGGCGTACCGGTTGGCCGAACAAACGAGAGTTCTCCGGGCTTGATTCCAGGTCCGTCGACAACGACGGATGAAAGCCTGGACGGACGGACAGGTAACCTCCCTCTCCAGGGCTGGAAACATAGGGGGTTGATACCCGTAAGCACACTGAAATGGGGACAGCTTGGTGGCCGAACTGACCAGAGTGTTGTGGGCGTACTCGACCCAGAGCAGTTGTTTAGCCCAGGCCGCTGGGTTCTTGGAGACTATACAGCGTAAGGTCGTCTCCATCTCCTGGTTCTTTCTTTCTGTCTGACCGTTGGATTGCGGATGGAAACCGGATGACAGACGGACCGTGGACCCAAGGAGCATGCAGATTTCCCTCCAGAACACTGAGGTAAATTGAGGACCACGATCGGAAACCACATCAGTAGGCAGCCCATGGAGCCGGAACACATGGAGCACGACCAGCTCCGCCGTCTCTTTAGCTGAGGGGAGCTTGGGTATCGGCACAACATGAGCCATCTTACTGAATCGGTCTACCACCGTCAAGATGGCAGTGTGTCCGTTGGACGGTGGCAGACCAGTAACAAAGTCCAGAGAAATGTGAGACCAGGGTAGATGAGGGATAGGCAGAGGTCGTAGGAGACCAGCAGGAGCTTGGTGAGAAGATTTGTTTTGATTGCAAACAGGGCAGGCATTAACAAATTCCCTGGTGTCCTCCTTAAGTGTTGCCCACCAGAACCTTTGCTGGACTACCTCCCATGTACGTTGAATCCCAGGATGGCAGGTGAGTCTGGAGTTATGAGCCAACTGGATAACATCAGACCTCAACGTCTGCGGAACGAACAGGCGGTTCGGAGGACAAGCACTGGGTCCCGGCTGGTCCTGCTGGGCGGCCTTGACCCTCTCCTCCACCTCCCAGATGAGGGCAGCAACGAGCTGAGGAGTCGGAAGGATGGTGTCCAAGCCCCTGGGAATGTTACCTCCCTCTCCAAACTGACGAGAAAGAGCGTCAGCCTTAATGTTCCGAGAACCAGGGCGGTAGGAGAGGGAGAAATTGAACCGAGTGAAGAAAAGGGCCCATCTAGCCTGTCGGGAATTCAGTCTGCGGGCCGACCGGATGTACTCCAAATTCTTGTGGTCGGTCCACACCAGGAAAGGTTGACTGGTCCCCTCGAGCCAGTGACGCCACTCCTCCAGAGCCAACTTCACTGCTAGCAGCTCCCGGTTTCCCACATCATAATTTCTTTCCGCTGGAGTCAAACGCTTTGAAAAGAAAGCACAGGGATGGAGTTTTTGGCTGTTCATTGCTCGCTGAGACAGGATGGCTCCCACCCCCATATCAGAAGCATCCACCTCCAAAACAAACTGTCTTACAGGATCGGGTATTCGGAGGATGGGGGCAGAGGTGAACCTAGCCTTAAGGTTCTGGAACGCCTCCTCAGCCGAGGAGGACCACTGGAACATAACCTTAGAGGAGGTCAGGGCTGTGAGAGGAGCGGCCAAGGTACTGTATCCACGAATGAACCTCCGGTAGAAGTTGGCGAACCCGAGGAACTGTTGTAGCCGCTTCCGGGATTCTGGAACCGGCCAGGAAGTGACTGCATCAACCTTGGAAGGATCCATCTCGATGCTCCCCTGTCCCACGATGTATCCCAGAAAAGAGACAGAGGATGTGTGAAACTCGCACTTCTCCGTTTTAACAAACAGCGAGTTCTTGAGCAATCTCCTGAGAACCGCCTGGACGTGGTGCACGTGTTCTTTCAGCGTCTTGGAAAAGATCAGGATGTCATCCAAGTAAACAAACACGTGTCGGTCCAACATGTCTCGGAGCACGTCATTTACCAACGCCTGGAATACTGCAGGGGCGTTGGTAAGCCCAAAAGGCATGACTAGGTACTCGTAGTGAAACCTGATGTACTTATATGATTCTGTTTTCTTCAAGGTTGTGTCTTCCTGGTCGAATGTACTTATTGTAAGTCGCTTTGGACAAAAGCGTCAGCTAAATGTAATGTAATGTAGTGCCCCGAGGTGGTGTTGAAGGCTGTCTTCCACTCATCCCCCTCGCGAATATGTACCAAGTGGTACGCGTTACGCAAGTCCAGCTTTGTGAACATGGTTGCTCCCTGCAGCAACTCGAATGCAGAAGAGATAAGAGGCAGTGGGTATCGATTCTTGATCGTAATGTCATTAAGACCCCAAAAGTCGATACAGGGTCTTAGGGTCTTGTCTTTCTTCTCTACAAAGAAGAACCCTGCGCCAGCATGTGATGAGGACGGGCGAATAATCCCAGCCGCCAGAGAGTCATTGATATAAGTCTCCATGGAAACTCTTTCCGGAGCAGACAGGGAGTACAATCGACCCCTGGGAGGGCTGGTGCCGGGATGCAGGTCGATGGCACAGTCGTAGGGCCGGTGTGGTGGTAAGGAAGTAGCCCTCGACTTGCTGAATACTTCCTTGAAGTCCAGATATTCCGGTGGAACCCCTGTAACATCTGGAGCTTGGCTGGGGTTCACCGAACGCTGAGGCGCGGCAGCCTGTTTCAGGCAGATCAGATGACAAGAAGGACTAAAACCCAAAATGGCTCCCGTCTCCCAGTCAATGTTAGGGTTGTGGCGGCGGAGCCATGGATAACCCAGGATCAGCGGAATATGTGGAGACCGGAGAACATGAAACTGAATAGTTTCGTGATGGTTCCCAGACAGGAGCATGTGAACGGGTACAGTCTGATGAGTCACTGTCCCCAGCAGGTGACCGTCTAAGGCGTTGGCTGGAACTGGGGGAGACAAAATAACCCGGTCTATTCCCAACTGCAGCATAAGATTCTCGTCCATAATATTCGCGTCCGAACCAGAGTTAATAAAAACAGCAAGAGCCTGAGAGCTATCCGGTAATAGCAACCTGGCGTGGCTAAATGGTCTCTGAGTGGGAACAAATCCAGGGGTTTGGCTCACCAGTATGTTCCCCATTACTGCTGAGCCTTTTACCGGGCAGTGAGAAACAAAATGGCCGGCCCGGCCGCAGTAGAGACACAGGTTACGACGTCTGCGATGCTCACGTTCCTCCAAAGTGAGGTTGGTGCGACCCACCTGCATGGGCTCATCCCCCCCTGGTTGCGGCTCTGGAGTGAGGTGAGGAGTCGCAGCCAAACTCGGACGTCGGGGCGCCCAGGCATGTTGAACTCCCTCCGATCGTCGCTCCCGTCTCCGTCTCTGGATGCGCCGATCCATGCGGGAAGTCAGTTCAATCAACCCATCCAGTGAATTGGGCAGATCAAACGACACCAGCTCATCTTTAATGTAATCCGCCAAACCACGCAGATAGGCGTCACACTGGGCTGCATAATTCCAGTTGCTGAGGCGGCTCCGGGTGCGAAACTCAATGGCATAATCCACCACAGATCCATTACCCTGGCTCAGGTTCAGTAGTCCTCCTGCAGCGCCTGGACCCACAGACACGGGTCCAAACACCTTGCGCAGCTCCGCAGAAAAAGCGGGGAACGAAGAGCAGGCGGGTGTTTGTTGCTCCCATTCCGCTGTGCCCCACAGTCGGGCTTTCCCAGTCAAATGATTGACCGTGAACGCCACATGAGCAGCTTCAGAAGCGAAAGTGTGTGGCTGCAGCGCAAACAGGATAGAACAGTTCGTAAGAAACGGGCTGCAGCCCTCCGGTTCCCCGGCGTAGCGCTCCGGAGTTCCCACCTGAGGCTCCGGGGTAAATCCCATCAGAGGTGATGCAGAAGCTGGTGTCGACGGCATAGGAAGAGGCGCTGGAGCGGCCACTCCTGCCACTAGCTGCTGCACAGTAGCCGTTAGCTGCTGTAGCTGCGCAGCTAAATAGGTTAGCGTCTGGTCATGTGAAGAGTTAGCATGATGAGCCTCGGTGGCCAGGGCGGCTATCGAGGCTTCCTGCCTCTGGAGAGCGTCCTCAACTCTCTCGAAACGGTCTCTAGGTGAAGAGGAGTGCGCTGGGTCCATGTTCTGGCCAGATTATTCTGTCACAATCTTAAGGAGAACCCAAATGCAGCACTCGAGAAACCAAGGAGAATTGGTAATAAACTTTATTGGAGATTCCACTGGATCTGAGGAATACCAACCGAGCAGTTTAACGCACCGGAGGACAGCGGGCAGAAGGTGAGTCAGGGACAGGCAGAGAGTCAGGGGGTAAGCGAGGCGGTCAGCGTAGATACAGGCAGGGTCGGATAACAGGCCAGACAGGATAGTCGAGGGACAGGCAGGATCAGGGAACAGGCAGAGCAGGCAGATCGAGGACAGGCAGGGTCGGAACCGGGTAGGCAATCTAGTTTCAAACGCGGGAAAGACAAGCATGAGGCAAAGTACAATCTGGCAAAGAGTGTGTGTAAGGTGCGGGTTTAAATACTGGCAGAAGCTAATGGGTGCAGAAGAGAAAGAGAGTGAGCTAACGAGTGGGTGTGGAAAACAGGTGAGACAGGTGAATGGAAAACTACTGGTGAATGATGGAGCAGACTATGACACCTTGTGCCCTAGTTAACTAAACCTGAAAAGATAAGTAGACAAATACATTATTAGATTGAAGGAAAATAAACATACAACTGTTTCAATAATTGATCAATTGTAAAAGTACATTTTAATGAATTTTTTTTTTCTTTTCAGCATTTCAAATGGAGATCTTTCTGTTTTTAAGGGTAATCATCGCATTTAACTGAAAATTATTGACATTTAAAGACATAACTTTATGAAACTGGGATGACCATTTCTCTCAAATTCTATTCCATTTTATAGACCAAACGATTAATGTCACGCTAAAATGCAAATTTTAATTGTGAACATTAAAACTGTAAGTCCTACATTAAAGGTAGGGTAGGTAAGAATGGAGAAACCAGCTCGAGTGCGCTAGAATTTGAAAGTACACAACCGAAAGAAATCTGCCCCTTCAGACTTCCTACAGAGCCCCTCCAACACACACCAACGCGCACATGACCAATGAGGGCACAAGATAAGTTTGTGCACAGATGGAAGGCTGACAGGTAGGTAGGCCACCCAATTATCTGACCCGGGCCGTCTCAGATAATTGGTCGTGCTTTTTACAGCGCCACGGCTTCCACAGATGACATTTTTGTATGTATTTTTTGTTAAAGCATTTCATTTATTCATTGCTATCGGGATGTTAAGAGCATTCCATGGAATATAACAAAAAGTGTTTCTGAAGTGAATTACCTACCCCACCTTTAACAGCAGAATATGTTGTGGTGTTGCACAAGATGCGTGCGTTGATTCAGAGGTGTAAAGGCTGCTCGGAAGGTAGCGGATATATTCCAACATCACTCTAGCTGAAGCATACTCTTTTCCTTTGCATTGTGGAACAGTACGACGTGTTTATAAATGGCACACAACGGTAGGTTTTGGGTGTGGGTAGTGAAGGAGCTGTACAGCGGCGGCCTTTATGTCTCGGGCTCTCTTAGATTGCCAGCTTTCCTTCGGGGATAATCCATGTTGTGAAATTGAAGTGCGGTGCTGGAATATCAATTATTTTTACTCCCCCCGCTGAGGGTTAAAAATGAAACAGGACTTGACTACTTGCTGGATATGAACGTCTATGATATGAATCCGTCGAAGCAATCTGAACATCAAGATGATAATACGGCAGGGTGGGGGGAGCCTGTAGAGGAGCTAAAGCTGGGAAGAGATTATAAAGAACTGAACAAATGTACTCTGTGCTGCGCCTACAAAGCTTTTCATCTCCCGTGTTTCATTTTAATAGTTTGACATTTGGGATTTTCTGGCGAAGAGTTAGATTCAAAGATTGATATCTCTCTCAAATGTCAAACTGCTCTTTTAATGTTGTATACTCTTTCCCTGGAAATATGTCCTGCTTGGCTACACAGTTGTTAACGTTGGGGTATCTTAGCCATAAAAAGGTATTGACGAAGCACTTTTGAAATGTGTCACTAACCACATCTGTTTCTGCCAGGGATCAAAGCAAATAAAGCTGTTTAAGTGGTGTAACGCTCCTATTGGTGAAGCTGAAACAAAAGCACATACATTCAAGAACATTCGCTGGTTTGAAAACCGCAAAGTTGAAGGAAGTGATTTGGCAAAACAAACATGACGCAGCTACAGTTCAAACAACACTTCAAGGTCAGACAGTTTGTTTTTTTATCATTTCACCGGTCTTGGCAACGTTACATTTCATGTTGCTTCTGGCAAATGTAGGGTGCCGCTTTGCATACTCTGAGATAAGTGATGTGCACCAGACAAGGTCAGTCGAAATCAACTATAAAAATAACTCCTCGCCTCGCGCATGAGGATTTATGAAGACGACTGGTGTTCTTAAGAGGTACAGGATGTGGAACACAGAGCAGCGACACTGATTACACCCGCTGAAAAACAAAAGGCGGTGCGGTTCACTGGGTATTCTCTAATAGACGCTCATTGCGTTTTGTGTGAGGACTACAAAACCAAACTGGAGTCTGTCTAATTTGGTTGAATTAATAAGCCATGTCAACGTCTATTCAGCTGGGTGCAAGTGGTGGCTCTGTGAATTACAAGTCCCACGGTGAGGAGGGGGGGGGGAGGGAGGAGGGGGGGAGGGAAGGAGGGGCAGGTGAAGGCTAACCGGCACATCTTCCGTGACTTCCATCATCCAGATTCACCGTACACGTGAGGGCTGAACAGATTGTTACTGCACCGCCACATACAGTACACACACACACACACACACACACACACACACACACACACACACACACACACACACACACACACACACACACACACACACACACACACACACACACACACACACACACACACACACGTCAATCTCGCCTACATCCCAGCACATGTCCCAGGAGTGCAGATACATGCAGAGTCCCTAGAGGAACTTTTTGGAGACATTCTTCACTTTGAGGTCAGAATTATTTACAGTACAAACAGCTGATAGCAGACAGGTGCTGATTGGACCTGGCGTTCCCATGATCCTTTGACCTTGACTTGGCTTAAGGACACAGATTGTGTTACAGAATGAGCTAACTGTTTACTTCTCAGCCTGCAAGCCACACAACTAATCGGCTATAGACTTGTAAGAACTTTGTGTACAATGTGTGCAAACAAATAAATACGCATATTAATGATTCATTCTCCCCTCTGGTAAAATATTGTCCAATAAACATTTTTTTCATTCAAAGCTTTTGTCCTTTGAGATATATTGCACAATTCGCAATCTATTACAATGTTGAGTTGGAGTAAAAATTAATAAATAAAGAGGCAGTTATGTTTTTAGCTCCAAAATTTGCATTTTATTTGGATGGTTGGGGTCAGAGATGTATAATTTGTTTTCCAGTACACATGGTTATCCTCAAGGCTTACGTCCAAAACCTTTTCCAGTCTTAAAACTGATTCAGTAATTAGTGCCTAGCATGTCATCCCCCTCCCCCCACCCACCCACCGCCGCCCCCACCCCCCACCCTTTTTGGTACAAATTCAACAGTTCTGCTGACAAGATCACTACTTTTCCATTTTTATTAATGTGTTTTTTTCCACGTTTTATACAAAAAACTCTCTTAACGTCTACACATTTAATGTCACCCAGATTTTTATTAATTTTTTTCACTTTGTAAATAAATTTGGGAAACAACATTTTTCACTTGTGTTGTCATGAAAAGATAAAAACATGCAAAAAACTTGAATTTGTAGTCCAAATTATACATTTACAAGTTTTGGAACTTTTTGCACTTTTTCATACACTACATCAAAAGAAAAAAGATAAAGGAAAAAAAACATTATGTACACACATCTTTTTACAGTGAAGTAAAGTTGAAAATATCAGATGATGACTAAGGCAAATGAAGTGTACATAGATTAGACCAAAACAGTTTTTTTGTTGTTTTTGTAAAATACTACATCACTCCAGAAACAAAAGAAAATAAATCTGCTACAAAAGTATGATTCATAACTCCCTTTATTTGCAACCAGCTGCATCATTTTAATTTTTTAGTGAAAAAGTCTAGAAGTCTAGCGTACTGTACAGTGCTGTTCTTAATTGTTTTTCTTTCCATCCAAGCTAACAGATGATCCTTCATTTAGCGTCTTTGTGTTTTATTTAAATAATCTTCAACAAACAGGAGCGTAGTGTAACCAAAGAGAAAAGCATGTAAGCATACCAGAGTGTAACATACTTAGTTTGAAATCACTCCAAAAGTCAGTACCATTAAAGCCTTGAACATAAAACTAATCATTTAGATCCAAAAGAATGTACAAAAAGGCACATTATATCCCAGTGCTTCTGTACTGTGAAATTCAAGTGTAACTGAGCGCATTCAATACCAACAATCCAAGTGGCGACAGTCCACCAGTGTTCCCTCCCACATTCTCCATAACTGGACCACAGCCTATGCCAAAGCTTTCAACAAGCATATGTATGCGTAGACTACAACAATAAGCCTAGGTTGGTTTTTGAAAAAATTTCTGAATCAATGTTTATTTTTTAGTTTTCTGTCACAGTTCCATCACTCTCTCGGGGGAATATCAGAAGCTGTCCATGTCCATCAACAGGAAATCTTTCCTTTTTTCTTTAATTTTAACTTTTTTTTTCATCTCTTCATTCTTTTCACGGAGAGAGCTTAGTCATCGTTTCCACCGTACATGTCTGCCAGTTTTCTAAAGCGAGGGCCCCAGTCGTTGAGGTAGTCGTAGTCCTGGTCGCCCCCACTGCTGGAGGAGTTGAGGGAGCTGAGGGAGCCAGCTGTGGAGCCGCTGCCCTCGTAGTCGAACACTAGCAGGGAGTCGTAGGGGGGGGCCGTGGGGTCGTTGTCTGCCGCCTTAAGTCCCTGCACAGAAGGAAAGAAAAACTGCCGTTAGATGAGAAGATTAAGCCACGTCTGCTCAGCAACACTGTCTGCTCCGAGGAGTGAGCCGCATCACGCACCCCCCCCCCCCCCCCCCCTCCTGCTGCACACTAACAGACTAATCTGTCCTAAAAGCAGTCAGCGGTTCCACCTTAACTTGGGCAGGAAATCACATTAATCAGGCTCTAGTGTTCCTGCGAGTTTCCTTTGTTCGTTTGTTGGGGCTCTCCTGATGTTGCTGGGATGTCGGATTATCTGCTGCTTGATCGAAAGGCAAGAATGAGGATGTCCAGCAGCCTCCCATGTCTCGAATCATCTTCCCCTCCCCCACCGGCCCATGCAAGCCCTCCTCTCTCTTTATCTCTCTATCTCTTCAGTGTTACTTCAGCGCTGATACTTTGTCTTTTAATATAGATGGCAACACCTTTTAATATATCATATTTATCCGAGGCCTGTCTTCACAGCGGTAAGCTCTAAATTAAACTGACGCAGAGGTGGAGTGTCTCGGTGTGTTATCTCCACGCTCGGAGTGTTGGTGGGGGGTGGATCTATTTTAAAGATAGTGCTCGACATTCCCAGAAATCCTCATAGCATCATGAGGGGAGTCCACATGGATTGTTATTGATTTCCAGCCGCATTCCCTAACTGGACTGTGGAGACTTGATGGATTGCTAATCTAGGAGTGGAGATGTGCTTTGGCCATGAAACACTTTGGATCTGAGCCTGGTTTCTCTCGCTTATCGCCACCACTGAGCTAACCCCACAAATAATAAATGAATTAACAGAAGTGGAGCAACATAACACCAAAAAAAGAGAAAAAGAAAACGAGACCTCAGCTCATGGGGAACTTGTCAAAGATTTATAGTTTCCTCCATGCTGCCGTTATAGTGCTGGAATGCTCTCAAATAAAAAGATGGATTGAATTAAAAGTGCCTGGGCACTAAGCGATTATTTTCCACTTGTTAGCTTTGGTTAAGTATTTGCTCAGGGCTGTGATGCTGATCATTTGGTGGGAAATATGACAGATGGATCTTTCATTACAATTACAACCGTGATCGCTGTGCTGGTTATAGACCCCTCCGACTACAACGGCAGTTTCATAAGGTTAGTCAATCACAGAACGTCATAATAACTGACTCATCCACTGTGCAGGAGACAATCACGACTCTCAGAGAGAAATGCTGCGCTGTCCTTACTTTAGGAGTCCGCTGTCCCACAAAACAAAAGAGTTGTGTAATGAAACCCAGTGGTATTTCTATTCAGAGCCCAACCTTGCCGGGGCTGACACGCGGCTCTATGCAGAAACAATGAACGCAGTCACGTCAGCGTTGTGTCCACCTGCGTCGAACAGAGGTCATGCCAAGTGATGCTGCTGATGTGTCTGATTTTACACCCCTTCCCACCCGACCCCTTTGTGTGAGAGGCTGACTAATAGACCTTTGTGTGTCCGTCTGCGAGCCTAATTTTTTTCTCCCCTCTAATTGAATTAAGAGCCAAAAGCTGAGCTCCATTGCAGGATGGAGATCAGACCCCCCCTCCCCCTTTCCTCCCCAACCCCTCTCTGTCTCCCTGCTCCTCTGGCAGCTAGCCCTTATCAGTTCGGTCAGATTCCAGCTCCATGTGAGTGCTGGAGTTACCATGACTGAGCTTTAGCGACAGTCAAATCTGCGACTAAAAACAGATCGCTGCCTGGTTGCGCTGAGCCGTTTTCTGGGTCAGGATGCTCAGACTGGGAAATGTCTCAGAGGTTTTGTGAGAACATTGCAATAACAAGTCTGATTAAGGGTTTCGTACATTTTCAAACCGTTCCTTATTGAGCGGTGCAAAGCATTGCATTTCAACTCAATAGTGCCGTTACGACAAGTGTATTATATGTATTCATGACACATGGCGAGGGGGAAAATGAGTGGTGCCTGGGTAAAGGGATCCGAGAGATAGATGGTCGGGAGAGCACAGCTGAAAGAGTGAGTTCTAATCTAAAAACATGGACGCCATCCAAAAACTAGGAGTGAATTCCATTTATAATGCTGTGAAACTCTCGTCTGTTGGAGCTATTGAAAAATACATGACTGCTCTTTTCATTTTACATTCTCTCTTCATGCTGGAGTCAATGATGGCTGCAGGCATACGAGGGCACTCCAATAGAAAGCCGATGTATTGCTTCTCTCGTCTCCTATTTCTATGCTGACACCTCTCTAACCACTTTGGCGGAGAAGTGAGGAGAAAAACAATTATATTTAAGTGAGTTAGCATCGTGTACTTTTTGGGGATTCATTTCTGCGGGGAAAATATGAAAACAATTCTAATAAAAGTTGATTACATTTTAAGACCTTTTCTTTCTATGACTACAAGTTAATATACACCAAATTGTTTGTTTAAATACAAGTTATTAATAAGAAGTTATTCAGCTTGAAAATGAAATTCAAGCTTTGTAAACAGCGCTGATCCTCTCACTTCGGCTATTTTCCAGGGATTTGACTTCAACATACCGTACAGCCAAACAATCTCAGTTTTCAGAAACTCTGAATGCCCGAAGGTGTTATTACCTCATTGATGAAGTCTCCGATGTCTCCAGGGTGGGGTGCTGCTGACCTTATGGGGTACTGAGGCTCAGGGTGGAGGGGTCTCTCGTCTAGACGGCGGATTCCAACCGGCTTGATGGCATCAGGCTCTATCGTGTCCGGCTGCTGGAGCTGACTCAGGTCGTAATCCTGTGGGACAAGTCGACAGATGGGAGTTAGCAAAGTGGCGTGATGAGACCCCCGAACAGAGTGCGATTATCTAAATAGGTAAACACATCCAGTGCCATATAGAGGAGGAGAAGTTCATCTGAGTAGAGGGGAAGATTTCAAAGTTTGCATGTAGCAGGAAGAGTTGAAAGTACACAAGGGAAAACTTTAAATCTACTTGTCTGTGAAGTACAAGCCCAGGGACAATTTGACACATTAAAGAACCAGCACTGAGTGGGGGGGGGGGGAGGTCCAAGCTGAGGACCACATCATACGCTGCACAGTGTTTGTACTTGTGCGGTGTGCTGCAGGAAGGATGTGCAGTCGACTGTTTTGCTCTAATCAATGCCCAGACACGGGATGGTGGATATGCATAAGCCATTTCTAATCCTATTAACATTACCAAGGCAACCTGAATGGCTCGCAGTTTGTGCAAAGTCATGGGCAGGGAAGGAGGCGGAGGAAGAGAGAAAAGGAGTTAGGAGAGACAGAGGCTGTGGCGAGGAACACAACCGAATGACTGGATGGTATCACGGTGACAGCAGATATGATAGAGAAAATGCCAGTCGAGATTCAGGGAGTGTGCCTAATAAGCGTGCATGATGGATTGTCCCTCTTTAGAAGATTTTCGGTAATCCATCCATCTCTAATATCCCCCTTCAAAATTGTCTTTGCTCAGTTGCACATGTACCTACACACACACACACACACGCGGGAAAGAAACAAATTAAAAGGCTGCAGACCCTCCAATGTAAAAATAATCGTGAGAATAAATATAAACGCCTGTGATGATGCACAAATAATCCGGATAAACAAACAAGACGAAAGCACGCGGCCACTTCACAAACACTTACTCAACTCCACACTAATAAGTAATATCTCAAATCTAAAACAAACACATTGATTATTCATGTGTAATTTGATTTCATGGGGAATGACACTCAACTCCCGAGGCTAGCCGGAGAAGAACAATGGCCACCACACATTGTGCGATAACGCCATCCATCATCTTTGGACCATTTCTGTCTGACTTCTGTTTGACCTTCGCTGAGGTCGCACACCGGAGGGGTCAGAAGTCCGTAGCAGGAATTGCAACAGAGACGTATAATGGCTGAACTCAGCAGGAAGGTCTAATGACAGAGCAGCCCCCCCTTCAGGGAATTGACTCCTCACACACACTGGCCTGGTGAAATGGCCGCCCCTGGCCCTTGTGACCCACATTCAAACATGGGAGACTGAACAATGCTAAGCCTTATACACTTGATCTGTAGTGAGTCATCGCTGAGCAATTTAAAAACTGAACTGAGTTAATGATTTCAACGTTTTTGCCATAATAAATAATAGCGTACAATCTTATTTTATTCTGCAATCTGGGAAAACGGCAACAACACTAAAAATAATTACTAATGCGGCTGTTAAATTATAAAAAACGCATCCACTACAGTTTATAGGAGTCATTTCATATACCCATCTGACCATCATATGTAGCCCAGTTATACGTTCACACAGGTTTTAATGCATTGATGGATTATAACAATAATTTGACATATTGCGAAATTAGCTTTCTTGTTGAGACAAGATTTGAATTACTCTCGTATCTATCAATTCAATGGCAGTAATAGCAAATCTTAGCAAGTAGTAATTCCTTGTGTATGATATCATAATAATTCAGGCCAGGATTGCAAAAAAGTCCCAGATAAACCATCTTTTTCTTGAGATAATATTAGAATCAGATCTTCTGCACGTGTTAAACTTGTCTTGTCTCTAGTGACAAAAACGGCACTTATACTATTTGCATAAACAGGTCTGATTCGTTTTGTTTCACTTGCCGCATGAGATTGAAAAAAAAAACAGAATATTTTTCAGAGCATGCCTGTGAAGCCACGCTGTCTCATGTGCATCAAATCAGTCTAAGGTCATTTGAAGAAGAAGACTCCGCCCGCCTTATATGTTATGTCTTCACCTGCACACTGGTGCGCAACCACCTGATTTGCTTATATTTCTGCATTTTTTCCCCATGTCCTGGGAGCGAGGCCTGATCAGCTGTCTGCCTGTGATAGAATGAGTGCTTTACAAAGCAATACAAGGCAGGGCAATGGCAGCAGCAACTCAAATCATACACTCTGAAAGCGCCCCAATGGTGTGACACTTCAATTTCCTTGCAAGTGGGAGATAGGGAGAACAGAGGTGGGCATTATAAAGACCACATAGCTGGGAAAGTGAGGGCCATTTTATACGTAACACTGACTCTTGATACTGTAGACAAGACCATTTCCTCCCAGCGCCCTGCCCTCCTCTGCGCCACTCAAAATGGAAGCATGTTTTCCCTCAATAAATTGCTGCATCCGCTCGTTACCTTTTAGGGATATTATATCATGCAACAGTTTCCTTTTCAACATGTTCTGCTCCACAAGTTTCACCATTCTGTCTGTGAAAACAAAGATGTGAATACACAAGTGTGTGTGCTCCCTTCTGCCTAATCACCAGCTGATGTGTAATGGCTACCCAGTCATATTGTTACCTTAGACAGAGCTTCATTATTGTGCCCCAGCAGATGTCTATCTCCAAATGACATCAGCTTACCAATTACTAGTCTCCGAGGCTAATTTGGCACTGTGCTGGGTCAGACCGAGGTCTCCAGCTTATATCTGCTATACCTAAGCCACCGGAGCACTTCATCCAGCAGCAAGAAAATAGCCCATTTGGTATATTAGCGCCTTTTTTATAAAATGATTCCGTTCTGTTAACAAGGGGTCATTAGGACAATTGAGTTTGTGTCTGTGTGCCTGATCAGTGCAGGGGGATAAAGAGATGGGACTTTATTGATGCCTGTGGCACTGCATTTCTATTGTGTCTGTGTGAAGCTGGAACCGGTTCCAGTTGGGGGAACATTTCCAATATTTCCAGAACCGATTAGACCAGAATGTGTTTGTGTTATTGATTGCAGATTTTTAATTCCCAGCTCCTTTTTGAAGAAAAGTACTATTTCAATTTTACCATGAATAATTGTCTTATTCCTATTTGTGACTCTTTGGGGTCCTTATACTGCTCCAGTTATACAGAGACTGCTTGTGCTTGCGTGTGGCGCCAGAGTTCCCGTTAGGACTATGACCGGTAAAATATGCTGAAGACCTGCAAATCTAAATCTCTCCGGTCAAAATGTCCGGTCAAAATAATTTCCCCTTAGCGCAATCAGTTGCGCCACTTATGTGACAGACAAGAAGAGTCAATTCTAATGTCTAACACGTAATGTGGAGAAAGAGATGTCCTGTATGGGTTGATTGTGCGTTGATCTGTTGGTAATGCCTCGGGGTTCCAGTGGGCATGTAAACAAATGCATAATGCTGCGCTATACTTTGTGGCCTCACCCGGTTGCATAGCGACGCTTATTGTTTAGGTGTCTTTTAATAAGCAGGTAGTCCTATCATTAGCTAGAACTAGCTAGATTTGATCGATATGGACATAAACGTGAGTAATATCACACGTAGCTATTTTAATTACCTCTTAAACTACCTAAACTAGTTATAGATATGTTTAGTTTTATTGTCGGGTCACTCATTACTGGATCCGCGAGCTGCATGAGACGGGCTGTCAGGAGAGAGAGAGAGCGCTCCGTTATTCCCGTGTTATTGTAAATGACTGTACACTTTTGAATAGTAAATCTACTATAATTAGTTTGTTTAATATCGAATCATATCAATTTGTTTTAAAGCTCAATAAATAACAAAGAAGACCTTTGACCGGCACTTTTCTAATTTTGTCCGGAAGATTTAAACTTTAACGGACATTTTGACCGGCAAAAAAATATTGGAACGGGAACTCTGTGTGCCGCAGTGCGTTGGTGTTCGGATCAGGGGAGTGCAGGTTCAAACTCCACTGCAGTCAGCATGTCGTCGTGTGCCTGGGCAAGACACTTCGCCCCAAATTGCCCACAGTATTGAGTATGTAAGTCGCTTTGGATAAAAGCATCTAACAAGTGATGTAATGTAATACTGTCAGTACACACTCGCCGTATGCACCTTTTCTTTTAAACATTGCACAGCTCCATGCTACATACGGCTTTGTGGAATATTAGATAGTTCTATACCAGCACCAAATGCCTCTGCTAAAACAGAAACAATTATATGTTCTGATAATATTATTGGTTATTATTATTATTATTTTATTCAAGAATTGTGAAAATGTAACTATCAGATTCTAAAGGGGTATGTGACAGTCTGCTGTTAAAGTGCAAAACAATGTACACCTTCACTTATATCAAGAAGCAGATTGACAAAAAGGGGAGTCTCCGCTCATGATTCTTACCTGATCTTCCTCTCCTCCACCTTCCTCATCATACTTGAGAATGTTGTCCCTCACATCGTCCTCGGGGTCGATGAGGAGCTGCTTGGCCTGACGCTCTTTATCGCGACGCTTCATCCACACCACAAACATCAGCACGAGAACTAAAAGGCAGACAGGGAGAGGGATCTCATATTACAAAACATAATAATGTGCATGTTTTCAGACAAATGTAATCGGATCTGATGTTTTAGAGCTTGGATGGGAGCCTGATCAAGGCTATCTTTTTGGTAATCCTACAGTAATCTAGCGGTATCTCGGATAATGTTTATCTGTCTTTATAATCCCTGTGTGTGTGATGTGCTGTTTGAGAGGGGCATTGAGACACTCACTGAGGAGGATGATGATGCAGAGGAGGATGGAGATGATGGCGCCGGTGCCCAGACCAGCAGCCATGATGTGTTGCTGGTCAGTGCAGTCTCCGTTGAAGTCGCACTGGCACACTTTAATCCGCAGATAGGAGGTGTTGGTCATGGGCAGGTTGCCTGAGTCTGTGATTAGGATGGGGATATCGTAGATACCGCTTTCAAGGAAGCCAATCTTCAGGCTCACCTGAGCATAGTCACCTGGGGGATGAAGGGGACAAAAGACAGCGTGAGTGGGTGGTCCATGATGGCCCCTTGTCAGAGCCAATACATCAGTGAGACAAGAGATTGAGTTACTCTGTGTATAAAACAATATAATAATATATATTTTACAGAGGAGTCTTTCAAAGGAGATTAAATCAAAACTGTGAATTGTTTGTATAGTACAGTACGATTACACTCCTGTCACTACAAATATGCAGCAGAATTTCCTACCTGGAAGTTGCATCGGCACATCTAATCCACAACATGGTTGGGATTTAGATTTGGAGCTTATAAATCCACTGAATACCTTTTGATAATGCTGCTTAGGCCAAATTCCCAGCTGCAATAATCCAAATGCCATTATCCTATTAAGATATATTCACTGCTTTATAACTCACACTATTCTAATAACTTAATACGCAACAGATGGGTTCGTACAATTCATGTTTTTCCCCCCAATTAGCATAAACAATTAATGACTGCATAGTTATGTTAATACAATATTATTTAGTTTCCCCTGCTCTACCTGACCCCTCTGCTGTATGCTATAATGTAATGTAGAAGAATCACAACTTTAATTAATGAATGATGAATGATATATTGATATTGCATTTTTTTTTTTTATTCATCATTTAAGATTAATTAAAATTGCTGAAAGGGTCATCTGCTCATCTTTTAATATTCAGTAACACATTCAAAAAGCTGAATCAGCGCCACATTAAAATGAGTAAGTATTCGGTGTTTTACCGCTGACTCTTGTGATGGTCCAGTTTCTCCTGACATCCGCGGGCCGGTGGGCTAACTCAAAGGCAAAGGGCCCGGCGTTGGGATTCAGGTCTCCATCGAGGGCCGTGATGTTGATGGCATTTGGCTCCGGCTTCTCACATATCTCTGTCTCCTGGGGGAACACCACGGGAGCGTTGTCGTTGATATCCAGCAGGAAGATCTGGAGGGTACCTGTGCCACTTGCGGGAGGTATACCTGCACGGACCATAAAATGACACACGCTCAGCCCATACATATTTATGGGGGGGAAAGGGGATTTTCTTTACATTTACATATGTATGGGAAAATATACTTTTGAAATGCAATCTCTCATTTTGTAGTTGCTTTGCAGTCATTATGCAATCGTAAAGTAAAGTATGGAGTTTTTCTTCTTGGATCTCATGCTATAATAAGACACTCTAAACAGCTATTTACTCTAGTGGGAAAAGACTCATCCAAACTGCATACTGATCTGAGAATCTTATCTCTAGTGAGGAGGTAGGCAGAAAGAGAGATATCAGAACATTTGGGTAGTGTGTGAGTGTGTGTATGTGTGTGCCCGAAGAACGTCTTCCTGACGAAGCACACGGGATGAGAATACTAAAGCAGACAAACAGAGCCCACTGTCGCTCCTCTCAGGCTCCTCTATGTATTCACTCAGCTAAGAGGCTTTTTACCATTCAGGCCACGCTCAAAGGAGCTAGTCATCCAATCCTGACCCATTAATGCTGAGAAACCTCTTTATTGGTAGAGTTTTTAAGCCTATTGGCCTAAGCTATGCTCGGCAGAACAGGGTAAACCTGAACAGAGGTAAATCCCACCAGGGCAGGGAAGAGGTGAATACATCCACATGCTGCATGGTTCTGGGACTGCTAGCACATTAACCTTCAACTAAGGTAGTCTGCGTTTCAGACATGCCAAGTGCTTGATACAAGGTTGACCTTCAAGCGTTAAGGATGTCTTTGTGGCTTTAAATAGAGTTTTTAAACTGATGCTTTTTTGGACTGGCTTCAGGTGAAAAACATCCCAGTGGAAGTCAAAGTGATGCTGGGTGGAAGATTGATCTTTGAGAGGTAGGCTACATTAGACATCCGCTAGGCTTTCCATTGAAAAAGCAGCATTACCTCCTACTGACTGCTCCAACAATACTGGCCGGGAATAGAGTGCTTGTGTAACAGTCTGGCTAAAACATCTAGACCATGTAACCGGTGCATCACTGGAGCTCAATAAGGTATTTTTGGAAAAATGCAGTACCATTGAAATGGTAACTCACCGCTGTCAGAGGCCAGGAATGTTGCATTGTACAAACTGTTCTTCACATAGGGCGACTCTCGGTCCAAAATGGCAATTGTTGTTATACGGCCGGTGTTAGGGTCAATCTTTAGCCAGTTGGCTGGATCTGCGAGTTTGGAGTATCTGAGGAAAGAAAACAAAGAGATTCACACACTGATGTTTCTGTGTTCATTGTAAGCTGAGTTTAAGTTAGGAGCAATTTGCAAGTTATTTTTTTTAAAGTAGTGACAAAGTTTAAAGGGGTTAATTTTGTTAAATAAAGTCCTCTTCTAAAACGGATTTATTTGTATTTGTTAACACAGAATAAATATTTCAGACATCATGCATTTTACATAATTGTTCTAACTTTTGAGAACAGCCCCACGAGGAGACCAAATTGGTTATCAGTAGCTCAAACTAATTTGTAGGACAAACCGATACATTCCAAAGTTAGCTAATTTCATTTCATGGACTGTTTTCAGGCAGATAAACTCTATCAGGGCCAAACAGCTGTGAGGCAAGGCGTTTGATGATGAACAGGGAAGAAATAGGGCTTGTTTGACAAAAATGAGATGCCGGCTGCATATTGTTTCTTGAGCAGGGATGATGAAAGGATGTGGCCTCATCTTAACCTATAATTTCAATGCTGTTTCACAAACAGAGGACTATAGTCACTGTTGAAACCACCATCATCTTCAATGCTGTTGGTGCCAATTATTTCTGCGTTACGGGTGATAAAACCCACACATTCCAGGATATTAAGATGTGGACTGGCCTTGATTCATTTGAAAATATGTTCTAAACCACCTTCTGTATCCTTTTGACTTTAAAACTCTACCTGATGGTTTGCTGCATGAAGCGATCGGGGTCCTGTGCAGTGAAGGTGGACAGTGTTGACTCAGGCATCATTCCCTCTTCCAGTTTAATGAGTTTGGGGTTGGGCTCGAAGTAAGGACTCTCGTTGACATCTATCACTCTGATGGAGACAGTGGCGGTGGACTGGCGAGGAGAGTGGATGCCCCTGGCCAAGGAAACCTCATTCTTCGCTTCCACTGTCAGCACGTACGTCCTACTAGTTTCATAGTCAATGGGCTGGAACACAATAAGAGGGAGTATATGGAAATCACGACTAGGTAGAAGAATCACACGGGATGAATTTAACAAAAGTGAGTCGCATAACATGTTTTGGTCATTTGAAATGAATAAGAGCTAAACAAAGAACTAAAGCTAATTCTGCATCTGAGTGCTCACAATAGACAATGGGATGCGATCAAGGGAATGTATCCTTTTGTGAAGGATATGTCACCGTAAGAGAGTTGGCGGAAGAGTTGTGCAACCAAGCATTTCTTTATTTTTAAATCGTGTTTCAAGTTTTAATGAAGATATATTTCAAATTAGAATTTACATGAAATACAAAATGAGAATTGGCTAGCAGCAACATACTCATCATGGTCAGAAACATTTATTTAATATGTGTGACAAATACGGTGCAGTGACCTTTTCATTTGATTGTTCTTCTATCCTTGAAACAAGTGAACTGGAAATTTGATTATTAACTCTTCGTAACCATGGGCAACATCATAAAAACTGCAAGATATTAATGGAATTACAACAACTGCCAAACCTCTCATTGCAATATACATTTAATATGCATCTCTAAGGGATAACAAGGGTGGAGTTTCAAGAGGAGGCCTTACCTTGACAACCGTTACCAGGCCCTCGTTAGTGGTCGGATCAGTGGGCACAGAAAACCTGCCAGTGGGGTCGCCCCCGGTGATTTTGTAGACGGCGTTCCAGGCCGGTGTGTTGGGCTGGTCCTTGTCAGTCACCGTCAGGTTGGCCACGATAACATTCACACGGTTTTCAGGCACCTCGCCGAAAAACTGCATGAATAAACCATAAACACACAGAGCAGCGAGCTGTTAGTGATACCGCTGAGGCAGCAGAAAATACTGCGAGCGCGGCCTCACACAGCACAGCCAGACCAATCTCGGGTAAATAGACATCTAAGGTAACTTATCATGTCATCATGGTCATCTCCTTCCCTGTCCTCCCCTGATAGCACAACAGTAGCATTACAAATGTCAGTGATTCCCGGGCACAGTAAGTGCCTCTTTCACTCGGGCAGACATCCCAGTAGTTGCATGTGTCAACATTTTGGAGGGGAATGTAACACTCAACGCATGGGTTCCTACTTGTATATCTGTATGGCTTCAGAAATGCTGGTCAAGCAGAACTAGGTAAGTGAGCAGAACGGCCGCTTGAGTGCTTATAATGGGGTGAAATAGGGGGTCCGTGAGGTGCTCTCACTTCGCCAAGATTGCTGTGCTGATGTCTCAGGTATGAGTTTGTGTCTCACCGTCTCAGCAGTAAACTCTGGTGCATTGTCGTTAACGTCTGTGACTCTGATGACAGCAGTGGCTGTGTTGGAGAGGCCGTACATGGGGTTGCCCTCCATGTCAGTGGCCTGAATGATCAGCGTGTACTGAGGCACTTTCTAAAGGGAAAGGGGAGAGAAGCAAAAACAGGATTAAAAAAACATAATTCTCTGAACTTTTAACAATATAATACGTTTTGTAGAAATGTTTGGAGATTGTTGACATGCTTACTGTTTATAGGGTGACCTGTTTGTTTTAATGAAATCCAAAACAATACGCATGTAAACCTTATCCATCATATCTTTAACTTTGTGGTTGTTTTTAGGAAAGTGCTTAGTGTTGCTTTAAGCATTATGTTAAAATGTGTTAATATTCCACCTCATGCATGTTAATGAGGATACATTTATATATAAAAAAACGATATACAATATAATCTAAAGTGATACATACAGCGCTGCCTCCAAAATGGCCTTAACGTGAAATATACACATCTAAATACTAGGGCCGGGACTCGATTAAAAAAATTAATCTAATTAATTAGAGGCTTTGTAATTAATTAATCGAAATTAATCGCATTTTTAATCGCATATAAATATTTGACCTGAGAACAGTGAGAAGCAATTTTTTTCACATGGATTTTAGTATACCATTAGGCGCATTCACACCGCAGTACTTTTCCCACAAAGGTTCATGAGAACTTAGTTCATGAGAACAAATGAAGCCGCTGACGTCACTTCTTCTTCTTCTGCTTTGGGTTTACTGGCAGGCCGCAAACCACTTCATGGCGTATACTGCCGCCCAAAGTCCCCGGCCGGAAGTCCCCGGAGTTGGGGACTGGCTTCAGTAGAAGCTGCTGGGAGTCCCAGCAGCTTCTACTGAAGCCTTCCGAGTAAATCGCCAGAACGCCGACACCTCCTCATCTCCACCGCTCCCATGTTTTATTTTGTGTTGCCATAAGTTAGTCTCTCTGCGTTTCTGCGCTGGGCTAATGCTAATGCTAATAATGCTAATGCGAGGATAATAAAATGGCGGCTTCACCAAACTTTTTGGGAGTTTTACGGGGCGTGGTTTGCAATCCGCCCAGCCAATCAGAAATATAGCTCTTTTCTCACAAGAGAGCCGTACGAAAGTCCCTGCTCTCTAGCAGCTCTCTGCTCTCTAGCAGGGACTTTCGTGGGGGTAAAAAGGTTCTCATGAACTAATTTTAGTACCGGCTCTTTTTGGTGTGAACCATAGACTGTATGGTGTGAACGCGATAAAAGAGGCTAACGTCCACGCTAGCTTCCACGCTAGCTGCTATATGTTTTGCATTGAGGTGATACTTGAGGCTTGATGTGCTGTGGTGATATGCGAATTCCTTTTTGCATAATTTGCACACAACCTTGCTCTTATCAACGCTTCCATCCGTCCGTTTTTTAAAACAACATTTCCCACTGTTGTTCACTGTGGTTTGTTGTTGTCTGAAGTCATGAACGTTAGTTGGTGCTCCAGTATAATCGGTACGCCTGAAACTCATCCAGTGAGAAACGTTCCGCGGTGCAAAAATAAGTGCGATTAAAATGCGTTAATTTTTTTAACGCGTTAATTTTTGTGTAATTAATTAATCTTAATTAACGCGTTAAAGTCCCGGCCCTACTAAATACACATCAGTATTAATGTGTTCAACTCGAATAAAATACATCTGAACTGGCTTCCTTCTAATTTACGATGACAAATGGTGGCTTTTTATATAAATGGTATTTATTCTCTATGGAGTTTGCAAATGCATGATGTGTGAGCTTGCACCTCTGCTATGTACATCATCATGAAGCAAACAAATGGCTCTTTTCACATTAAAAGCCACTCAGGTGACGGACCAGTTGCTAGGTAATGAGAGTCGGGGAAATTACATTCATGGTGGCAACTGGTGGACATAAAACAGCGGCCCCTGGGCGGGAGTGATTGAGCGGCCACCTAGCCAGATTGCTCTCGATAGAATTGCACCAACTGGCTCCAGCTTTTTATATTATTTTAGTTTTTTTTTGCGATCCAATTAAATAAAAGGTTGGTTTACAGCATAGGAAGTAGAGGGGGAAATAGAGAAGGGAAGGCAAGAATGAAGGGAAGCAAGCGTTTAGCTGCTCAGTGATGCACGCTGCCCCCTTGTATGAGTAAATAACCGTGAAACAACCAAGTCCGTTTTTACTTCTCATTTAGTTGGTAATCGACAAAATTCCCTTTGGCTCATTAGTTCTCAGACAGTCGGAATATTAGCAAATATTCTCAAGCTGTGTTTTGTCATTATATTTAAAAGGAAAAGTGTCCAGACCATTTATGTAAACACAAAAACATTTACACGTATATGTTTATCTGCAATAGGTGGAGGTGCAAGATGGATCCCCTGATGGTGGCCCTGCTAATGTCTCACTGAGATACAATCTTTTAATTATAAGTCTACATTCACATTCAGTTCAAGAGTAAAAGAGCCAAAAGCTTATGAATGAGAATTGAAAGTGAGAAGGAATAAAGGAGAGAATAAAGATGTGTCAGGCACCTCTCTGTCCAGGCCTGCTGCCACCGTGATGATGCCTCCGGTTTTATTGTTGATGGTGAACATATTGGAGGTTGGACTCTCTGGATTCTGAGACAGGATCTTGTAGCGCAGCATCCCATTGGCTGTTTTGGGGTCGTCTTTGTCAACAGATGTCACTGTCATAACAAATGTTCCTGCAGGGCAAAATGCAAATATTTTCACGTCATCTCTCTATTTATTGCTTTTTTATTGGCAATCAAAATATATTATAAGTTGAGTGGATAGTGCAATATTGAAGACAAGATGTATAGTGTTGTAAGACAGAAATCCAATGTTCCTTGTGTGATCTGAAAATACCCCCAGCCGCTTTAAAGCAGTGGAGGCAAAGTTAACAAAGTAGCCACCCTAGGAATGCCATCAATGCTGTTTGATCTGCTAATACTGCAGCAGCGTGTGAAGCCAGAGGCTCAGACTACAGCCAATCAGCTGCTCATACAGTGTGATACTGCGCTCGGCTCTATGTGGTATATTACCTGGCTTGGAACCCTCTGGAACAGAGCCGTTCCAGATCTGATGAGTGAACTCGGGTCTGTTGTCGTTCATGTCGATCACATTGATCACAATGTCAATAGGGTTTTCTACCTGGTTGCCGTTGAGGTCCACTGCATGAGCTCTCAGCTGAAGGAAACACAAACACATCTGGGCTGTGGAACTGTTCAAGCAACAATGATTTTCAACAGTGCAAACATTATATCGGGACAAACCACGAACTCTGCGCTCAATGTCACCAATGGAACTGCTGTGATAATTAACCACACTAACCATCACTAAAAGCTGTTTACTTTATGCAGAAGAGCAAAGAGTTCAGAAAATCCTCTTTATTCAGACCGGTATGAGAGAAAGTCTGTTTTTGTGAATAATAAATGATTCCCTCAACCAGCTCTGGCATGCCAAGGCAAAAGAGGAAGATATGATTAGATTCAGTCAGATGCCTGCCACAGAGTCGACAACAACACAAGCATTTCATCCGCATGTTTGTGGTTGTCTCTTGAAACGGATACAATCTGATTGTATTCAGTAGTGTTGCCTACACTGGGTCATCACAGGTTTAGTTCTTTCTTATGAAAAACAACTGATGCGCTGCATTGTTTTGCACTTCAAGTGCATCTTTCATGCATACACACTGTGGTAAGTTGGTGCCTTACACAGGATTTTGAATCAGTGACACATTTACATATTGTGATCCTAACCATTCATTCTCTGGAATAAATACATATATTGAAAAATCCACAGGCTATAAGTAGCATACTTTACATCATATGGCTTCACATGTAATGCCTAACAGCTTAGTATTTTGAGTGTAAATTGATCAATTAATTATAATGTACAGCTTCAAGTGCATACAGTGAAAGTAAGTCATAGTAGGAATTATGGGAAATAGGGGGAAATTGGCCCACTCTCACATCAGAGACGACTCAAACAAAACGGATCTCCCGTATTGCTCGACAGTGAACAGTCCACATACAGCTTAAAATGAACCAATGTGTTACTGTGTGGATGTTGTTGTGATTCTCTATTATGACCTTCAAATACACGGAAGTAGACTATAGTACAGTCTATCATTATATTTTAACTACAGCCTGCTCTAAGGTCTACCAGTTATTGTTTAAGCGCAGGCTATATCATTTAAAGGCCATTGCAATGTAATGGGAGAACCACTAATGAATAAAGCAGCTCTGAAGCCGGACCTTATCATAATGTATCTAACACACACACACTCATTCATGCACACGCACAAACACACACACACACAGTTCACTCAGAAGAATCACGTTAAATCCTCTACATTCTCAGACGGATAAGTCAGATTTCTGGGACACCCCAGTCTGTAATGATCCTGAGGAGACTGTTTAGGCTACACACATGCAGATTGGCAGGAATGTGTGGCAAAGCCAGAAAGAACAACCTTCTCTTGATGAAGCAGGCATGAAACACCATTTGCTAACTATAATATCATTAAAGAGTTTTTTGACATACATGGAAGTTTGAGATGTGCTCTCGATCCAGTGGCTTTTTGACAGAAAGCTCTCCGGAGATTGGGTCGATGATGAAGACGCTGGTGGGTGGCTGGTCAGCGCCTGGGCCCGTCACACTGTATCTCAGCAACCGGTTTTTGTCGTTGTCTGACCGGATCTGCAAATGTAAAGATTTATTTATAAAAAGCTCTACCCATACTTAAAGTAGACCACATCTGATAACATCATATCAATTGATTTTCTTCTTTTTACATTGACACATAACAAATGGAAAGAAACAGGAAACAAGTGTGTTTAAAGAGTGTGTGTGTGTGTAGTACTGAAGTTCTGTCTTTACTGGGTTGCCTATCCTATTTGCCATGTAAGCCGAGACCCTCTGGATCCATTGTGATAACATGTTTTCCTCATCCTGATATTATCCAGTAAGCCCACAAACATCCCTTCTAATATGTCTGGATTTAATTTAGTATACAAATAGCTTGTACAGGACTTGTTTAGTAAGTCAGCTCAATATGCTGAAAAAGGATCTGCTTCTAAGCTGTCCTGTATATGCTTGTCGTCTGTTAGCTATCACCACTGAGAAAAGATGCAAATGAACTTGGCTGTGAGTGTCCTTGAGCTGTGTTAAAAATAGGAGAAAAATATCTCAACAAGGCAACCAAGGTACAATTGGGCTTGTCGGCACTTAAGATTTCTCTTTGCTTCTAAATAATGCTAGGTTACATTGACTCTCACTGCCCCCTGAAACAAAAGATAAATAATACAACAGAAAAGAGAGCCCTGACCTTTAGAAAAGTGCTGTAAATATGAAACATTTTGTTGAAGGCACAAGTCTCATGTCTGTGACCCTCTGAGTGGGAGCTTAGGGCTACAGGACCTACAAGGTTGTCATATCGAGCAAAAGGCATTTTCTTTTTAAAGTTGTGAGATTGGTGTGTGTACATGTGTGTGTATCTGTGCATGTGCTTGGGTGAGCTGCGTTACCCGGACAAGCTCTTGCGGGAAGGGGCCTCGTGAGTTCTCTGGGACATTGATTGGGGGGATGACCCAGTCTCTCTTCATGCGCTTCAGTTGGCTGTCCGTGTTTCGTAATGGAAACACTATTTCCTGCAAATCCTCTGACATGGCTGGAGGGGCAGCAACTTGTTGGACCTGTGAAAAGGAAATTATTAAGTTCAAGAGCTGGGTAGAAATCACATCTTTGTTAAAAAAAAGAGTACATTTATTCTTAGCCACCTGATTGGCACTGCTACTATGTGGATGGATACGTTGTTTTGCCGGTCCAAAACAGACCAGAACCTTTGGATGGACTGTCATGAAAGGTTGTACAGACATTCATGACATCTATGTCGTCTAGCACCGACATAAGGTTTACATTTGTGGCTTTGCGGGCAAGAGATTGTTTAACTGAATCAAATAGGTCTGGTCTGAAATCATCCTTTGTCTTATTATATTATGTTTACTCTAAATGACATATTCCTCTTTAGTAAGCATTAAGCTTTAATCCACCGCAGCATCTGCAAACCCAGATAGTAAAGCATCACCTTACTGCACAGAATAGTATTGTAAGCTGACTAATGACCCTCACCTTTCGCTTATACTAAAGGAAATTGATGTGGTGATAAAAGGAAACAGGATACCATTTCCTGCGAAACTAATAAGCTCTACCAAATGTCATTTAATAAGTATTCAACATTTGTGTTTAATCAAACCATCCATTTTTTATAACTTTCTTTGTAGCTTCAAATATCTCCAGTCCGAAATGTGATGATATTCCCTGAAATGCTTTGGTGTGGCGAGTGCAGCTGCCGCACAGCGCCAGCACTGGTTTGCGTTAAATGGCAAACCCCTTCTCATGTCCTGATAAAATGCACCCACACAGACAGACCAGCTTCCATAATGGATCTGCCATCCTCCCTCGGCTGTAATGAATGAGATTTGAAACAAAGGAGGATGGTACCTGCAAGCCAGACACTAAACACACAGATGGCTCAAATTGCCTATGCTGCTCCAGAGACTGGGGGAGACTGAAGGAGTGCCAGAGAAAGTTAAAATAACCTTGAACAAAACAAAGTAGGAAGGAAAACAGAAAAACAATATGTAGAATCTGTCAATGTCAATGAATTATAGCTAGGATTTCAACGGAGCTGTCAGGTCCCTTGAAGTATCTTCCTTTCTGTTGCCTGTAATTATTTGAATGTGGATTGTTTTCTGGGTAGTCTTGTGTCCTAGAAAATAGTACAAAGTGCCGTGTGCAAACACATAAATTAATTAACACTTTGTCACCTTATAGCGTGACCCATATGCCACACTTCCACCCACCCTTCTAACATCTGGAAGCTGTCGCAGAGCTTCCACTAATCATGTTTGAAATCCGATTATACTGCTTTCACACATTGGAAATGCAGAGAGGCAAGCGGACAGATAGCGGTGCAGCATGCTTCAGAAATATCTATTACCCTATTAAAATGGGCACGAGTGAGAGCAGTAATTATTTGCAACCTGCGTCTGGAATGATGAATGGCATGGTGGGTTTGTTGAGCCCAACACGCATCTATCTCTGGTATGCTGGAGGTCCCGTGCCTATCTACACTCTCAGAACCCCCTCTATCTCCTAACTAGGAGTCTGGAGTCCTGGAGGGTGTTAGGCTGAGTGATGGCCTGTGTGTCTGTGGGAAGGATTAGGCACGTGTGTGCGTTTGCCCTTTTAGACAAAATTCTCCCTTTCAGAAACATTTTCTCCTCAGGAATGTGGAGCAGCTGAGGCTCTAATAGAGGTGGAGATTGGGACAGAGGACACTCATGTTAATGAGGATATTGTTTGGTTGTCATTGATTAAAATGTTTCCCCACGGCTGCCGCATTCATAGACTAATACAAAAATGTAATCGCTGATGTGATTAAGAGATGTGTGATGATTCATGACAATAATTGTGCTGGGGGGGAGATAACCGCTGATGACCTCTTAAATGGGCGAGATACAGGAAAGTCAATCCCTGATTTCATTACGGACAAATCAGGGCGAACCCAACAGCTCTCCGCAGATACAGATCAGAGAACGGCTGCTGAAGATAAATTGATAATTTCTATGAACTCATACAGCCATTGGGGGGGATGAGTCTTATAAAAGAACTGATGAGAATCTATATTTACCTGTTTGAGACAAGTATGTATTTGCCCAACAGACAACAGTGACTAATGGTACCATTCAAAACACATACCTGCAGGAGTCCCTATTGTAAAAGAGTGTCAGCAGCTAACGATGGTGTTTTGAGAAGCCATGAAATCATTACATTCTTAATTTCCGTTCAGCAGACCCCCGTGCCCGCAGCACTTATAGTAACTACAAAGAACTGTCAGTATTAACTTCTAATCTGCGCCCACACAAAATCCACCCGCCTTCCCTGAGATTATCTGCCGTGCTGCTCATTTAGAAATGGCCACTTGTGACCATTTGCTTAAGTGTATTACAGGGATAAAACAAGACACACACATTGGTCTTTGTAAAGCAAACACGATTATTGCATTTGGGGTTGTTCATTAAGATGCCAGAAGGCTAATGATCTAATATCTAACAGCAATGATTATTAACATATGCCCATAAAGACTCACTTATAAACCCTAAACTGGGGTGGGTCAGGATACAAAGTAGCATACTAAAATAGCATGTGTGTGTCTGTGAAGTATTACTCCTGTAGGTTTACAGCGACAGATATGTTCTAATTGAGCAGGATCATATAATCCACTTACACTGAAGTTAAAACCCCTACAATAACACAGTCTTTGGAGCTTCTTTTCATTTCCTGGTTGCAAAGCAGACAGGAAGGACAGTGCTTGTTTTGTGCACTTCCTCTGAACCCCCGCCAACCACAATGTTGACATATGAGCACACGGTCATTCTAACAAATTGTAGATGAGTGCACAACACGTCCAGCGGAACGGTTAGACGGCACTCAGACAGATGCTTCCCGTCTTCCAAAGCATTGAAAGAGGTGCGTCCCCTTTTGGATGACAAGGCAATAACCTCACAATCACTGTGCATGCTCACTGAAATACACTTTATGAGGTGCCTTTTTGCATCTCTCGCTACCCACTGACCATGTGGAGTATATGTTTGTGCCTCGTAGTAAATTGACAAATTAAGTTTGAATTAGCACGCATCCATCCAGTCTCTCGGAACACCTGCTACAATTTAGGCAACTAGTCATCTGTGAATGTGCAGTGTGCTTAACAGCTGGAAGTTATTCGATGAAGGGGATCAGTCCACCTTTCTTCAGCACTAACATCAGTCAGACAATTAACAAACAAGGCAGAAGTATTAGGGAGGTGATGGTGAAGGTATATTCACCTGCTGGTTGTAGTCTGTAGACGGTGTCAGCTTGACCTGGGTCACCCATTGCTGCTGAGTAGTGGTGTCACTGGCCTTGATCAGCAGCGGTGACGCAGGCAGCGTAGAGAGCTCAATGCCCCTGGCAGCATAAACTACTCCGTCAACTTCTATCCGGAAGTCCGATGGGTTACTGCATTCAAATCGCACCAGACCACCTCGGCCACAGTCGACAAACCTCACTGTAAGAGACGGAAGAAAATGGAGGATTAACAAACTGGCCTAAGAGTGAGAGAGAAACCAATAAGGAAAAGAAAAAGTGATAGAGACAAAGAGGGGGGAGGACAGACACTGAGGGTCCACAAAGGTTTTCTGATTCTCCTTCTATCTCATACATTATTCACTTCAAGCTGTGCCCCAAAGGTATTTCTCAAAACAGGTGCAGTGGAGGAGAGTTAGCGGGAGAGAAAAACTAAAGAAAAAAGGAGAGTGTGCCCCTTAAGGTCTATTAAATAAAAACCCCAAAACATTACATGTAAAGTCTGATGTGTTAATTACACTGTCTAAATTCTCCACTGCAATTGAGAATATATACACCGCATGTGTAAACCTGAATCTAGAATTCAGCTAGATAAGTCTTATTTTATTCGCAGCTAAGGCCATCCATTGCATGCTAACTTTGTCCCTCATGACATACAGGGATGCCTTCTGCGGATGACTACCGCTCCTCGAGAGACAGAAGTAAGTGCTGTGCTGAAGTAACGGATGTTTATTTCATCAGCATTGTTCACACAAAAAAAACACTGAAACTCACGCACGCATACAGACACTGCAGACAGGTGGCTCATGGGGGTTTGAGTCCCACCGGTGGCAGTGGTACAACACCGGTTAATGTTACAAGTGAGTGACAGTACAGCACAGCCTATGTAGCTCCTACATGTACACACAAACACCAGATACACACAGAAGCCCCTTCATTGAGCTTCATTGTGTGATCCCTTTGTGTGGATATGGGTCCCTGGCAGGCTCCCTTCATGTGTATAGCACACCAAACACACAGATCAGAATGTTCCTATATATCATTTGTGTGGAGGCTCTGCTGGTGCCGCATTGAATTATTAAAGGAGATGTGGAATTACTTAACAAAAGCCTTGAAGGAGGGTGCCTAATCTTCCTTTGTGCCGTTACCTTGGGGACCCACAGATGTCTCCAGAGTATCATCTGCATTCGGAGCGTATCAAGTTCCTCTGACTTCAAGAGGATGCAGTAGATCGGCACTGGGGCCAAAGGAAGTCCTTAGTTTTGCCCCTAGGCCTAATTTAATAGAAACACTCGACGCATGCACTCAATTGTCCTAAAGTGTACCACACCCTACTATTAATAAATCTCTCGGGGATGACAGTAGTGAATTTAGCCATCTTCTTGGTGCTTGTAACAGCAGTCATGGCAGATGTTTTCAGGTAGATACCCTTGGTCCCAGCTGTATCTGTTTTCTTAGTGAGAAACTAAATGCAGGCTGAAAGCTAAATGGCAGTGGGAAATGGAAACACAAATAGACAACCTATTATTGAAAAGGAAATGTGGCTAAATAAAAAAGTAGTGTCCAATACAAAGTATTATGTTTCTGAATGTGAGAACTAGAATGCATGTCAGAGAGAAGGAGAGAGAATTAATCAAAATAGGAAGTTGCACAAGGGAAGTTTGTCATGCAGTGTAGTCACAATGTATTCATCGTGTCCTTATGGATGAAAATGCAATCTTGCTATACTTTATCAAAACCAAAACGGGGAGAACAAATCTTCTGCTTGAGGACCATGAGCTGCATTTTATAACAGCTGCTGCTAAAAGATTGAACACTGATAAAATGGGTAAACAACACTGCAAATGCACTTTTTTTACCAGAAGAGTTACAATTCATCTGAATATTTCTAAATGACACACAAGGTGAAATTGCAAGGAGAGTTGGTGGTTCTAATAATAAAGATAGAAGATGACAAGATCTTTCTTCTTTCCTGGAATATACTTGATATTGACTCTCTCCTTCCTAGCAGCTTCTGTTCAATTACCCTTGACCAATTAGCTTTTTTTCTCTTGGAACCGGGCAAAGCTGACATCAGATAGATGACCTTCTCCTTCTGAAGGTTTTTTGCCTTAAAGCCAGCCGTCTGTAAACTCAAAGTCTTCAGGCAATCACCAGCCAGCCAAAGTCAGCAGATACTCAGACAGAGGGAGAATACAGAGTAAGAGACTGTCAAAAGAACTCACAATGCAGCAGAAGACACTCCATAGATTTTACAATTCCTCACTCCACTATTCTGACTGATGTGCCAATGCTATATAATGTTACTCGGCAAGTGTAAGTACAGCTGGAAGGAGTCTGATAAATGAAAACTGGATTATTCCAGCTTCTCAAATATCAGCATTTTCTGATTTCAGTTGGTTTGTATCATGTTTATTTGAATATGTATGGACTGTTAGTCGGACAAAACAAAGAATTTAACAATATAACATTTGACTCTTAAGGATTGCAGGTTTATTTATAATGGAAATAATCATTATGGCTTATATAAATTGGTTGCCTGTGATTTAATTAGATGACTGCAGGTAACTCAGATGTCCGCAGGTATGAGTCTGGGCAGCACTTGCTAATTCACTTTAACATTATTATATTCATGGAGAATTCCAATCATATTTGTGTCATTTAGTAGCAACAGGATGTCATGGAACTATGGCTTGCCTGATCTTAAAAAGATAGTATATACTGCAGATGATCTAAAATGTGTTCTACTAGCTCACTATGTAACAGTACAACCCATACTAAAAGCATTTCATTGACTCTGAACATTTTGGAACCAGAAAAGCTGCAGCCCATGTGCTTCCGTTTTCTGTCCACCCAGCAATTTTGACTATACATTTTTGTGTGCAGCAGTGTAGTCCACTTGACAGCAGCGTTCCCCTGTGAGTTATCTAAGCCCAGCCTCTTGTTGAGCTTAGCTCCTGCTCTTTAACATTGTCTGAAATGTGGCCATCAGGACACCTCTGAGAGGCCCTTCAACAGTCAGCGACTCAGCCCCCACGGCAATCGCTGCACAAACTCCCAGCAGGCATGGCCATTCCCAATGATAATGAATGAGAATGTCCAGCATGTGTCTATTCATTTATCAGACACCCTCTAGTGGCTTATAAACCACAGAAATGTGTAGCGAGGCCCCGGTTAGACCCTGGCTGCTGCAACTTAACTATATCTAGATATATTGGCTCCCCAAGGTTCAGGGCTAAATGAGAATTTGGCTGCCACGCCCTATCAGGCATGCCGTCATGGGCACAACGATAAAGGCCTTTGGTTGGACAGAAATGCCGATGCAGCAGAGGGGGACTGGGGGTTAAAAAACAGAGGGGGGGGGAATAGAGGGAGAAACAGGCATGTCAGCAGAAAGGTCTGTCCAACTAATGCCCTGCACCGGGGCCCAAAATTACCTCCGACTCAATGATTCTATTCACAGTTTAGATGCCCCCCCCCCCCCTCACGGACAAGCAACACAAAAACCCAGCTAACCTCTTCGTAGTGCCAGAGTGCCTCTCTATTGTCTGCTCCGTCACGTGATAGCTCTAACTCAGACAGACACAAATAGTTAGAGAGAGATTGGGAGAGGCGGAGAGATGCATTACATTTGGAACATGGGATGTGGACTGTGTGACTGCACAGAGGCAAATTAAATGTTCCACAATCTCAGCTTTTATTCTAGCTTGCCGAATACACTGGCTGCGAGTGAGCCGGCTGAAAGTCTCTCTAATGTGCCGTTCAAGACTGAAACCTCTCATGTGAGATCATCCCAATATACCATCATTCATTTCGGGGAAGTGAGGTCACTGACAGTTGAGACATACTCAGCATAGGTGTTTCATCAGTAGCTGTGGATAAATGCAGACCCAGGCAAATACCCCAGTGGCAACCACCCCCCCCCCTTCCCTCCCCTCAACCCTGGCTAATGGTACAACACCCCTGACGAAATGCATTATTCACAATGAATGTGAGCAGGGTTAGTACAGTGGCCAGTACATATGAAGCAGAGGCTGCAACTGAATTTGCTGTGTGACACATCCATGCCAGCACCACTGTTTATAAGATCCGTTTAAGCCCCAGTGGAGCCCCCACTCTTGTACCTGAATTCAAACTGCTGTGATATGAAATCCTAATCCAGTCCAACATTGGGGAGAACAAGCCAAATTAATGTCAGCATTCTTGTGCAGCGTACAGACTTTGTGCCCAAGCACAAAAACATCCTTCACAGCATATTCTGTAATTGCCACAATTATTGTACAAAATGCTAAAAGCACAATACACTAATGTTTTTAAAATAGGGTGGCTCCTCGCTTTGCTTAATTGTGCATGCATGTTATTTTCTCCAACTCTACTTTTTTTCCCTGATGCTTTTATTTTGAATGCATATTCTACAGCTTCAAGGCTGGTGAGTCAACGAACACCATTGGGTACCTTATTACATCGTACTCTTCACAATTATGGAATTTTTATGTAGATGCTTAAAATGTAAGACTATTTTCCAATGGAAAATGTGCATTTTGTTTCTGCTCTCTGATCCTAACTATGCACCTTTGAACTGATATTAAAAAGAAAACTAGAATCAATTGTGTCTAGAATTAAGTCAACAAATGTGGGGTTATAAAAGCATCATCAATTGTTTTTCTTTCTTTTTTAAACAGCAACGTTATAGGAGCTTTTGTTCAAATGTATTCAAAGAGAGTGAGATTCAGAGCTGAGACAAAGATGTATTTTAGGTTTGCGATAATAGGGTATTCTTCAGAGAAAGTAAACTGTTTATAGCTGAAGCTTGGATCTGGGAATGATGATACTGCCTTTTGCCAGACTAAGCCCTTGCAGGCGTTTTACTAATGCACTTCACTTCAAACGCGCAGAGCATTCCATGCATTTATAGCCAGGCCTAAAATATGCAAGGGATTTGCATGAAAAAAACATGCAGTGTGTGTACTCTGTTCAATGTCTCTAGCAATTAAGAAAACTAAAGAGGAATTGCATCACAGCATAAACACATTAACAAGCAGCTGGCTTATTTCCCTAGCTTGATTGTAGTGACCATTCCCCCAACACTTTGGTTTGTGTAGTTTATGCATATTGTTGGAGCTATTTTTCCCTTCCCAAAACTGCTGCTTCAATTACAGAATGATGAAGAGGCCCTCAGAAAGCGTACTGATACCCTTATCACACACGCCCACATTGGGATGCACACTGAGAAATGTAAGAAGCATGAATGTTGGAGCGGCTACAGCGATACGAGCTTGTTCAATCTCAAACAGAGATGTTTTAGCTCCCTTGATCTACAAAACTGGCCCTGAGGAGATGGAAACTATAAGAATTTGGTTTGATGTGTTCTTTCTTTTCACTTGCATTTATATCACATTAGCACATGGTCATTTGCACTCACTCAGAGTACAGCAACCATTTTTGACAACCATTGTATTTTAAGGACAATTACTATAAGCAGGCTCCCCACCAGGTAAGAGTCACCTCCGTTTCCTTCAGAGTGTCAAAACCTTTCCCTCTTCCTGTTGGCTAGGAATGTTCTTTGTTGTGTCTCAGCAATGATTGACTTTTAATGAAACTACCCCGACCCTCTCCGCTGACTGGCCCATGCCTACACATCAGCGCCATGCTTATTAGATACCTGCTGGGTTCTGATTGAGCAAAAAAGCTACAAGATATCTGGCTGCTGTGATCTCCCTAAACTGACATTCAGTAAGAGCCTCTTATAACTGTGGCAAAACATGTGTCTCTGTGAAGAAAAAAAATACACGATGACAGTTCGGCTCTTTCGAATAAGTAATATTTGGCCTTTGAAAATGATCAACCTCCATGGGTTCGTCGTGAAGGGGAAGCACAGGGGAAATCACAATTATTCTTGCGCCTTTGTTGGGTAAATGAAATGATTGTGTTTCCCAGTACAATGACAGCGGAGCATTGTGTGGATTACTGTGTCACTGGAGCCAAGAGCTGATAAGCCTAAGCTACATCCTTCTGCAGTTATCAGCGCATAGCTACTGGGATTTTGCTCTGCGAGTTATTGAGACGCGCGGCGTGATACGTAGGCTTTAGTGGGGTATTAAACTGACCACATTACCAGGATGTCAAACACTCTTACTCTTTATGATGTCTTTCTGAAAGGCTCTGTGACCCCTGGGAACGCTTGCACGAGAAAAACCTTATGAAAGTCATCACGTTTATATGCTGGTTCAATCAAACTACTAAAATGACAGAAAATCAGCCTTCAAGTATGATTCACTGTCATTTATTCTTTGAGTTCAAAGGACAGTCATTGATACTTTGTGAAGAATGGGACTTATAATTACTGTAGACTGTGATTGGGCCAAGTGTTAGGTAAATGTGACCGTAAAACACAAACGTAGTCTCTAAATCTTTGAAGCCTTACTGTCTACCACGCCCTGTTGGCAGAACCTCTGAGATGTAAATCACAGTTATTGGAAATGAGGTGTTGACCTTCATGACCATAACAGCCATTCTTTGACCTCCTTCTGTCCTCACATAAAAAGGTTGCAGGTTTTTAATTGCTCACTATACCCTATTTCACCTTATAATTTGCTGACATTGGTCACTTTGTTACATCCACCAAAGCTTTAATGATTATCGGAGGGAAGGAGAAAGAGATGGAGAACAAAAGCAGGTAGGAGTAAAGTAAAGCAATCTGCACAAGGTTGGAGGCCAGTGGCAGTATGAGACACTGAGATTCCTTTAAGAAATCAGACTGTGAATAATAAGCCATTTAAGGTGGCCACATGCATCATTTTGTATTGTTCCTGTATCACAGAGGTCATTCTTTGGTGACCGCACACCGCAGTAATACACATATTAGGAAATCCTCTACTGCACCGAGCATCCATCTCGGCTGCACCTAGGCGATTTTCTGCTGGACAGGAAGTTCACTCATGTCTGGTGCTCTCGTTGGCTGAGAAATAACCATTAATGCTATACATCAGATACTGTATCTCCTTTCATTTATTATGCCTCTACTGTGGTGAACACATGGGTACCACTAGAGCTAAATAAAGTAACCCACCCCCCTCGAAATTATGTATTTTATGAACATATTTAAGAATATGCTTCAAATAGATGAAATAATTCATGGTATATGTATTTTTTCTTAACTATATTTGGTGATTAATGACTCAAAGGAGTCTGAGAGAAAAGAGCAATATGAAAGGGCAGCAGCCAAAGGCTTCATCACATGAACGCTGTGAGCCCCCATGCCTTTGGTTCCAAGCTGAGCTGATGTTTTCTGAAGAGGCTGATCACGAGGGCCTGGCACTAAAACTGCCTCAGTGCAACCTGTAATGTAACATTATTAGGTCCGTTTGATCTCAAAAGCACAGACTCAAAGCTATTTAGTTCTTTCCCTTGATCATTTTGTCAAAATACCATCATAAATATCAAAGAGACAAAGCAGGAGGCAGTGACCCGATGATGAGGTAACCTCGGCTCGCATGCTCACTGGGCCTTGTAAGACTTTTTAATCTCAGCAGCAGTGTGTCCTGTCTCAGATTTGTTTCCGAGAGAAAAGACCGAAATATATCTCCCTGCCCAGAGCTGTACCAATCATTGTTCCATAGGGACAATCATTATCCAGGGCTTTTGGTGGGAAATGGAATAGGTGACTTATGCAATGATGTCAATGTCTCCTTCTGCTTTCACCAAGTATAAAACTAATGGTGTTAAAATCCTGCATGGTTAGGCTACAGGCTGCAGCTCCACTGTCTCCAGCTGTAGTAAATCATATGTCAAACACTCGGCCAATGCTTTGGCTGAGCACTGGCACAGTATCATTGTGAGTGAGTCAGAAGTGCATGTTTATGGAAATGATATCAACAATCACTTATTTTAGAAGTAAGAACTGTTATCACTGCAGAAAACGCAATTGGTGTTTCTTCGGTTGAAGATGGCTGGTGCCAGACATAAATGCTCCAGCGCCAGTGTGTGTGCAAACATCGCATGTTTCAGTGAAGGGTGGAAACATATTGTATCAATCATAACACAACCACTCGCATATTTGTCATTCATGCTGAGCGACTATAAAAACGGAAGCTGTGTATTGAGCCACAGTTTGGCATATGGATAGACAGCTGAGGAATTAATTATGTAAAAGGCGTGGTTTGAGAAGTTTCAACAGTTTTTGAATAGTTGTTGTTGATTTACCAATTAGCTTTTTGTGAGACAGAATATGTTATTTTTGATAAATATCCATGAAAAGCTGATTTGTTTATAGAAAGATACATGTTAATGTAGTTCATAAAAATAATGTGATTCTGAAATAGAGTCCTACATACACGTATCTATGTTTATATCAATTTCCACATTGAATACGTTTCAAGACAGTAAGAAGACAGACCGGACCTTTAATAGGAGAAAAAACCGGTCCATTAAAACTTTAATTTGCCCTCGACAACGGTCGTGCAAATGAATGTTCAAGAAGACATCTCCCGGGAGATTGACCATCAAGGAAGCTATTTGTACATTATCAATTTGGATTCAAATGAAAAACAAATGTACGTCGTTGAGTGTGATTCATTCCAACACATTGTCTTACCACCTGTGTCATTACTTGACATGGAGTTCATTTAATGCTTAAAGGAAGCGGATCAAGCCACCGTAAATAATAACTATCATGCGTGACAGGGCTTGACGCTCTCTCTTTAAATGTAACGCGCCCTATGCATAGTTATACAGCAGCAGATGGTTGTTGCTAATCCTAAAGTCTTTAAGTGCATTCTGTCTAGTAATAAATGTAACCATATTGATTGTCTCACTATATTTAAGCACATTAAATCTTTCATTACACGGTGCCATGTGAATAACCAGCCAGGACAAACACAATGGCAAGAACATAACATGACATTCAAGGCCATGCAAAAGAGTGATATGAATAATAACATCTAATTCATATGAATGAGTCCCTTCTATCTGTTGCGTGAGTCATATTCACACCTTTGTGAGTGAATAGAAGTCATGGCTGCTTAATAATATCGGTGTAAAAAAACATCAGTATAAGAAATATATTCAGAATGAAAGTACAACGCATAATAGTATGCCCATTTAATTTCTTATTTACAGTAAAAGCTCTGTACCCACCACAATGTTTTTTGGGGTGGTTTTCCCCCCAAAATGTTCCTTTTCCATGTCCTTGATTGTACTCCTTGATGTTTCTCTTTTTAGGCTTTGCTTCACTTGTTAAAATGGACGTTGATGATTCTTCTCAGTATGTTAAGTTTGATGACTTAAGCAAATGTATAGAAACCTCCCACTGTGTTTAACTTAAGGCAAGGTCTAATCTACTGAAACACACTCCAGTAGATGGAGCATGGCTGGATAGACTTGATATGCCTTTATGCATATGCAATTTCAACAATTTCCTTAGCAAAAATGACTCCATACTAATTAACATGAAAGTGATAGCTATTAAAAAAGGCATGGTTTGCACATCCTCTCTGTCTTCATAGGGAATTATATTTGCGCCTGCTTTGCATCGCGCTGTTGTCAATCAAACCCATGCAAATGACTAGCTCAGGTAAAGACTGATATGGTCCACTGAATCCAATTACAAACCTAACCACACACACAAACATGGGATTCCTGTTCACTTTCAACAATTTCTTTTTAACATGCACACATGGATGTGTGTGCCCACACACACAATAACATACCGTTCCCCTTTATGTGCTCAAACAGAAGAGTGCAGCCATTTGAGCCACATTCACAAAGCAAGGGATTGCATACAAACCAGAGTGTGTCTAAAAGGAATAAAACATTGGAGATGTGATGCACTCACCTACAGCATAAGATGTGAAATAAAGCTGTAGAAAAATGCATGGGGATATGGGGCCATTATGTCATGTGTATCACAGTCACAAGTTCATGCGTTTTTTTGAGAACATGGTTAATGGAATTCCTGCTTCTCTGCTTTTTTCTTTTTGTGAAGTCGGGCACGGGGAGAAACAAGGAGAGGGCACGTGAATCCTCTTTGCAGAGGAAACAAAGCAGCAGACAAAGGGAGATGAGGCTGACAGCCTCTGGAGAACACTATTATACCTTAAGATGGGGCTTGTTTCTGCGTCTCCCGTAGAAGAAAATGATGAAATTGCGCACAAAGAAAGAAAAAAAAAGAATATATACAATGTACATTAATGTGCTATTATTCATAGATTTTAAAAAGAAAAAAGATATATATATTGCCGGAGAGGTCATAAGGATATGTAAATGTTTTTTTTAAAGCTAAACAAAGCAAATGAGTCACTCTGGTGGGCAGACCATTACAGTCATAAATACCAACCATTATCCTCATTTGACGCACTTCCCCCTTATGCCACACATCACAAAACACTTAAAAATCTCCCTCTCTAAACCCCATTATAAGGCAAGGCAAGGCAAGTTTATTTATATAGCACTTTTCAACACAAGGCAATTCAAAGTGCTTTACAAAAAATGAAAGACATTAAGAAAATGGCATTTAAAATCAGTCATTAAAAAGAAAAGCTAATAAATTAAACATTAAAAGAAAAAGTACATGGATAAAAGTTACAGTGCAGTCTAAGATATGAATAGTTCAATTAAAAGCAGCGACAAAAAGAAAAGTCTTCAGCCTGGATTTAAAAGTAGTCAGAGTTGCAGCGGACCTGCAGGTTTCTGGGAGTTTGTTCCAGATATTTGGAGCATAATAACTGAACGCTGCTTCTCCATGTTTAGTTCTGACTCTGGGGACAGAAAGCTGACCAGTCCCTGAAGACCTGAGAGATCTGGATGGTTCATAATTTAGCAGGAGGTCAGAAATGTATTTTGGGCCTAAACCATTCAAAGTTTTATAAACCAGCAGCAGTATTTTGAAATCTATTCTTTGACACACAGGAAGCCAGTGTAAAGACTTCAGAACAGGAGTGATGTGATCCACTTTCTTAGTGTTAGTGAGGACTCGAGCAGCGGCGTTCTGAATCAGCTGAAGCTTCCTAATAGATTTTTTAGTGAGACCTGTGAAGACACCATTACAGTAGTCGAGTCTACTGAAGATAAAAGCATGGACAAGTTTTTCCAAATCCTGCTGTGACATTAGTCTTTTAATCCTAGATATGTTCTTTAGGTGATAGTAGGCTGATTTAGTAACAGTTTTAATGTGACTGTTGAAACTCAGGTCAGAGTCCATGACTACACCTAGATTTCTGGCTCTATCTGTTGTTTTGAACATTGCACACTGAAGCTCAGCGCTAACTTTTATACGTTCTGACTTGGCTCCAAAAACCATTACCTCAGTTTTATCTTTGTTTAATTGGAGAAAGTTCTGACACATCCAGTCATTGATTTGTTCAATGCACTTACTCAGTGTTTGAATTGGAGCATAGTCTCCTGGTGAAATTGTTACGTAAATTTGTGTGTCATCTGCATAGCTATGGTAACTTATTTTGTTGTTCTTCATTATCTGAGCCAGTGGTAGCATGTAGATGTTAAAGAGAAGAGGCCCCAGGATGGAGCCTTGAGGAACCCCACATGTCATAGTTGTCAACTCAGATGTGTATTTACCTATAGAAACAAAGTTGTTTCTGTCCTTTAAGTAGGATTCAAACCAATTTAGAACTGTTTATAAGACCAAAACAAACTGAGATATGGAGAAAAAACAAAGCTCTGACTTGCCTCCTCTGAAAGGCTGGGGAGAAAGTACATGAATCCATTCAGAAAACAATGACAGCAAGGAAAAATAAGCTTCTTCAAAGAGAGAGATTATTAGGGCATCTGCCAATACATCCGGTGTGCACATTTGTCATTTCGCGTTTGAATCAATATGTGTCAAATTCTGCTTGAAACACAATTAGCCCGTGCGTAAAGAGAAGACGGAAAATACACAGAAGCAAGATTAAAGACAAGCCCCATGTTCCACTTAAAAGCTTTCACATTCAACACATACACAGCTTTTCATATGCATGACAGCTTGTTGTGTGCTGCTCCAGCAGAAGAAAGCAAACAGAGAGGAAACTATGCATTTGTATGAATTTACAAACGCTGTCTTAACGTGTCAACCGAGCGTATCCCTTTGCATTGCGTTGGTTCCTGGAGACATCAAGCTACAACTGAGATGTCGAATGCATCTCGTTACTAACCTACTCTGACCTGCATGACCCTCCCCCACACATAGTTTGTGCTCAAAAGAGATCCACGGGGTGGAATGGAAAAAGGGTGAGGAGGCAGGTTATTGTATGGATTTGGGGGGGGGGGTATGAAATCCTTCTCTGCAGAGCAAATAATAAATGATCTCAAGGCTGAATGAGTCATATTTTCAAATTGATAGCAAAACTCCTACTCTACTTGAGTTAACAAATACATCTAGTGTACTGCTTTTTTTCCCAGATTTGGACAGTTTGTAGAATATCGAGTTGTTGATTGGAGGTGGAAAGTCGGTATGCTGTGAGATATAGACATCTCATGCAATCCAGAGCTGGTATCGATCACTGTTACTGTTTTTATTTTGTCTTTAATGAGAAGCCTCTGACGCTCAATGCGGCATCAATTTGTAAAAGAGACACAGCTTTCTATTAGTGCTGCTCACTTTCTTATGCATGACTTCTTTTTTTATTTCTGAGCAGAAGCAATTTAACACAATCCAACCCAGCAAATTGGCATACTGCATAGGAGTCTCGCCTCCACACAATGCACTATTTTAACTACTCCAACTATTTGATCATTCAAAAGGTTTCCTGTCACGCCTAGACTGAGAAATACATCTGGCAAGGTAAAAGATGTATTCTAAACAATGTATATAGATAAAGACTGAACATGGTTGTCCTTATGTGAGCACAATCTGCATTACTAATAGAAATGGATATCACAGTTTATCCGATGTAACAGTTGCCCAGATCAAATGCAACATCAGGTGTAAACAATTAGTCATGGCATGAGTCCAGCACAAGGAAGTGTCTCCTCTCGCATGCATCATCTGTGTTCAGGGAACAGTATAGCGTTGCCATGTGGGGAGCATGGCTGTGCGACTGGACTGTGAGAGGAGAGCCCTCTTACTCCCATGTAATCATCTGAACTGAGTGGGTTCAGAGAAGGATCTGTGCAGCTGTGCTTTATTACAGACACAATGAGTCCCAGATTAGGGGAACTGGGAGGAAGGAGGGAGGGGATAGAGGATCACGGTGGGGGGAAGGAGGGGTGAAAAGGACTCAAAACACATCTGTCCTCATTTTGTCTGCAGCTATAACACCAAACCACAAGCAGGGCCATGTACAAATCTGTCTCTGCTTGGAAAGGCCGCCTGCGGAAATGTTTCCAGACCTTGGGTTTTTAGCGCGAGGGCTCGTGGGAATAGTCTGTCGCCTCACAGTGATAGCAGTGTTCATCAGGGTCACACTCACATCGGCGGTGGTGGCACAAACAAGCAGGTTGCACAAACATGTGAATCGCTGTGGACAGCTTCTGGTTGTAGCTTGTGGTCTTGTTGTCGGTGACTCGAGGAAGCAATCAGTTATGTATTTATTGTGACCCTTAGTCTTATGGTGAATGACATATGACAAGTGTTCCTGCTGTTTCCACTTTGGAAAACAGACGGACTGGTAAAGGCTTTCAGGTCAGGCTTGGCAGTGCATCTACACAGTTGTGAAGTGGGACTTTTATAACCTAAAGAAATGCAACCTATCATGACGCCTCCACATGAGTCATCCTAACCGAGGCAGAGCGAAAGAGAATTGAGGTGCTATGTTTGGTCAGTGCTGTCCTATCATTCTGCTTCACTGGAACCTCTCAGCAAAACATAAAATGCAGATTCACAGCAGGTTATGCCAACCGAGGCAAGATATACCAGAAAGACATCCCACTACCATTAGAGCTTACTGAAAAGCCTTTCTATCCCCCTCAGAACATCTTACACATAAGAAGTGTTTAAACATCAAACCACACTGTTGCACCCTAATCCACCACCCAATTCCTGATTTGCCTCCCTGTTTGTCTTGCTTTCTACTTCACATATACATAAGAAGAGACAAGCTGGTTGTGAACACTACTTAGGATTAATCCGCCAATAAGATGTTGTGTTTGAAAAGTGGCTTTGTTAAAGAGTGGGGAAGATGTTCCTTTGTTACAGTTTACTCACTGACAAAAAAAAGCTTCATGTGACTTAATGATGAAATGCAATTTTTTTTTTCAACTCGGGGAGATTTAAAGTTAGTGGCTGACAAAGGGAGGGAGAGGCACTATTTATTTGTTGGAAAGGGAGAATTAGATGTTCCAAGTAGGGTCCTATTTTCTTTAAAACTCCCCTGCAGGTATAAAAATAGCAATTCCAAAGACTGGAATTGATCCTTTTTTTTCAAAGCTCATGAACAGACCAACAGAAATGATGTGTGCTGCATCACTTGGTTTGTGGCTGCTTTTCTCACTTACCCTGCTTTTCATCTAAGGCTGTTGTTCACACTGGTTCACACGCGTCTGATTTATTGGTGAAGGTACAGGAATTAAAACAAATTTTTTAACAAGCTAAATCCCATTTATTTCATTGGCTGACAAAACCATGCGCAAAGAATAAGCTTATTATTTTGAACAAAGTCTATGTGAGCAAAGTCAGAAAGACGCTTGGATTCAGACATGTTAGGAGGTGATATTAATAATATAAACCTGTTTGTTTTTTTCATATATCCTGTGGTCAGGGTATAGCGCAGCTGCTTAATAACCAATATGATCTCCTCGGCTACTCTATTTCCTCTAGGACCACACCAGACACATCCGGCAATATACATGGACACTCAAGATGTACGGCCTAATAACTCACATGACATGAATTCAATAACACGTGTCTATAGCCCTGCATGGTTGCTGATGAAAGCAGTAAAACAAACTTTAATATCCCAGTGTGTTAGAACTGTTAATGATCAGTGCTAAGGGCAGTGAGACTCTAACTCACTGTCCACAGCCACCTCACTGCCAATGTAGACTGTAGCTCTCATGCTAACTGTGAACATTGAAGAGATGTTCCTCCACAGCACCTATAAATAACAGCATTTGTATATGCTTACCAGTTCTGTGACGTCAGCATTTAACTTAGAAAAATAAGACTCACTGCATTGTGTTATTCACCATCTTGTTTTCTCACGAAAGCCTGACACTGATTACTTTGGAAAGTTATTCATCAGTATGTGATTTGGCATCCGAGGGCAAATAATTAGTTTGCAGAGGTAGGGTTTTGGCAAGGCTGACGGGTTCAGCAAAATATGGCAAACATGGCATGCTATGAGATCACAGAGCGCCGGCCAGCTGTGTCTGTTGATGCCGTTGAACCCTTTCAAGCCCCTTCAACATATGGTTTGAGTCAAGCACATCAAGAGTCATACTGAGTTTTAAAAACAAGCAAGACTGCCGTGTATTTGCAAATGCTGGATTAATTAAAACACTGAAATACACATCATTAAATGCATCTTGACATGTAGAAATGCTGACTGTACTTATGGGACCACATCATTCAAAAGCACAATTCAAAAGGAGGGAAAAAATACTTGGCCAACTGGTTTGGTTTAATCCAGCAACTGCTTTAAATTAAAAATCGAAACTGCTTTTGACAGTGAGGTTAACGCTAACAGCATCATTCTGTTCATTAAAATCAAGGATTTGACTTTATAATGTGGTGCTGAAATATCTGGACACATTTTTCCAAAAACACTGTTCAGGTGGGAAATAATCAAGACATCAAAATGGTTTAAATTGAATACAGCTATCACAGTCAATATCTTTCAGCACAGGAAATGGTTGCATTTATTAGAACTTACAGTGTTAGACTACAAGCTTTTAATAGTTTAAAAAACCTTCTCTTGCCTCTTACACATGTTCAGATGAAGACACACATTAACCAACAGCTACTGTTCGCAAAACGAAAGCTTTCTTTTTGACGGGTGCTGTTGTATTCATAAACCCTGCACACAAAAGGCAGGGGCAGACTGGCCTTCAGTCACTTTTAAAGCAAACACAGGAAACTGGCAAATACATGTTTCTTTCCAAAGAGCATGTTAAAAAAAGGAATGAGTCACTGATTGCAGACCACTGTCCCTTGTACACTCAAAGCGTGAATATGAAGCAGATACTGAACTCATGCAATCAATATCAGTCATGTTAGTGCTAGGTCAGCTCACACCACCTGAACCATAACACACCTATACAACGTCCTATTATGTGCTGGTTTGTCACATCTCCACATCAGTTAATACCGTGTAGGTTGGAAGATAATCTATATTTGCCTTTTATTACGTTTGTGGCTGACATGCATATAAATTGTCACCATTTTGGACTGCAGCAAGTGTATGCTAACTAGAGGCTTACAATAGCCTTGTTGCAATGCTATATTTGCATGATAACCATGGTTCACCTGATCATACCAAAGCAGGCAGAACCCAGACAAGTAATCGGGTCACAAAAATCATGTTGAACACACTCATACTTTTTTACAAAAAACATAATGTCTGGGGTTTCTGTGGCATGCAATGGCCAGTTGATACTCTGAGATAGAGTCTGGGAAAGGGCGTTGCCCATGAACCTCAGCGTGCTGCTCCATCTTGTGTTACACATCCCCCCATGCTTTGTGCACAGGGACAATAACAGCGTTTGGTGGGGTGGGGGCTGTTGAAGGGCTGATGGGGGGGGGGATCTGGTTACCTTCACAACCACTGCCATAACAACATATGGAGGAAGCTCACTTACATGACAACAGGTCCATCTTCCTGTGTTTCTGTTCAGGCCGTCTACGTGCCTCAGGACACAGATGGTTCAGTGCAGTCAAATCTAAATCTCGGCAGTAGCCTATTATAGACTGAAACCTCATATGTTAACGTGGACATGATGTAGGACTAAAGCCAATGTCTGGCTTCAATTGCGTCACCGTGTGCAAACTCACAGACACACACTAACATAGAGTGTGTGTGTAGGCAAATATTTGTATCATCCCTCCTTTTTGTACATTCATTAACATAATGTGGGCGTAGAGGGGTCAAAGATCAGCCCCATCACAAACCCTTTGAGTGAGGACGTACAATGGGCAGGAGCTGAATGCTTTAAGGCTAGCAGGAAAGGGGAGAGTGGCTCCTCCCTTGGTACTGCGATCCTCCATCCCTATCCCCACACCTCCACTACATCCAGTTATTCACCGAGTTTACCATTTGAAAAGAACTGCACTGTAACCTGAAGCGGTCTATTGCATATCAGTTTTCCACCGAAAGTAAGGAGAGCTGCAGAGGAGAGGAAATAATATAAGGTAGAAAAAAAAAAACTTGTGAAACAAAGGGAAAGAGGGGGGGGTTAAAAGCAGAGCTCTACTAGTTTTATTGTACCCTGGTCCATGGCAGAAACTGTGGGGCTTCTTTCAGTTGTCACATTAAAAGACCCATCCGTCAGAAACAGAGCTCAGTGTGGTCTCCGCAGAATGCCAAAGAGGGGACACTTTCCACTGTGCTGGCCAACACCCCTAAACCCATCTAGTGTAAATACGTTTTCCATTGGCGCTCATTATGACCAGCATACAAACAAGGCCGCTACATTCCTTAGAAAAGAAAACAATGAAATTAAAGAGCTAGTGGGAGGGCGGATATGTGCACACACACCAAGCGTAGCTAAGGAGAGAGTTTACTAGCTTTTACCCTGGATAACACTCAGAGGGTACAATATCTAAAAATCTGTAGTTCATGTTAAGTTCATTCAGCATTTAAGAGAGCAAGGCATTATGAGGGCTTTAAATCCGATTCCTACAGTTGTTGTTTTCCGGTTGGGACTCGAGCCTCAAAGATGGCTTTTGTGCCGGAAGCCTGGTGATTAAGTATGCACGCATCCGTCAAAATAACAGCATATATCTTAGAGCGTCTGCAGGAGGGACACTAGCAGATATTGTGTTGCATCCTGATTTGGGAGGACGGTTGGGTTGGAAAGCGGATAACATGACAGCTGGAGCGACCCAGGATGCCGGGAAGACCTGGAAGCACAAACATTTGCCTTTCTGCCTCGCTGGAATCCACATTAAGAGGTCATCGGCATTACAGAAAGCCCCAGACGTGCCCTGGTGGCAGCTGTGCACGAGAGTTCACAGCCCAAACACAAACAAGAGATAAAGTGTTCAGAAACGGGATGGGTGCCACTGCTGCCAAGCATGTACAGTATCACACTGACACTCTATCCCAGACAGTAGGCCTGGATTCAATTCAATTACCATTTCATGGAACCAAGTACACATTTCTGTATATTAACAAAGAGAGAGGATAAGAGTGAGAAATGAGGCGAGTGGTAACATGAGAAAGTCCATTTGCATCATAAATCAATCGGGATAACATCACCAGGGTCATGTGATCTTACACCAAATAGTGAAATGTTTGATGTTGCCCTTGCATATGTCCCACTCAATCAGTCTAAGGTCTTCTCCTCAAGTACACGAGGGGGAGCAGAGCTTTTAAGATCAATGTAACATATGGAACACACCAAACTGAGAAGGAGTGGCGCCCAAGGGTTAGATTTTAACACGGACAGACAGCTGGTGCCATGAGCTATGACAGCAGAGAATTCATATGGAATTCAATTCCATTTTTTACGGCTGTGGAATTGTGGGCAAATTGTGGAGCTTCTCTGCTAAGAACATTAAAGGGTTTTTTTATGGGTCTCCCAGCAGAGAGCAGGTCACTTTAATGAGGGGCAATGTCCAGCCTGTGCTCCTCCTCTCTTTTAACGGCATGCTTCCTTAAAGCCCAGGTTGGACCCTCAGCCACATCAGGGACATCTGGCCCTTCCATCTACAAACATGGCCCTTAATGGGCAATTACAAAGTCCAGGGCCTGGGAATATGCTTCGATTTATAGTTCCAATGTATCCAAACCCAGAATCCTCTGTCTATCATGGCCACATTAGGTTATATGAGACAGGAGGCCCATCAGACCTAATAATAAGCCTTATCCTTTCCAGAGGATGGCCATTAAACTCCCCCCTACCACGCCAGCCCAGTCATCGGCTCCCAGTCTAGTCAATTAAACAAATGAATGGAGTCCGTGGTATTACAATTAAAGCATAGAATAACATGAAACTATGGAGCTCATTAAAGCCAGACTCCTATACTCCGAGCAGAGCCCAGGAAAACTCAATTACAGACATCCAATGTGTGTATTTCTGTTTCACCCTTTCAATGTCAGGCTCGTATTCAGTCGCACTATATTCCTACATCTGAGGGAGGGGGCGGGGGGAGAGCTGTTTCAGTTGCCCCTGACAACCCATGGCTTTTGCCAAGTTGAGCCCTCTTCATTTAAGTTTCCCTCTTCTTTATTTCACTCTTCCTCCCTCTTTTCTTCAAGTGGGGGTCTCCTGCTTTTGTTAAGCCCCCTCCCCCCTTTCGTTACAAACACTACCACGTAATCCATGTCAAATCCATTGGAGACAGCCCGAGGAAGTCAATATGGAGCGAATAGATTCTCTGCTTTCAGTGTGGAGCTCCTGAGGCAGCGGAGGCAAACGCTGAAACTATCGCAGACAGTTCAAAAAAACAACCGTAACAATTGTTTTTCATCCAATGCAAGAATATACTGTATTTTTAGGGAGGAGCTGGTATTTTCTGAAAACATATCAAAAACTGTTCAGATGTATTCAGAAGTGACAGTGATGTTCCAATAAACTGTTTATCTTCCTTGCAATGTTCAAGTAAATAAGAAATGTGAAAGCCCCCCTGCTGAAATGAAAAGCTGGACATGTGAGAGAAAGATATGAAACTCTTCTGTGCTCAGAGCCAATGAAAAGAGGATTTACAAACACATTCATCTCTGTACTTTATTGAAGTGCTTGAGCAAAGATGAAATTTGAATTAAATGAAAATGAAAATCAGAACAATTGATTGTGTAATACTTCATTCCTCCCATTTAGAATTGGATGCAAAAATAAAACGAGTGTTGGGAATTCATTCTTAGTTGTGTGAAACATCAGCTCAGGAGAGAACAAGAAGATGGTGCGAAATGATATTATGTCCATGCCGGGGTCTCCACTGTATTTTTTAGCAATTAACACCTGCCAACAGCCTTTCACCCCCCTGTCCTGCGCCGCAGGTGTGAGACGACCAACGTGCGACCTGATGAAAGACACACTGCCAGTGTAGTGCCAAACAGTCATTTCCCCTCACTGATAGGCTATTCTTTATTTAGCGTAGCCTAAGGCGGTGTGCTTAGCTACCCCCCAGACCAACAGACACCGGCGAAAACACTAACAATAAACTGTTACCACCAGCACGGCCCCCTGGTCACACATTAACCACAGCAAACTGATATGATAGTGAGGCTCGGAATCAAACACATCAGACAGGAAACAGGAGAGGGCAGAGATGGAACCAGGAAGTATGAATCACCACCTGTACGGCACTATTTCCTTCGGCTCGCCCAATGGCCGGAACTCTAGAAGTGACAGTGAATACTAACAATGTGAGCTAGTGTCTCTTGGGCTTCTGTACAGCAGGCACAGCCTAGAATCATAAATGAGCGACTTTGACAGAAAACACATAGGCTTGGAGAAAAAAAAGGGGTGAAGGATGAGCGGCAGAGGAGGCAATGAATTCAGAGGTTGGGGGACTTTCGATATGACGGGGGTAGTTATTTGTTGGCAGCAGCAAGCCCTTTACCAACAAAGGGCCTTTCATATTTCCTGTGAACAGAGACTCCCATTAATCCCGGAGGGAGGACTCATCTCAGGCTTCTCCTCCGCACATAAATTACTCTTCTTATGCCCTTCCTCCCATTACTGCTCAGTGTTTACAGCGTGAAGTGTAAAGGAAGAAAGTAAAGGAGCCGGCCGCACGGCTTTAATATGTTAGACCACTCTTAAAAACAGTTATGTCAGCGCTAACTCATAACACATGTATCAACATTTGCTTTGCCCCAAGCCACAGCCGGGAAGCTCTAGCAACCACACTCCCCATGTCCCACCTCTCATTCTGTCTCTCTGTGTCTCATGTCTGTCTGTCTCTCACATAGAGCAGGAGTGAAAAGGCTCTGCCCAGCTGTCGCATTTTTGAGCAGATGAAACCGCCCCTGACGGGCAGAGTACATGCCAATCCCCACTTATCCCACACAGAAAGGAGTTTAACAGTGGTGCACAGCTGCCTGTGTACACATGCTTAGACCCCTCGGCCGTCTGGTGGAAGGCACGATAAGCGGCTGAGGAACCATCGCTTCGTTTGTGTGGCACACTGAGAATGGATTTGCAGGAAGTGGAGGAGAAAGAGAGATAGGGATGGAAATGGAGATAGAATGAGAGAGAAAAGGGTAAAAAATAAAATTCTCCCACTTATGCATGTGCCCAGTGTCTGAGCTGCCTTATTTTAAACAGGCACAAATCAATGCTGGTGCAATTGCATTTTCCAGGCGCACTGCAGACGGACCCATAAATGAAGGCCGGGGATCAGAGGATAGCGAGGCTAGACACTGCATTGGCTGTGGCCAAGTTTCATAGAATGCTGTTCCAGCTGTCAGCAGGCTCCAACACCTACTGCCACACACACACACACACACACACACACACACACACACACACACACACACACACACACACACACACACACACACACACACACACACACACACACACACACACACACACACACACACACACACACACACACACACACACACACACACACACACACTAATGCCTGCAACAGTCCTTTTCAGAAGATGCTTAACGTGAGAGGCCTCTGGTTGTTGTCTACCTATAAAAGCAACAACGGCCACACTGTTTCCCTGTGAGATTGTACTAATGATTATTCTAAGTGCCATACAGATGTGGAACAATTATCTTGTAAAAGGGCTGAATTTAGGGACGCGTTACTTGGTAGGATATTCCTTTACACAGTTATTTAGAATTTGCCTGATTCATCACAATGAATAATTGTTCATATTTAAAATTTGAATTGTGGATTGTATGGTACTCCATCTTTTTTTATCAATCTATTACGGAAAACCCACAGATATCTTCCACACAGTCAAATGTAGCTGCTGTGGGCCATGAATAATTCCAGTTTGGATTGTTTTTATGTCCATGAAAAACCTCAAAAACTTCCTCTTAATCCAATTTGGAAAACAATCTTTTGTGACTATCTTGTCAGTGGAAAAGAAAAAATATAATTAATATACAGCCTTGTAACTCATGAATAATTATTCCCTTTCGATCAACTAACCAATCTTTCAACATGTGTATAAAAAAACAATGTGTGCCTCTGTTGTCCACGACAGACGTCCGGTGCAGTATAAGCCGGGCAAATGCAGAACAAAGCCTTGTTTGTGACTTGAAACCAAAGCTCTCCTAGACAACACATTCTTCGGAGGACAGGGTTGAAACATCTAAATGGGTTCACCATAGTTGTGTTTTCTACTATTTGTCCAATAAGATACCCTTTAAAAGAAAATATGTGTGTGTGTTGACACTTGGTGGGTGCTGCTTTAAGCAAACACGACAAACTGTAGTGTAAAAGTAGTCACTCCATGTCAACCATATGTTCTTAGCAAGTCATCCACAGCAAACTTTGGTAAGAACTGTTCTAAATTCAATAGTAAGAAGTTAATATATCACTAGATTTAGCAAAAAAAGAACAGATAAGTGACTACAAATGTCTTAGGTCGAGTGAATTCCTAATGACTCAGTGGTAGTTTGTGATTGACAGCTCTATTTAAAACGTACAGGCAATTTAAATGACTTACTTCAGCAGGGCACGATGAGTAAACGAGAAAATTGTAATATTGTACCATAACTAACACCTGTAACTACAGCAACATCTGTTCCGACTGTAAAATGGTGCCTACACTAGCTATCAGACTTGTTTTTCCCAGCATGGCTTGATTGCTGAAACCAGCAAAGGTGTAAATTTCTCCATCAGCTTGTGATAAACCAACAGTTACTTTATGTGCTTTTCCTCCTGACAAATGTACTACCTTTAAGAAAAGCGCACAGTGTGAAGTGCAACATTTGGTCCAAGACCATAAAGTGGAGAGCAATGGGAGCAAAAGCTGTGGAGAGGAATCGTCTGGAGTAAATATGAGGATGTAACGTCTCATCTCTATGAGTAACTGGCATCTGGCACGGAAAAAAGCCACTCACACCTCAAAGAGGAAGGGGTATAGTGTACAAAAGGCTGACTATGACTGCGATGTGGCTGACTTCTAGTTGGCTGATGTGTTTTCAGAACATAAGGCAGAGTTTGACAAGTAAAGTCAAGTTCGAAAGTAAACTATTATTTTTGCTTGTTCAGTATTTGTTGGTCATACTCTTTAGTGATTGAACTGTGTTTGAATTTCAGCTTTAGAGTGACAGCCATATTTGGCTGCAGTGCAATCATATGCTGGGTGCATGTCCCCCCCCCCATCATCTGGCACCCACAGTCCTCGCTCGAGGTATAAGCTTTTGCGATATGGAGATTTTCAGGTCCAAAATAGCCCTCCCACTCTTACATACCCCTGGTACTGACAGGCAAAGATAATACTTGTTTCCATTTTATACAGTACATTTGAATAAGTCGTCCACCCCAGCATGCAAATCAGTCCCTACTCTCAAGCGCACACAATTCTCATGCATTAGTCCTTTTACCTCGTCCTCTGGCTATCTTGCTGCAAATAAACAAACACTTGAAAGATTCAACCGGCTCCTCTAAATGAATACTACAGAGAATGGCTGAGGCAGCATCAGTGATCCTGCCTGTGTTCTTGTTCCTCTAAATGAGGTTATAAGCCCGCTTTAAATATATGTGGTATATGTATGAATGGAACAAATGTATGATATTAAAAATGTCCTGTAAGTTGGACCTCACCAGGGTCGTCTTCTAATAACAAAAACGCATTTATAGTAGTGGTTTGCTGTTTCTCTCTATTGCTTATTTCCACTGGGATGGGATTGTGGTCCTATGTACAAACAATGTATCAGACGGAGATAAGCTTCTCCAGAGTCAATACAAATGCTTTTGGTTGAACCCCATAAGGGACCGGGTATGATTATAAACACAAGTAGTGGAGCTGGAAAAATAACATCATACCATGTTGATCCAATATAAATGCATGCCTCCCTTTCCTCCCACCAGGTTTGTACAGACTAGGAGCTCTGAGGGAGGACAGGGCTGAAATAACATGCGCTCAATCTTCTCTCTCCGTGCTTCCCTGCAGTCCACACAGCATTCTTTACATGCTACATTTGATTCATATAGGTTTCTACCCATTCAGCTGCCTTCTTTTGTCTCACAGCTAGAAATGTAGAAGCGAAGACCCACGGAGACTAAAAGATTTGGGATTAAAATAAAAACAGCAAAGTTGGCTAAGTACAAATCGCGAGTGACTCTTGAGTCTACAAAATCCTTCATCTGATAATGATGACCTCATTTGAAGATGTACTGCTGTAATGTGTTTTGTGCTCTAAGTATGAATCCTTCAGGCATTTCACACAATGCCCCCTGATCTCTGTAAGACGTATTCACGGCAGCATTATGATTCAGTGTAACTGCCGCTGTATGCGCTCTTCATTTCTACTTCGGCAGAAGACAATTGGTCAAATAGTGTAAAAAAAAAACGGTTTGAATGAAATAGAACCCTGGAGAATTAAGTTGCCCCTCAGTTTGATTCCAAGCCAAGCTTCTTAATAAGCTCAATTCATTTTCCTCCTGGGCCTGGCTCCCTCTATCACTAGTGACAGGCGTGAAAGGTCAATAACCTTGGCTCATAGCCCTCATATGGTTAGCAATGCCATAAATTAATGGTTGAGGCCGTTATTCCAAACTCTTCAAGTCAGCCGAGGGAAGCTTATCTTCTACAAAGGTCACAGTGCTTAGAACACTTAGTGTGAGAGTGAAGGGCTGACACTGGACCTGTATACGATTGAGCGTCTCGCAATTGGGTCGAATCAGATAGAAGGTAGGTGGGATGCTGGTAAACATTTGAAAACCTTTGTTACTGTTGCTAAGCATTCCGTGTGCATTGTGTTAGGGCATAAAACAAAAAAGCCATTAAAGCAAGCACTGTTCTGATGTGATAATGGAATGGGGAAAAACGACACTATACTATTTCTTATGGTTAAAAGACACATTCAAATGTATCCGAATTGAAGGTAGCAACACAAAGTTTTTGTTGAGACTGCTATTATCCACCAAACACCAAGAGATTAGATCGTCCAGGCAGCAGATTTTCTGCTACTTTTCATGGTCCTGATCGCTTCATCACATTGAACAAATTGGTGCGGTGTTAGCTTCAAATGATGCAACTAAGATTTGCTTGCACTGTGCTTTGTTTGTATACTTTTTTTTGGGGCTGTAGCATTCAGTACAGCTGAAGACGGGAAGGGAAGGGAGATAGAGCGAGGAAGAATTACAGTAAAGGGTTCAGATAGGGCTGTGCAATTAATCGTATTTTAATCGCGATTACGATTATGGTTTGCGACGATTAGGAAAACAGCATAATTGACAAAATACGATTATTTTGCTGGGTGCGCTTTCGCCCCTCCCTAAAAGCCCACTCGGCCACGTGGGAGTGACATGTGTTGTGAGTGTTCAGCGCAAGCGAAGATGTCAGAACAAGAGCAGCAACTAGTTAAAAAGAAGGGTCGCGGGGAGATTCCCAGTCGATCGTGAGATGTGTCTAAAAATAGAACAACAATATTCTGTTTTATCGTTAATGTCCTGTAACATAATGTTCCCGTGCCAGAATAATGCACTTGAACGCATCAAAGCTTTGTGATTGGCCGGCCTCACCCCATGTGTCCGGGCGTGGCTGGTGAGCAGTGCACTAGTTCGCTGACGTTGTCCGTGTCAACAGCATGGATGGTCAACAGGAGTGACAGTCCGCACACACACAAGACCGCAATTATGGCAGAAGCAAAAAAGCCCAAAATATATAAGTTTCACTCCAAGTGGGAGGATCATTATTTTTGTATCTATTCCAATTCAAAGTCCATCTGTCTCATCTGCAATGCGAGCGTGACTTTATCGGAGAAGGGTAATTTAGGAGCGGCATTTCAAAACAGTGCACAAACGCTACGAGACGGAATTCCCTCCTAATTCTGCCCTACGCTCCAAAAGGGGAGGGGCCTGAGAGCACAGCTAAATGCACAGCAATCCATTTTCACCAGGCCCAACAACAAGAGCAAGGCTGCTACCAGAGCATCGTATCGTGTCAGTCACGTTCTTGAGAAACACATGAAGTCTTTCGAAGACGGCGAAGTTATGAAAGAAGCTTTCCTGGAGGCTGCGACGCGCTTTTGTGGGACAGTAAAAATAACAGCAGCATTTCAACAGGTTTTTGATATAATAAAAACTCAATTTAGATACTGTTATTAATCTGCTGTAAGTTTTAGTTTGTTTGAATTTATTCATGATAATTATTGTACAAAATGGTATAAGAATGCAAACATTAAGATCTGTTCTGTTTAAATTGATTATAGTCTATTATCAGTTCAGAAACTAGTGTTGCTTGCATCCTATTTTAAAGGCATTTCTTTTTATACTCTAATAAAATGCAACAAAAAATGGGTTTGATTCTATAATGTTGTCTTTTTTATTGCACTGTTGCTGCAGCAGATTACTGTGTAGCTTCAGATCTGAGTTGTCTTATTAGTAAGCCTAATTTATACTTTTGTAGCAACACTATTTTTATATAATGGCAAAGAAAGGGTTCTTCAGAGTCTTTTCTTTTTTTCCTGTGTCATATGTGGCAGCACTGCCACAAGTTCCTCTTCAGAGAGGGTCTTCAGTACAGGTGGCAATATCGTCCCCTGCCTGCGCTCATCTCTGAAACCAGACCATGTAAACAGGCTGGTATTTCTTGCAAAACATCTTTAAGAGATGACACGAGCAGCCCTACCAGCATTTGCCATGGTGGCCTAAACATTTTTATTTGGTCTTAAATTGTAGTTCAACATTTATTTCCTGTTACTTCTGGACCATGACGGTTGGCCAGCCTTCAACGTTTAACTAAGTGGAATATGTTGAATATGTTTTACCAAAATGTTGGCTATATGTTAAGGAGTTTTCAGTAGGTTGTGACAGTGCACTGCAACATATTTGATTTCATTTAATTTATTTTTATTTATTTTTATTTATCATATTAATATATGTTTAGTATGGTTTTGGAAGTGCGCTCCAACATATTTATTGATCTTGTTTATTGGTAAAATATTATTTGTTTTAAAGTTCAATAAATGGTCAATGAATAATCGTCAAAATAATCGTGATATCAATTATTGACCAAATAATCGTGATTATGATTTTTGCCATAATCGCACAGCCCTAGGTTCAGACCCGATGCAGGAAGGACTCTGCCTTGGTACATTATAGGGCTGCTCAATTATGGCAAAAATCATAATCACGATTATTTGGGTCAATAATTGATATCACGATTATTAAATACGATTATTCATTGACTTTGAAAACATCCATTAATTGAACTTTAAAATAAATACAAATAATAATTTGAACAGCATCTTTTTAACTGTTGATTACCCTGAACGTATAATTCAACTGAAAAACCAATACTAAAATAAACGATACATTTATATTTACATTTAAATAAATAATATCAAAATAATAAATACCAATAAACAAGATCAACAAATATTTTGGAGCGCACTTCAACAAGCTACTAAACATATACAAATATGATAAATAAAAATAAATTAGACTAAAATAAATGAGATCAAACATATTGCAGTGCACTGTCACAACCTAGCAAAGCAAAATAATCGTTTTTTTCTATTATGTTGTTTTCGTAATTGACGCAGGGCAAAATCGTGATTGCGATTAAAATACGATTAATTGCACAGCCTTAGTACATGAGCAACCTAGCAATGTGCTCTGGTCATGGCATCATCATATCATCGAAAGTGATACCCTTATTTTAAAATACATGTTTGTGTCAAATTAGGATTGGATACATTTTGTTCCTCTTCCTCACCATCGTGTTTTCCTTTGTCTGAATCCTTCTGATCTCTGTTAGCAATCTAGGGAGCAATTAGGAGAGTTTGGCTTAATGCACTGATCTCCTGCTTATCCAAACGCTGCTAAATCATTGTCATGTACGAATGAGATTTCAGAGTTATGAATGTTGTTATTGATTTCATTACAATTAATCATGCAGCTCTAATGGACAGCTTCTCTCGCCTCTAAACCTCACACAAGCACATCAACCTGCAATGACTGAAGTGGCAGAGGGCCAAAGAAAGCAAGAAACTAGTGAAGAAATGGAAATTGTTGTGACGTTTCTTATGGAGTCTTGCTGTTAGGAAATCTCTTGATTTAGAGCAACTTAATGAATGAACACTGCCAACTCTAGCAAGTGGTAATGCAACCATTGTCTCCACAATTCTGTTCTTCGTGCTCACAACTTGAGGCAGGAAGTAATTTACAACAAAAGGAAATCAAATCAAAACCACAATCAAACTGTTACGCCATATGCCTTTGTCTTATCCACATGGTTTGTGCAGACTCAGTCAGACTCAACGTGTTCGGAGAAATTAGCAGACCTTCATCTTGTAGCAGCACTTATACCCCTCAGTAAGAATGTACCCCCCTAGCCTCTGTCCTGCTGAGCAGGCAATGCTACAGGAAATAAAGTGGCGACATGCTGCACGCTCTTTAATGCCTCAGTAAATATCGACAGAGGCAGAGATAATATAAACTCAGACATCGCAGGCCGCAGAGCGATATGTTGCTTACTGCCATAGTGTGCACTCAATGGAGACTAAAAATTGCTGCAGGTCAATCATAATACCCGTGTGGCGGTGGCAGACACTGGTGTCAGCAAGGCTTGGTAACAGTAGATCACTTGAGACAAGTAATATGGCGTGCTACATATGCTTATCTGATGAGCACACAGTTTGGGGGCGGAGGGCAAGCAAAAACTGCTCCCAGACCTATTTGATTCATACACAATGAGACTTTAAATCCTGCCTCGACAGATGCACACACACAGCAAAAGGAACTATCAAAAAAGCACAAGCTCCACAAAACCTCAAGATAGCCATCTATCAAAAAATATTACCAACAGCACTAAAATCGCACATCACACTCATGACTGGAGCCACGAAGCAACCAAGGTCACTTCCAGAAGCAAACTCAGTTATAGAATAAGGGACTAAATGCAGCAGAACTGTCCTTGCATTACTCAATTAAGTCACATCAATCATTGTAAAGAGCCAGGGGAGTCCTCCATCTTAAGCCTCACGTGAGGTAGGGGGGAGCGGAGGGAAGGGAAGGGAGTGGTGGAGGTGATAGAAAGCGAGATAAAAGGAGGATGCATGGAGGATGTCCCTTTTATATGACCTAGCGGCTCATCAGAGGCTAGTGTCCAAAAGAGGCGCTGGTGCGTTGAAATTGAAGCCCCCGCCGGAACACAATAGTTGGCGTGACCCGCAGGAGGTAGACGTCTCTTCCCAAGCAGGATATTGGCTTTTGTGAACATGGCTACAGTATCTGGGTCAATTAACGTGTCCCTGCTTCAAATGTCTCTTTTGTTGGCAGAGGAATAATAGCGTGCCAATTCATGTAGTCTCTTGAACACAGCATGAGGTTTGAAAATGTGAGCTATGTGTGTCACTTGCATACAAAAAAAGGCTAAACACAAGGCTCTGTCTATTTTTTTCATTTGCTCCAACTCTCATTAATATATTCATTTGAGTATAAGCTTCCCGGTTTGACCCTGCACACAAAGACGTTGTGTATGCCTGTTGTCAGTCAATGCTGTTTGATTTATATCTGGGCAGCAAGTGAATGCATTCCTGTCTAAAAGAAACAGAGCTGAAGCTTAACGTTTTGCCTTTAGAACAAAAGATTTCACTAGAAACAGAAAGTTGTGGATAGGTCTGCCGATTTCAAATGTGAAGCCAAGGCTCTTTACTCGAATCTGTCTAAACATAATCCGAAAAAACAAACAGGAGAGGACGATAAACTGGACAAATCAAGTGGGGGTATTGCACAATAAACAGCTGGGGCAACACTGCAAACAGAACCCTCTTTGTAGAGACAGGATCTGAGAAAGAGATATGGAGCTGTATGCTCAACCAGCCAAAAAAGATTGTCCTTCAGAAGAAAAATGGCACTGAAATCCACAAATCAGTCCCGGGAAAAGTCAACAATTCACTCCATAGTGCTGATGTATTGTCTTCCTTATGCAAGCTGGCATTTTCTGTTCCACACTTGTTCTGGCATTTCCCTTGTGAAAAATAACTGCTAGCCTAGTTATAAGAAGGCATATATGCAGGTCAATACGGCTATTTATACACGGCCTCATTACATAGTGGGGTCATCTTATGCACTTTCCTGGGTGTTCTTCACGTTAAATAAAACACATCAGAATCAGTGTGACACCACAATCACTAAGAATGATTGCAGCTCCCTCTCATGTCAGGACCAACTGCAAACAGGAAGGGATTGTTTTAGAAGAATAAATAAATGTCCTCTTTTGACAGTCTATTAGATGGGAGCTCACAGATCCATTTTTAAAACCTTAGCAATACAGCATTAAGGATGGAGGGGCGCAGGTGGGATCTAAAACCAAATAACCTATCAAATCCCTCTAACCTTCACATGACTGTGAGGCAGCAATGCAGTGAGAGGTGTGCTTTCCACATCTGTGTCCAGTGTCTGTAGATCATGATAGGCACTGACACTTTGATTTGGCAAACCTAGTTACATGAAACCTTGTGAAAAATAAATGACAGTTTGCATTTAACGAGTCGCAGTTCGATTTTAGAGCATTGTCTGGCTGCGGGTTTTCAGTCAAATGTTGTTGTTAAATGCAGTCTAGGTGAATTAACCTTTACCAACAGCTAGTTATAGAATTCTCTGTTACCAGGAGCTGCCCTTCAACACCACCACCGAAAGCCGTCTGTCTGAGTTGAACGAGCTAATTATATGCCAAGGACAACCCCCCCCCCCCGCACATTCACACAGGCACGAGAGGGACACCTTAACTCCTGTCCAATGTCAGAGCCACACACTGTTAGGCGCCAATGGCAGAGGGCAGGGCCTGTGGCTGATAACAGCGATATGAAGGGAGGTGATGAAAAGCCATCAGGATAATGTCAGTCCTACAAAATACTTTAACTGCATCAAGGCGTTTCTCAAGAATCCGTCTGCCTCCTAATATGGAGGGGTTATTTTCCGACAACCGTTTGGTTTAGTTAAGAAGATAGAGCCTAAAAAGGTCAGACATAAATAAAATATGCGATATTCTGTCATGCCACCCAGCAGGCTCAGAAAGCACACACACAAATTAGCCACAGATGGGTGCACTTGTTTTAATATGCTAACACTATTCATTATTTTTTTACGATATGGCCTAAGGAGTACAACTGTGATCCTCTGACAAAGAGTTGTGGTAGCTCTGACGCTAGCACTCAACCAGCTCTACTTTTTCTTGTAAGACCGGAGGCCAACTGCGCCAGAGTTAACTTTCCAAAACCATGCAGTGCCAAAATTCAATCTGTTGTCACAATATGTGGTGGTTATCTAGGCCATGGCGCTCCCAGGAAGAAAAATAAGACAGTGACGGGATGAAAAGAAATGTATGCAGGCTGACAACGATGAAGAATAAAGCAAATTCAACTCTAACTCGCCAGTGATGCTTCAGCTGGGAATTGAAGCGTGGCCTTCATTACAACATATCGATCACTGAAAACAAAGACCCTGGATTCATTGATTGACTTCCTGAAAAAAAGGAGGGGGGTGGGGATCAACGGTCTGCTCTTACTAACACACTTGCGCTGAAGCTGCTGCTAGTACAAATAAAAGAGAGCTGGAGTTTGAACCCCACTAAAAAGAGAAGGATGGTGGGGTTGCTATTGATGTCGCACTATGACAAAGAGAATATGTGAAACATGCCGCAGCTGCTATACAATTAAAAAGCTTCACAGTGTCTCATGATGCTCTTGATTTTTCTCATCTGCTGTGTGATGGCTCCTCTGTGCTCATGGAAGTCATCTTGAACAGGGATCTGAATATTAAGAAAGTCGTGTTTGACTACTGAATTATTCAGCATTAGCACAGACATCAATGCAGACCTCACACAGCTCAAACACAGGAATATTGATGGCAGATAGTCTTTTTATGACACGAGGCTTCAGCAGATACCCTATTCCAGGCTATTCTGTAACTTATAATGAATGTTTAAATAAACAACAGCGCTATATAGCATTTCAAGTAGGCAATGTTCCACAAACAGTCCCATATCGTTTCTGGCACATAGGACAAGGGGCATGTGATACTATCCAACTTGCTATACAAACCTGAAAACCTGGACTTTTCAAATGTTCCTTTTCCGTTTCTCCGAGTGATGGATGACCAACTTGCTAGGTCAGAACAACATGAGGTAAGGTAGCCCCCCTAGTGACGGGTCAGGACCCCTTGGGCTGGTCTTTCATTCATCTACACTCCACCAGGAAACCCCCACCAGCCTCATCACCAGTCTGAGAGCAGGGGAAAGGGTTGAGTACGTTGCTGAGCACTTGGCCCAGTTTACAGGAGAGGGTCGAGCAGGGTCATGTCTGGCCAAACACCGGGGCCCCTTAAACACATCTGAGTGGCCCCAGCTGTACCCAGGGCCATCAGGATCTCAACAGAGCGCAGAGAACCAGAACAACATAAAACTCAGGATTTCATGAATACCATGTTTTTCTTGTCAAAAGGGTGAAATTTGGTTTGTTTAAAAGGTTCGCCTTGAACAAACACGGCAAAGAGAGGTAATTACAGCTAATGATAGATTAACTGAAAACTCAGAGATATATATATATATAACCCCAACACGCTTTCCAGTTCATGTTCTCATTGCCGACGTTGACACTAATTGTTCCAATCACATTATTAAACTGGTCAACTGTAACCCCCCCCCCCCCCCTCTGGTGGAGCCTTCTCCCCTGACTCTCTTGGCATGCTCACATTTAAAGCACTTGAACCAAGGCTAAAGCAGAGTAAAGACGTACTCCCCTTAATTGTGAGGAAACAGAAGAAACAGAGGTGTGAGGTGGAGGGAGGAAATATGAAAGCAGGATACATGTTGGGGGTAGGGGTGGCAGAACAGCAGAATGAGAGACTGTATTAGGCCCAATTAGACTTTTGGGCTTTTCATTAACCCAGTTTTTAGGGAGGGAAACCTCTGCTGAATAATGCTCTGACGGACTCACTTTGCAACACTACTATAAAAGGCCTCATCGTTAAAAAAAACAGAACAATGTGTGTCAGCTCTCCAAAGCCACCAGAATTCCATTAGACACCCAGCGGCAAACCCCCCCGCAGCTGCAGGCTCCCTGAAATTAAATGCAATTTTGTAAAACAAGTCACTTTATTAAGTGACTAAACAAGATAAGCGAAAACACTAAACGCACGTTTAAAGGCTCCTTTCTTCCGTATGATGGTCTGATAATAAATAACTATGTTTGGCCGTTTCTCTCCTCTCAGTATCAGGCCAGAGAAAATATTCAAATGTTAAAAGCAAGGTCAAATCGTCCCCAGAGGGTAAACAGTGGGTAACCCCCTAATACTGAGTTGGTTTTGTGATCTGCAACAATGAGTGTAACCTCCCTTTAATGGATCATTGGAGATGAGTTCTCGTAGAAGAATAATTGTCCTTCCTGGCTTTTCTCTTTGCTGCTCTGCCAAGGAACTTTAAAGAAACACATTTGAACAAATCTATTGAAAATCAATGGGGCTTCACTTGGCCAACTAACAGTTAAAGTGTACTTTATGCCGCTGCTAATGTGATTAAATCGTAAAATCTAATAACTATTATAAATGGTTGGCCATAATAGATATCATCATATCCACAGGATGTTTTTAATTTAGCACATAGAATGTCAGCCGTTTACATGTGAACTGCCCCCCATTTCCAGGTGTTACAGACCGCAGGATGTGTATTCTCTTGATCAATAACAATAGGGGAGACTGCAATTAGATGGGACAAAGATATCTAACAGCTCACTCTTGCTGTGTCTCATGCATACAGTACACCAGGGTCAAAAGCAATACAATACGAACAAAGGACTCATATCACTGACACCTAACACAATGTACGGATACTATTACACGGATAAGCAGGTCTTATTTCAACTGAGCTAAACTACAAACCAATAACACAAGGAGTTGTTGCATACTGGAATTAGCTGACTGGGTTATTTATCACATGACAAACCCTATGCATTCTGTTGGAACGTGTTGAGACTTTCAAGTATTGTTTAAGAAAATAACAAGTTTAATTTATGCGTTTGTATTCATTATGTAATCCTTTCAGGGCTTAATTGACAAAGTTAATGAAATGCGAGGAAACTTAAAGATTAAGCCCTCTACATGTAGCTACAGAATGAAAAAACCCTCAGCTCCTGGTCCAAAACAATTTCCTCACCCAGCATGGTGAAAGAAAGTTGAAAAACTTTGGGCATACTCTCCCCACTGTGGGGGCTTTGTCTTTCAAAACATGCCACAGGAGCTTTTCATTAGAGAATGCAGTTTCATTAACATCATCCCACGCTGCTGAGCCCTGCTTCATTACAATGACACAGGAGTGCCCCTCTCTGTCAAGGAAACCTCCACAGAGCAACAACTCGCTGGGGGAGGGGAGGGGAGAGAAAAGAAAAGAGGGGGTTGCGTGAGGGGGGGCAAACAAAAGGGAACCTGATTACCCCTGGTCACGGCTCATCCACAAGCCAACACAGGGAAATCCATCACCTGCAGGATCAAACGGAAACTTGTGCACAAGGTAAAGCTCAGTGAAAGCTGTACCCACCCATCTAAACACTCTCTTCCCTCTCTCCTTTCTTCTCTCGTCACTGCTACCTCCCCCACCACCTATCTGACTCACTACGACGGCAGCGTGCAAGTTTTAGGCACACACTGTGAAATCCAACACAAGTGAGAATGTTTTCTGGTCCAAATGACCTCAAGGCTCTAACCTCTCTGATAGCACACTGGTGATATATTCCAGTTTTTATTATCGTCTGTGGGCCTGCATACTCTTTCATGGTAGCTGCGTACTCATGTTGTCAATATTAAACGCCAAAGAGGCAGTATTGGTCATGCTTGCTGCAATTTAATGGGCTAAGAAAATCATTATTTTTCACTTTGTTGTTTGGATGTTATGTATACACCTATTACATTTCCACACAGAAAGACTATCGCTGTAACAAACATTTTGAAAGTTATTTAAATTGCTGTTATTACTGGGCTTACCGGTGCAACACTGCAAACGTATACATAACGATGTGATTCAAGCGTGTATTCTTAGGCATAAAAGTGTTTAAGGTAACAGAGAAATACTTCCTGCATATGGTTTGAATCCGTACTGAAGAAATGATAAATAAAAGAGAAGACAAATGCAAAAGAAAGGCATGTGGTGAAGGTAGTGATTGAATGCATCAGCACAAGGCATGGAATGTTTAATAGCTAGGTTATTTGCTTGATTAAAGTGTTGCAAATACTCAAATCCGTGTGTAATTGACTTTCTAGTCAGTGCAATCAAAGAAGTTTCCGTACTTAAAATCACAAAGCCAGCAGTTTAGCCTGCCTGTATGATCAAGTATTAAAGTAACAATACGCTCATGTGTATGTCTGCTTTAGAAAGCTAAAACAGCATGGTGGCTGAATTGACAGGAGCTATATAGTTAAGTTCAACCACATTTGTGCTGGTTTACAAGGCAAACTACACGACTTGCAATACAGCACAGCAACACAGAGGCTAATTGTTTAAATATGTCAGGCTTGTTCTGATCCTCCCTGATATGTAAAACATGGAGGCAAGCGCACACACACTCAAACAAACGTAGACACAACACGCATCCTGGGAATATTTGATCACTTACCGTTAAAAAGGGGATGTCCTTTCTCCACGATATCTGGCATCACAACCTTGTATACATCTTCAGAAAAGCCTGGTCTGCATGGTGGGGTGACCCTGCCCTCTGCTGCTATCTGTAATGGAGGGGGGGGGGGTTAACAATGAGTCATAAACCAACCTTAAGAAATGCACTCTGTTGCCTATAAAACCTCTTGGTCACGTTCTGAAGTCCCCACAGTTGTACAAAAGCATCTGTTGTTTTTATAGCAGAGACTGCAATTAGGATAATGAGGCCAAAAGGGTTAAGCATTAGCCGAAAAGCATGGCCAGGCAAGAACAGGCTCCATTTGTACCCCTGGAGGGGCCCAGGCACAGGGTAGGGTTATGACCAACTCTGTCCCGGTGATCAACACACTGCTCTGGACAAACACTCCACTTTGAAGTACAGGAACAAAGCAATACAAAGGTAAATGCTAACGACCCACTGTTATGGGAATAAACATGTATGTCAAAGTCTGAACACACAAGAAATACCAACTGCTGATGTTTAAAGAAACTGCAAGGCAATCACTGCTTTTTGCTTGCCTCATTTTGAAGCGGAAAACTCTTTTTAGGTTGTCAACACAAAATATTCAGGGAGTAATGGGGATGTTGTAAAGCAAAAGCAGTCAGTGAATCACTGGGGATGGTGTTTCGGTAAAACATGATTTTAGCACAAATGTCCAAATATACTCCATCAGACAACCTCAGCATTGATTCAGGTCCTAGGAACGAAGGCATGGCTCTATTTCTTTGCATGCACTCAAAAGTATGTAAAAAAGAGGAGTCCTGCTGAAAAAGAGCATTGTGGGTATCCGTGCCACTTGCCATTTTAAATCAGAGGAATTGAAATGGGAAATGCTTGAAGAGAGGGGAGGGGGAGCAGAGCTGGAATTCTAGCACGTTACACCAACGGCTCCGGGATGTACATTTCTGGATATGAATACAGACGCCAATCCCTTATAAAACAACTATTTCAGCTGCCAAAGTGCATTACTTAATTCTGAGGCTGCTCCTTTTCCTTTGCTCACGGGATACATTTTAACAAAGTAGCCACATTGTCAAGAAATACAATTATATCCGCAAAAACACTACATTGCACTGTCAGGTTTCATTTGAGGTTCAACAACAATCACTAGTATGTAGATAAGCTATAACCACCTTTCTTCTTGACAGGAGGCTACTTTTCATAATTGCTTATAACGTATTTTAACAGAGAGGCAATTAACTCTCCGGGGGACAGAGACACGCTGCAGCAATCTACATAAATATTCTAAACTAAATTTAACCGAGTAAGAGCTCGGTTAGTCTGCGTCTGTATCGCCCAACTTTCAGACAATAAACGGTTGAGCTATTGTGAACTCTCATATGAGGCTACGTCATTGCAAATTTGAACTATTTTAGCTAGAAGAATTAATTCAAATATGCGTACTAGCTAGGCAGATAGCACAGCATATCGCGAGCGAATAAATAACCAGAGATTACGGGGCACGTGCTAGACCTACTTTATCGTGAATGTTATGGTACATTAATGCAATGTTTTATAACTGCACGCCATGTAAAGTGCATGTTGGAAAGCTAGCAGCTCGACTGAACTCGTAACTCAACAAATAGCATGGGCACCGAACAAGAAGCAGCTAAACTGTCCGGTGTAACTCCGCTCTGTAATTATATTACCTGCAGTCCTGCCAAGACCGCGAGCAGAAACAGACCGCTGCCCTCGTGTAGTGAGTACATTGGTGCGTCCGCGACTGTTTAATCTCCCCCTTCGGAAATCCGTGTGGCCACAAATACAAAAGAAATAAGGGAAAAATAAAGGAATATCCGTCTGGATCAAGTGTAGCCGCGTTGAAAAAAAGGTCCCTCTACGACAAAGGCAGGAGCGGTGGCGGCAGCATGTAGCAGCCTCCTCCTCTATCTATCCAGTCAGCACTGAGGGAGAGCGGTGCCTGGTACTGAGGCTGCTGCTCCCTCCCATCCAGTCCGACACAAACACAAAAAGAGCCCCAGCCACTAGACTACACACCGCCCATCTCACTGTCTCTCCCTACCGGTCACACAGCCAATTTCACTGCTGGGACTGAGCCGGGTCCCCTATGTTAAGGTCCATCATCCCAAATGACAGAGTATTATAAAACGTTTGCACAAAATAGTTATGTTCATTCATGTGTGTGGTAGAGTTTCGAGTGTATGGTGGTCTTATCTTACATTACGGCGTATATCATTTATGCATTTCGTTTTTTCTTTTATTATTTATTTTCTAGCCTATTATTTTGGATTTGTAAAGTAGTCAATCTAGGTAATAAAGTATTGTATATGAGCATGTTCAAGTTTCATGGTGGTCTTATCTTACATTATGATAATCTTCTATGTTTTTCTATGTTTTTTATATTTATTTTCCAGCCTGGCATTTTGTATTTGTAATGTAGTTTTTTAAGGTAATCAGGTAATGTCTATGAGTATTTTTTTTAATGTTTATAGGGTATGTTATAGGTATTTAATGTATTACTGTTGGCCTAAATTGGTAGATTTATGCTAAACTGCTGATAAAGCTTTAATATCCTTACTTAAACTGCATACAATCATAACCAACCAAACAAAAATACGGCTCTTGCCCTTCCAGTCCAAATTAAATGGAAAGACCACGTCTCTCTATTTCAGATTACAACATCAATAGTTTTCAACATTTAAAGGTTAGTTTTAGGTCAGTATTTATTTACCTATTATCTCATTCACTACTCTTGCACATTATATTTAAATGAGACTGAGATAGAAATGCAAAGAAAGACAAATCAGAAAGGACGTTGCTGTATGTGAATGATCTTATCATGTGTACTAATGGTTGTCTTTGTTTCCAGTGTTTCATTTTGAAGTCAAGTTGGAAGTTAACAAATGGTGTTGTGTTATTTGCTATCATAATGCACTGGTTTGTATGTTGTTTTCATTAGAGTTCTATTGTTTTTAGCTACAGACTACTTTGAGATGAATGCTTTTTAAATGTCATGCTCATCAGTAATGCAGAATTCAATCCGTTGTCTTTCAGTCTGCATAAAGAGTAGCCTAGGCCATACTCTATTGAGCACAAGGTGGGAGATTTTGATCACAAAGCCCATAGGTAATTGCTGTTTACTGCACGTTTGATCTTAAGGATTATTACTTGTCAATGTTTTAGGGATCTATGTGTGTGTGTGTGTGTGTGTGTGTGTGTGTGTGTGTGTGTGTGTGTGTGTGTGTGTGTGTGTGTGTGTGTGTGTGTGTGTGTGTGAGAGTTTTCTATACAGTCTGCCTCATTGCTGCCAAATAAGCTTGCTTTTTCACAAATTACTATCACTGTGGAATTCTGAATGTTGCATTCTATCAATTCATCTTCACTTAAGCCTAGAATCAGTAAGTAAAGCTTTTTTCATGTTCCACTAAAATATGCAATGAATAATTCCCTCACATTATCTTGTCATGTGATACAGGCTGATGAAGGTTAAATTACCTTGGTTGTGCTGCTGACATCTAATTAACTATCAAGACAGGGCTCTATGGAATATATTTAATCTGTGACACAGAAATATTTTAGTATGGTTGGCGAGAAAATACTTAGTCTCTCTCCAAATAATAAACAAGGGCTGACTTTTCATTCACCTCCTTCTGGGCAATTTGTTGTTTTCCAAGTTATTGGCGTTTTGTGCTGCATCGAGTTTGTGATGGGAGCGATGCTGCTCCCCTCCTCCCACATATCAAACCATTTGCTCCTGAGAGTGTCTTGTAATCCTAAACAAACAGTAAGCACTAACATTTCCCACTTATAGTCAGTACACACATACACACACACAAACATACACACAGCAAGAGAGTGCTGAATAGTTTTTAAAAGTGCTTGCGTGTCATAATGAGACACAGGTCACTTCACAGTCTTGTCATTGATTAGCATGCCTGATCATCCATGTTTTTAAATAATTACACTGTCTCATTGCTGTAAATGAATGCAATCAAAAGAAGAAAGAAAGTGCAACAACATTAAGATAAGATTATAGAGAGATTGTTGTCGTCAGGGTTTCCAACAGCCAGTTTTCCTCACAGCTGATAAGAAACATTACAAAATCATGTTTCGAAGGCAGTCAGATTCAATGTGCACTTTGGCAGAATTGGGCAAAAGATCAAGCTGAATAACCTGTTGATAATTGATATCGCGTTTTGTACACATGTATGTAATCTAATCTAATTGAAAGTAGGATCAAAATGCTTCATCTCTTTGATTAATGCAGAGGCGGTTATCTTTAATCAGCACTTGTCTGGGCAGGGAGGGGAGGAGGTGTTAGTGGGAATCCAATTTGGACTTGGTGCATTCAATCAAACACTATCATGTTGCATGATTCATAAAACCAATCTGAGACTCTGCGAGAACTCTGTGTCCATCTACCTGCATTTGGCATGGTCTTAAATGTGCAATAAAAGGATACATGTAACATTTACGTCGCTGTGCAGTCATACATTCTCTGTTAGTGCTGTTTGTAGACAGATAACCTTGTTTTGCAGGCATGTGTGAGACAGCTCTATATGATGCATGTTGGTGTTGCTGCTGACACTGCTGTTGACTCTCATAAGCGCAGGTGTCCGGGGGCTAGTGGCCTGGGGGTGCCTTTGATTCCACACCTTTTACTCTGCACAATTGGATGCAGCGTGAAGCACTGCAGCCTGGTGGCCTTGATGGCACTGGAAGAAATATGGACGAGGTCAGCAGCACTTTCACATCCGCTGCACTTCTTCATGCTGACTTTGTGTTGATACAGGAATATCACACAGTTCACACTCCGCTCACACATACTGTAATTCAGAATTCAGTCCTTTCTGCTGAAAGCCAAATATAGATGACAATATTCAGTGACACACATGCACATAGCCTCTTTCCTTTGAATTCATGCGCTGCTTATGCAAATGTACAGAGGAACAGATCCAGTATTTCAAATGACACTCAGTATTCGATCAGTGGGCAAGAATGTATTCTCTTGGCATAAACACACATATTTGGACCACTCTCAACTTTTGGCTTATTATCTGGTCATTGGCAATTCGAAGCATGTCAAAGGTTGCTGTAACAAATTAGACACTGGGAAGGAGAAACCTAGTCCTCAAAGCTATTATCAATTCCAATCAAGCTTCATTGTTATGCATTCAATAAAAGATCTCCAAGGAGCACAGTAATGCTCTAATTATTCCTCTCTTCTGCAAAATCGGCTCATTCAATCTTTTATGCCACTCGAACAATGGAGCCAAACAGAGCCATGCATGTATTCGGGTGCACATATATGTGTGTGAATGTGAATCTGGCTACTTTGAGTTGTCTCTGGCTTTCGCAAGTATTTTATTGCAAAGTCCCAGCATGTGATCGACCACAAATGTAATGCATGACATGTTTTAGACAAGAATATTAGGTAATTATCTAGGAAAAAAATCGTAACGATAAAAAGGATCTCATTATTTTGTATTGTATGCAAAGTGACAAACAGTGACAGACACACGCAAGAACATTTCCGCTGAGTGTTCTCTCTGTAATTTCTTGTGAAAAGACATGTCAGTAAAGCAGCTTGGTGCCACCCTCTTGTCGACAAATAAAGGCTCATACAAGTCTGTGTCTCCCCCAATTTAGAGATTGCAGTTTTTTGCTAGGGGCCACATGTGCCTGCTGTGTGCTTGTGTGGCACGCATATCTAATAGTGATTGATTGCCTGATTAAGGCAAATTGTATTGAACTTCAGAGCAACCCAAGGAGAGAATCGAGCTTCTTTGGTTAGTGATGCAATAACAGTGTGGCTATTGATTTTTAATGGCACATGTCGGCAAAAAGGCAGTTGTCTCAATTATTCATTGTTCACTTGTTATCTTCTTTTCCTTCCAATTCAAGTGTAACCCATATACAACATTTCACATGTAAATTATTTTTGGGGTTATGTGCTAATCACTTCAATTCAGACCTGTACAAAAGAATATTAAACTGAAACATTAAGAACAGAAACAGAACAGTATGTTTTATTCAGATTTGAAGTATGTATTGTACATGTGAGAATACAGAAATAATATGGCAGTCTACAAAGTCAATTACATTATGTATTACAACGTGAAAATATGTCTGTATTAACGCTGGTTGAGTTGCTCCGAGACGCTTTATTAAATAGTTTCATCATCCATACATGAAATGCCGTGGTGAGTCTGTTAAGTGCTCACACACACACACACACACACACACACACTCACACTCATGAACTGACAATGCCTACAAGTAAACACATTTTTTGTGCAGAGCCATGTACGTCAATGTATCAACTGAACACAGAAACATAATGTGTGCTGTTATCCACAAGAGCAAAATCGACCAAACCATCATCTCAGCTCCCAGTGTGCAACATTCCCAACATCAACTTCCAAAATGCAGTACACATGTCTTCTTGCAGCCTCAGTGCATCTTTGGTGTTTTCAGTATTTGCAGCTCGAAATGTATTCCCCCTTATCACTATTGATCTGTGAGAAGACAAGGTCTCTGGTCCAGACAGCCTGGCCTGCCTGATTTAGGGCTGGACCAACAGCCTGTCTGAGGCAGGAGGCGGGATGGATTTATATGAAGGCTGATTCTGCCGCCGATCCCCCCCCCCTCTACATTCTTCTGTCTCACACTGGGTTTTCTTATCGAGAGCCTAATTTTGGAGGCAGTCGAGGAATGCCACTGTTATTTTGCAATCACAGAGGTAATGAGATTATAGGTTACTTCAATAAATGCTTGATGTCTTTTGGTTACCCTAATGTGTTCACCTGGGAGAGTTTAGTTTTCACATGTATTAGATTTCCTTCCTGAAAAAGGCACAGAAGCCCGATTAGAAAAATGCATTAATAATTACCGTGGGCGCAAGAAGGTGGCAAAGGGCTAGCTTGCTCCCTGAATTTGACAGATTGAATAAAGAGGTATAGTGTGTTCATTAAAAGAGTAAAAATCATGATGAAAAGTATGATAAAAGGCAAGATAGTTAATATGACAATATAATAAATGAACCAGGGAATATGATGATGCATTGTTATGGTTATTGCAGTTTCCCTTTTCATATTGGCATATATTATCATTAACATGTGTCACAGTTAAACATTGCAGATGAAACAAATATTAATAAACAGAAAATAAATTTCGAACATAATGGTTTTTCTTCTTTTACAGGAGATATTATCGCTCATTTGAAACAATATAGTGTGTTTTAATGAGATTAAAAATGATCGTAATTCACGATAATTGCCATGGTACCTATTCCAGCACACATGCCTGTGGGTATTAAGTATCTTTTTTCCCCCTGTCAATGTGAACAGGATTATTATCTGGTGCATAATGCTTTTCACAGCTCATTAGCAGTCAGCAGGATATTAAATGCTTAAGATGCTGTTTTTCTTTCATTCATTCAGAAAATAATGCTGCCTTTTTCATCTGAATCTGATAATTGCTCGAAAATAAAACGTTTTAAAGTGCATTGTTGACAATTGTACAGGTCCATTCGGCACCCGGTGATATCAATTCCACTGTTGACTTGCTTTCACTTTCAGTAAAGAGAAGGCCTGCCAGCCATAAAATGAATAACTCAACTAAAGAGAAGATACATTATTTGGAAGTAGCATAGATTAAAGGTTTTCGTCATTATAGCTTAGACGGTGCCTCACACCAATAATCAGAAGGATTTATATAACTTAGAAGGGTATTTACGGCCAAAGCAGCAGATGTTAGTGGCAGGTTGCTCAGAGCGAAGGGTGCCTCATTTGGCTCGCTCAGGAGGTGATCATGAGACATATTGCCTTTACTCTCGCCCTCCACAGACACATGACTGCTCCCTTCACCCGCTGGGGACTTCAGCAAGACACACATCAAAGGGTCAGTAGGACGAAGCAAAACGTCTGAAGTGAACCAGTCAAAGTATTTCAGGTGCCTCACAATGTTTGTTCATGAAAACTGTAAGATCAAAAGCTCTTCATAGTCAAAACAGAGCTTTATTTGGTTAAAGGGAAGCACAATGATGCATCAGTGTGACTCACACAATTCCCACAAAACACAAAGCATGTCCCACACAGTTCTTTTGAAACTTCCACGAATCATGAGTGAAGCTGTTCTCAGATTTGTTCCTTTTTAATATCAGCTTTCGCTCTCTTAAACACAAGAAGGATGTTTCAGCATGACAAAGATGTTTGATTTTGAGAGGTATTTTTACAACAATTCTCAAGGATCACTTTTTGTCTCATTCTGTGCTTTTTCTTGCTGCTCAAGTCCTCTCTCACCTTTCTTGGTGTCTAATTGGGTTTCATTGATTTACTCCTCCATGATGCTGGCTTGGCCAAGTCTCTGCTGACCCTGCAGAAAAATATCAGCCGGGCTGTTCCGGCTACACACACATGCACGCACACACACACACACACACACACACACACACACACACACACACACACACACACACACACACACACACACACACACACACACACACACACACACACACACACACACACACACACACACACACACACACACACACACACACACACACACACACACACCACACACACTGCACCCCCACTACAAGTAATGAATGATTGTGTCAGTGAGTTGGAAGTGAGTCAACCTGCCGCTCCTGTGGCCCTCGCAGCAGAACCATAGATTTGCGTCGCACTGAAACAACAAAAGGCTCGAAGGGAGGTGTTTGAACCAACTGCTCTGGGACTCTGGTTCAGCTGTAGAGGGGGAACAAAAGTCAGTTGGCCAACTGGCGGCCCAGGGACAGCCACTCATCTGTGCCTGAACAACCATGTGTCACCTTGAGCTCTCTGGAGGAGGTGTCCGGACGCAGACCTGCTGGGCCAGGCGGGGTGTAAAGAAGGAGGAAGTAGAGCTATCCAGCTTTCCATATGGGACATCTGTCACTTAGGTAGAGAGAGTGCAGCAATAACTTAAAGGATTTCAGTCAGAGTGAAAATGTCAAAAAAGGAAATACACTCCCTTTTTCAATTCTGCAAACACCAATAGAGAGGTGTTTCTTTCTTTCTTAAGAAGAAAAGGATATAAGACACAGACAAGGCTTTGATACCAACTGTGTCCTCGTTTCCTCCTCTAGACTCATGTCCCCCTTCTACCATGGATTATAAACGGCTGATTATGACAGTGACAGCTCCTCAGGTGTGCAGTATGCTAGATTTGTTATTCAGCTCACAGGCATTGCTGTCCCTCCCTCTTACCACCTGCACAGGCACACATACACATAGCGACACACACAAGTAAGAGTGCGCACAAACACACACACACCCACGCACGTACGTATTGCTCACAGCTGCTGTGTCAGCGGGACTCTGGAGCCAGAGAGAAGAGGATATTACATGAATCAGCCTCACACAACTGTTGTATTCATAGTGCTATGATCCAAACTCACAATATAAATTGGACTTTCATTGATTGATTTAGTCTTTCATGGACCACTGGTGGTTTCGTGAATGAGGATTTGTTTAATTTTGGAGATATTGTTACATTTTATTGGACAAGATGGCCAGATTTGCATTTCTGGAGCCCATTGCAAAGGCAGCCTAAAACTTTAGGCAACCTAAACACTACCCAAAAATTTGTATATTATACTTCTGAAATCATTTGTGAATGTTAGCTCTACTATAGTATATGGTACGAAATATTGAATGCCTCACATGATAAAGCATATGAGCAGCACTAATCAATATTCTTGTATTCATAATTAATCATTATGATTATGAGTGATGTGGAATGATTCAACCCACAGACAATTATCACCTTACTCAACAGTTCCCCTTGGAGACTTTAAGCATCTATTAGCTCATTGTTTGGGTTTTATGGCCCGCAGCTTTACTGTTTTAGTGACATGTCTATTTTCAACAGAAAAAGGGTTGAATATTTTAAAGAAACTACAGGATATTTGTCTGTTGATGTTGGACATGGAGCTGCTGTGACGCCAGTCAAATGTCAGACTTGATCTGACAAATAAAGTAATATCGGAGCGTATTGTATCGTAGAATGGTGACAGAAACCGTTACTGACTGGCTGGTGAAGATAATGTAGCATTTAGCAGCTAAAGAGCTAGACAACCCTCACTACCCTGACAACACTGAGCTAAAGGGTGAGTGAATATTGGTCTCTGCTGAATGCGTAAATAAGCAACTGTTTGCTAACATGTTAGCCACTACAACTTTATAAGGTACATATTCGTCAATGTTACGTTCGTCATTTATTGTCCTGCCCTAAAGTGGCAAAATGTATAATGCGTTAAGCATTTCTGAGCCTGTTACTTAGTGGTGAATTGATCTCATTCTGGGGAACTTCTTAAAATATGAGGCGATTTTTAAATAATGGATAGGCATCACAGTGGAAAATTGTTCATTAGAAAAATCAATGCTAAACATTTTATCTTCTGCTCTTCCAAATCAGAAAGTGAAGACGTTGTCATAGCCTCACTCGTTGCCGTTCTAAACCTGTATTTACAGTATCTCCAACTTACACCATAAAACAATTATTGTCCTAAACATATGAATATCTATTGTATTAAAGTTTTTACATGGACTAATTCCCCCTTAGAGATAGGTGACAATACTGAATGTGTGCTGCTGTGTACAATTCTCATTATCCTTTGATATTCTCCTGTTGCAGTATTTTTAGAAAACAAATTGGCTTTTGTATTAAAAAAAAGATTCAGTGAAAAGTTGGTGAGGAGTTGCCTTGTAAAACAAAATGGTGGGCAAAAAATAATTTCAGGGCATGTTAAGAAAAAAGATAAGATTCCTGAGGTGTCTCCTCACATGGCATTTCTTAAAGTGCAGAGCAGAGCCCATGGCTTAAAGCTCTAATTTGCTCCAGCTTTGGCTTCAGTCTACCATGTAAATGCAATCAAGTTGCTGACAAAGTATTACTGTTGGCAGAGCTGTCGTCTCCCCTCTACATTAAAGAAATAAATACATAGGAAACTGATCTAAAAATAGAAACATTAATCACTTTGCCAGGCCTCACTGTGGGAAGCATTAACTTACAGCGGGTTGTGGCTTCACCTTTTGAGTCACATTGATTTTACAGACGTGAGGTTTCTACTTTCTGTATTTGCCACATGTATTTCTAACCTAATCTAACTTGACAGGGTTAATATCGCGGGGTCCAGTGTACAGTTCAACAGTCTGCTGACCTTTTGGCGCACAGATTCATAGTCAACTTTTAATTAGGTTTCCTGTTCCCTTCATTGCTTTGCTTTTCTAATGCAGCCAGATTGCAAACACTAGATATATTAGATGTGATGTAACCTGAGTAGGTTAACCGAGCATTACACACTAAATCAAGACTGATTGCCCAACCTTATACATGAAAAGGTTACATCAACCTTCAATTAAAGCCTTCTTCACATTTCTCATGCTATACAGTCATGTCAATGTTAGTATAACGGGGTCTGGGTCAAGAGCTGAAATGTTAATGACCCAGTGCCTAATTTACTTTGTTTCCTCTAGGGTTAGAAATGAGTTCTCATAGCAGATAGATAGACGTCTCCTTAATTGGACGTTGCTGTTACATAGTTTCAGTTTTGTAGGTCAGTAGTACATGGAGCAGAAATTAATGCACAATTACATTTGCATGCGTTGATGTGAATATATTATCCTCATCCCATAAGCACCTCTTTTAATGTAATGCAAAAGAAACACACAAGGGTATTTTAACAAGTTTGTGTGTTTAAATGGCTATTAGGGAGGACCTAAAGATGCAGAGGAAATGTATATATTATGCTATGGATATAAGTATAACCAGCTGTTAGTCAGGGCCGTGGGCACTCTTGGCTTACTCAACGGCATTGAACCTTGGGGAGGCTGATCGAGCATCTGTTGGTGTGAGTGCCAGGGCTCAGACCCCTAAAAATAAGATTGAAATTGATACTGACAGAGAAGCTCTTATGAATGTCATGGGCTCCTGAGTGCGATGACAAATTGTATTGTTCGGAGAGTTTAGGATTCTGGTGACAAAGTGTCATCTTGCATTAGCTGGCTGGAGATTGGCGGATCCGGCTCAACAAGGTGGCAGTGAGGTAGTCAGCACATGAGACTGTTCACTCCTGACAAGCTTGCTGAACGCTCTTCAAGAACTGAGAGGAAGAGCCGGTGTAGCGATTTTTAAGTGCTTGGGCTTCGTTTTGCTGACTGTGAACCGCCTGATTTCCCTTTTCCCCAGTGCCATTTTTAGCTCTTTTTTCATCCTTTTGGAGTAGACACAGATATAAGTGCCATTTTTAAATCTAAAAAAAATGGTTTTATACCAACTCAGAGCGCTTCTATGTCTAAAATAAAGAGGAACGTACAAGCTTAAAGCTCATGTGCTTATCAAACCACCTCATCCACAGTGTATACTTGGAACAAGTCTCAAATTCAGTCTCCCCACGGCATCATGTTGGAATCACAAAAAAATGGTGCTATAAAGAGGAGGAACCCAGCTGAGATGTACCTCTTCCCATTACCTGCAGTTTAGTTTAAAAGTTATTTGAGCAACTCTTGAGCTAGAAAATAGCTAAAAGTTTGCTTTTATATTCATTCCTTCTTATATACAGTGCCAGCTTTTAAAAACCTTAAAAGACAACTTGTATGTAACCTTGCTTTCTTCTCTTATCCTCTCATTCTGTGTCTTTCTTGTAGGATCCCTGACTGTTGTAGTCCTTGACTCGTGGTTTCTTTGTGAAAGCAAATGTAATTAACTGCAGTTAATATAAATGTATGTTAGCTTGTTTTTTATGCTTTTCTATTGCTTTTCGATTGCAAAGTGCTCTTTCATGTCTCGTGAATCACCTTATACTACCTGTATAGTTGAATATCGGATTTAAATGATTTATTTGAAAGGCCTGTTATTTTTGATGCTTAATCCCCTATTTTTATGATTTACTGTTGGCATAGATGAGTTCATGCATCTTAGTCAAACAGGGAAAGAAACTTGTGTCTTCCTGATTAACCGATACGTTTTCCTTTCAGAAGGAAACAATTGTGGCTGGAAATTTGCTAAATGAATCGCAACAAAATCCACATACTGTGTCTCTTCGACGTTTCAAATGCATCAGACATCTAAGATGCATTCAGCTTGCTGGGTAAAAATAACGATGCTATGAATAGGATGCTGTAAATTGTCCTTGCAATATTATGATGTTAATTTAATTTGTATTCCCACTTTACAATTTGAAAGGACAATGTGACATCTCCCCGAATGCAAAGTAGGGGGAAAACGCGTTATCTTATAATAGCTAATTAGATTTCTTATGTGAATACTGACATGTTAAAAACAGGCTTCTCCTGTCCTTCATGGGCCATACTCGTGTTTATGATTACCATTAATCCTGCCAACAGAGTGGAAACATCTTGCTGCCTGTGTATTGGCACGGAGCTCCTCAATCATATCAAAACTAATTTGTTGTCTTGAGTTATTGATGTAGAGCATTTGGGCTGAAGCTATGAGGACTGATTTCCCTTTTCCAGTAACAAACAAAGCTGTTTGTTAAATTAGTCGGGCTGAACAGATATATTGAACAGATTTATTAATAAACATCCAGTGTTATTAACGTCTGCAAATGCTGTGCAGTCAATAACACAAAGGATAATTCCCCCAGCATCCACTTCATTACTATATGATATGATGTTAGTAAAATGCTACATCTTACTTCTAACCCTTCTTATTCCTTAAAATCTTTCAATGCATGGACATGTTCATGCCCTGCTTCTAATCTCCACTGAGCAGCATTACATCAACAAATAAATCTTCTACAGCGTCTACAGCCACACGTCTGAGGATGGGACATATGAGGCAATTTGAAAAATGAGTTGTCAGCAGTATTGATTTGTAAACATCTCTTGAATTATCGACCCATGCAAGCGCAACTCAGAGCACTTCCTCTTTACATTATAATGTCTATCTATCAGGATAGCAGGTTAAGGCGCGAATATGGTTTCCAAATTCTTATAAAGAAATACAAATAAAGTCGTTGTTAGTAGAATGTGGCCGGGGTACTATAGACACCATGTTAATCTGTTTGTGATCCTGTTCGTCAGAGAATGCGGCGATCTGTGGTTGTTTTCTGATTTATTCCTCCCCACCGCTCTGTTAAAAGGGATGTCTATAATGCTGGCACAATAACAAATTACCTGGTGAATTTGCATGCTGTTGTTGCAGCATGCAAACATCATTGCTTCCAGTAATCACCTCCGATTTGCTAATGGAAGCTCTTTCATAGTATCTCTGCATATTTTTGCAACTGTATGTGGTCATCGGATGGAGACTTAAAAGCATAATTGGAAGGCACATAAGCGATTTGCTTAATCTACTATTTATTTGATGAAAATGGGGTGGTGGTGACGAAGTCGATAGGGACTTGGTTTGGCAATTGGAAGGTCACCAGTTCAAGTCCCGGCAAGACCAAGTGCTACCGAGGTGTCCCTGAGCAAGGCACCGTTCCCTACACGGCTCCCCGGGCGCCGTTCAAAATGGCAGCACACTGCTCCTAACACTAGGATGGGTCAAATGCAGAGAAACAATTTCCCCACGGGGGATTAATAAAGTATATCCAAAAAATGGGTCTTGCGTGCCTTCAATAAGGCACTATCAGAACGTGAGGAGAAGTACAAATGTTTGTTTTCCAATGAGAGTGCTTAATCTGGCTGGGTGAAACTCACAAACTGACATTTTTTCTGCAGGCTCTATTGATAAAAAAATGCCTTAATATAGAAATTATGTGGCCCCTCGACTGCCTTGAGATGGAGCACTACAGTTAACTGCACTGCAAACTTTCAGGAGATTATTTCCCAGTTGGGGAATAATAATAGTTGGATTTAAACTAATGGAAATCAAACAATTGACCATTGCATCAATATAGCAACATTTTCCATTACCTTTGTTTAGAGGGAAAGTTGCAACAACCATTTGCACTGCAGTACAGTTGGAGCCGAACAAAGGCATATAAATAGAAATACTGCAGGCACATTCCTTTGCCCCATGTATTTACTTTTCTGTAGTTCTTGTACTCCCAAACTCCAGATGTCAATAACTGATATCAGTTTCACATCGCCATTTCTTTCATTGAAATGGTAGAACTTTTGGGAATATGTAATCAGACTAAAAGGTCGGAAGTAATCTTAGACAGATAGGCTGAATACATACTTAACACCTTGAATACCTTAACGGACTGACTGAGTATTCACTCAAGTTTCAGCTGAAACTACTTTAGTGTTTGCAAGACTTCTCTGTGGTGCTGGCAGGAATTCAGTGTCACCCAGCGATATCTCTAAAGGCTTTTTGAAAATGCCTTGGACCGGCAGTGACACATCCTCCCTGACCTGGCACTACCTCTTAACAGTCACATATGTTCAGTGTGATGACAGGAGGGAAGTGGAACAAGATAAATAGGCCTTAGCTAAACAGTGAATTCACAGTAGAATGACCCAATACATTCTTCAAAGCAATGGAAGTCTCTTTTATCTTAAAATGTTGGATTATTACTAGTGATGTTCTTTTTATACATAAACAGATATTGACAATTTCTGTGGATAGCTCATACTTAAGCTCTTTAACAAGGAGGGGGCTCAGAGACAGACCTGCACCCTTTCCCAAATAGTGTGCCCCCCAAATATAAAGTTTAGAAAGTGTTATCTAACCATAATAATCGAAAGCGAAATTACTTAATGTTGATGAATAGTCATTAAATAAACAAACTTAATTTTGGGCGGTCTAACGACAGAGCGGAAAATCACATTTTGCGATATTGTCCACTGGGGTGATAATTAATGTAACAACACCTGGCTTACAACAGCTAGCTAACATACACATAGACGTTTTAAGGTTTGTTTTTCCAAACAAGAGCACTGGTTTTGGAGAAATCAGGAACTGCAACAGCTGAGAAATAAAGTGTGGCCAAATCAGGCGCAAACTATTATGCGCAAACTATTATGGACAAACGTTTTACACTAGGACATTAACCGAGCATTGACGTCATTTAGACTACTTCACATTGGAAAGCAGCTAGTTTAAGTGATAACCTAGCTAGCGTTTGGACTTTTGCCAGTAAGTGCACCGTTTCCTGGAAGGATTTGTACCCTGGGACTTTCCTAAACTGGCCCCTGCAGTCCTCAGTCACTTCAATGGTAAGTTATATTTTATTTTTTCCCCACTGACATACCTGTGCTGCTTGGCTGTTGGTACATTTGTGGATCACACACACTGCTGCTTCACATCTGCTTGCAATGTTTTGATTTGTCAAAAATGTCTGTCTTGCTTCTTGTGATGTCTTGGAGTTCAGTTTATGTAACTAGTAATGTGCCTTCAATGGCACTGAATATACTGAATAACTATTGACTATTTATGAAAGGTTTGATATTTCAGCATCGATATTAAACTATTAAGATAAAAGGGAGACTAAAAGGACACTCAGAGGGACAATTTCATAACATTCATCTGCTATAATTATGTATCTATTATCTAATATATCATTCCAATAACTTGTATATAGACTCGTATTGCACTATTCCACTTTTTGTATTACTTTTAATATAGTATATTTTAATATTGTTTTAATATTGTCTGCTTATCTGTATTATTGTGTTGCATTGTTGGAGAAGCCTGTGACCTAAGATTTTCAACCACAAAATTACTCTGTAGCTGTAGTTAGTTTGACAATAAAGAACATTGAACCTTGAACCCTTGAACCTTGAATAGGACAGCAAACAGATGCAGAACATATGGAAATATGTGCATACATATTTTTAAAGACTCTTGTGATCTTGCTTATGTCATGGCAGCAATGATGAAAACATTGCCCAACAGAAAATAATGCCAAAGGCAGCTGTTACAGACAGGATGGCAGCAGTATTTTTGAAGCATTTAAGTATTATATGAAGCTGCCTCGCTTCTGTTCACACAGAACATATTATCCACATTACACTCAAGAGACACCATAACCGCTGGAAGAAGCTAATTAACAAATCATTAGAGTTTTGCATTTGATCTCTGGTTTTACATTGTTATGCTGCACCGAGAATTACAATAAGACCTCTCTTTTCTCTTTAAAGATGTTGTGTGAAAATGCAGTTTTCACAAAGAGTTGATTGGAGTTAATAAAATGTCACACTAGCCTACTGTGAATGGATTAGATTTGAAATGAATGCATGGGCACAGTTGGATATAAAATATATCCGTACACCTCCGCTACTTATGATAATTGTTATATGCAACTAATTCAAAGGAGCAGCAAAGTATTTTGATGCCTAAATTTAGTTGAGCATGATTATAATCAAAGCCAGTCTGATGTGGAAAACAAAAGCAGGAGGCTTATGTAGAAAATGACTTTTGTTAACAAAAAACAAAGCATATTTTGGTGTCAAAATTGTCAAAGAACAGCGATGGTGTTACAACAAAATAATAATTCCCAGCCTAAGATGTGGGCACCGGCGCTGTTGTCACACGCTATGACAGTTGGGATATAGAGGAAGCTATCATGAAAAGGATATTGTTGTTCACCTGACATGGGAAATCTACTCTCCTAATAAATGAAATGATTAGTTTTCCTCAAAGAAGACACAATTCAGGGCTTGGATTCATCGAAAATAAAGGTTACCACCAAAATGGTGGAGTGGCATTCTGCATGCGTTGAATATTTACTAAAAGGGCATAAGGGTGGATTTTTCCTAGTTTCCTCCTTTTTAAGGCTAAAATACTCAACACTAAAAGGCTGTTTTTTATCCCAGGGAAAGAATGGAACACAACAGCGCCTTAAACTCTATTGCTTTGGGCTGATTGATTTAGATGAATTTACCCTGAATTATAACATAGTTAGCTCACAAGTTCCTCTCTGTAGGGAAACTACTCTGCATCATTTACTACTTATTGTACCTTGGTTTTAAGACCGCTGTAAGCAGATACTCAATGGTACGGCTGTACAGGAGGCCAAAGAGGCTCGTCAGGCTGCTGCTGCAGAATTAAGGTGGTAATTACAGAGACAAATCACTTGAGCTTATCCCAACTGTGGGAAACGTGGAAAACCAATTTCTGAACACATTAAAGGAGTTTCACGCGTTGCATGTTGATATCTCAGCCTGATGATATTTAATTTCTTATACCACATTTTAGATATTTAATGATTCAATTCTTTAGGTGTTCCTCTGGGAGTTGTATATCACTCGCTCTCATTGTGCTATGCTTACTGTCACTTCCTTACTGTTTTTTTTTTTATTTGAGGGCATTTTTTGAATTCAGTACAATGTTACTAAAATACTGGTCTTTCATTCGTCCAAAATCAACACGGACACATTTCTCATTCAGTTTTAAAACACAGCGTCAAGCATCGTATCTCTCGTTAATAGCAAGCAAAAGCTCTGATATGGAAGCATTCAATTATTCTCTTTAGTATGCAGACACACAGTAAGGAATAGGTTTTTAACACTTTATGTTTGGTTGCATCTTGAGAAATGTCATGGTACATTTTCTGTAAAAACACTAAACGCAAGGGTTAACCGGAGAAGCAGTTTATTGTTGACCCCAGTGCGCAGAGATGTTTATAAAACTTTGCAGGAAGGCCCCTTGAAACAGCATTAGCCTAAATGATAACGGTCAATCTTTACTTATGGCTCCTTGGCACTGTGTGACTTTGTGCATCTCTGCAGCCACTCTGCATTCTGCCTTTCCCCACCAAGGACATCATGTTTGAACTCCAATTTGCCTGTCACTTTGTTTGACTGTTAGCACCGTATTTCAAAAAAATAAATTGCAACAGACATCTTTTGAATTTTCTTTCATCAAAATACATTTTGTTCAGAATTCTTCAGCCTTGAGCTATTATGAAGTATGTGAGTGCTTGTTGGTACATTGCAATTGTTTTTGATTGGCCATGACATTTGTGGAAATGTTTCAGTCTGTTGGTATCTAAGTCTACAATAATAATCCCCAATGCTTGTGAACACACAATTATTGGCACACATTGATACATTTCACAGCTTTACTTACATTATTATTTACCTTACAGGTTTAGAATCATTCATTGTGATGTATTATTTTAAGGTTAAGCTTCCAAAACAGTGCACAAGGTCTTTTACTTTAGTTTAGAGATGTAGTATGTATATTTTGATGCTAATACTTAATAGTAAAACTCATTTTGAATGCAGTGTTTTTTCTTACTCAAAAGTATTGCTCAAGTTAAAGATCTTAGTACTTCTTCAAACATGCATTTATGTCTAGATGTGGTCAGGATGTAAAGACAATCTCACAAAATATTTTAAATAATAAGGATAGACACTACCATTGAAGGCATAACATTGAAACCTCGTGCACATATTTGGTATTTTTTCTCTATGAAATGAAGTAAATCCAAACACAAGTGGTCGTGGAATCTGCCAATAGTAAGCAATTTTATAAGGTATATAAAGTTTATTATAACATTTCACAAAATAAAATACTTCCCATTTGATTTATGCTTAATTGACAGTTAAACTAGTTTTTGAAGTGGGCAAACTTGTTGAAGCAGCTGCATCTTAAATTATAAAATGTAACCTGCTCGTTTGGGAAAGGATTGGGACTTTTATTCTTTACTGCAGTACTGTAAATGTTGGCTCCGCACTGTACCCTCATGGCCCAACTTGATGATAAAACTTTTATATGGCATGGAGAGCTCTGCCAATATGTCCTCGCCGTTCAAGCAAACGTTTGAAGTATGGCGCACCATCAGCAAATACCTTACTGAAATTCAAATGTGTTGAAATACAGTTATCCTTTTTATGGGGATTCAGATGGAGCCGATTGGAATTGGGGCTTCCTATTCATTTATTCTGTCACCAGGAGCCGCTCAGCTGTATTACTGAATTGATGCACTGTGACAGTCTTAAGCTATTTGTATCTCTTTTCTCCATCACATTGAGAAATTACGGCTGAGATATTGTAGAAAAATCATGGATTTCCAACCGACACTGAACTGAACTTGATATAGCTCATAACACCATCTAAGCCTGCGTATTGAGTTTTGTTCCTCTGTGACCCTTAGATCAAAGTAATGGACTATTGGAGGCTGTGCTCTCCAAACCAAAGAGGCCTGAGATACTGAGCACTTTAATGGTTTTGGGCAGGTTCTTAATTATAGGACAGTTTCCCTTGAGTGATTCCTCTCTTATGGAAGAGCAAAGCAATTCTACATTTGTGCCTGATCAATACAATGAGAAGGTTTAATACAAAGTTAATGAACAGGCTCCATCAAATCAATTAACACACGATTATTCAGATTGGCAGCGATGCTATTCATTAGCCTAATATGACAGAACGTTCTTATAACATGCAGTCATGTTACAACTAACGCAGGGTATTAAGTCAACTCTAATATACCAATATTTTCTTTTACCAAAAACCATGTTGTGATGATATGATAGGTATTCAGATTGATGCTTTCACAAAATCCTTGCACAATGCGATTTTTGTTTAGTTATCATCAGGAATGTGGATGAAATCACCAGGTGAGTAAAGGCAAATAATAGAAGTGCTAGAATAGTCTGGTAAATTCAGCATATGGCATTACTTTGCTGTTATGCAGGCTTTTAAACCAAAATAAATAAATATCCCAAACGTAACATGATATCTGGTCTCATAAGACTATTAAACACCTGAGCTCTGTTAAGTGCCTCGATAAACATTCATCTGTTTGTCATCTGGCAATTTACTTAATTATTTAATTTCATCTTTCTGTACAATATTTCATTTTACATTCTCTTCTTGTATATATCATATTCTATTTACGTGTACATAGACTTCATGCACTATCTTTTACTTCTATTTTTGTATTTTATTATATATGTTGCATCGTTGGAGGAGCTCGGGTCATACGATTGTCTTTGCCGTTTCTACAATGTAGCTTATGTGCATATGACATTAAAATCTTTGAATCTAGAATATCACGATTCAGAAATATTGGTACACATTGGCCAGCTCTAGTTACAACGCTATTTGCTCCAGAAATACAATTTACAATGATATTGTTCAATAAATGTGCCTTCTAATTCAATGATATATAATATATTTGCAAGCACATTTCAATATGAAATGATACAAAGGGGTCAGTGTTATTAGCTGGCTCTAAGTGTATTGTATATTGTGTGTCCTCAAAAGCTGCTGCTGAAGGTCTGTCCTTTCTATCCCTGCTGTTGTGAGCCTCTTGCATGAATGCTCTGTTAATGGTCTGATTACTTTTTGCTCCAACAAGTTCAGCGGGTCAGTCGTGTCATCCATTTTACTTTGGTCCGAGCTGGTATTGATCTCTCCTAAGTGTAGATTATTTTTCTCCCTTAGCGGCGATTTCTATGACAGCGGGAGAAAAATACTCCTACCCTACTTATCTGGGCATAACTCACCACCTTCTAACATCCAGACAAGCTGTAAACATTGATACGGTACAGCAGAATGGTGTAAAGATGATGCATTGCAAATTTAGTTGTTTGCAGCATGGTATCTGAGTAAAATAACCTAGCATGGACTGTATTCAGTGGTGGATTGCTGAAAAGTGTTCCGTTTAGAAAAATCAGACATTTGTTGTTGCTCTTGTTTACCTAACATACTAAGGTTAATACAATCTGATACACTTGGTCGAGTATACATGGAGAATGTAAGGCTTTTTGAGTTAAACTATTTGTAAAGTTGTGTCTCTCACAGGATTTTGTACTTTTTGTACTCATACTTGGTACTTTTAATAATTAATAATTAAATGCATCAATCTGGTGTACTTTGAGATCAAAATGAAGACTTTAGACCTACGGAGACCTTTGTGCGCTTGTAAGAAATGTCTTGGTGATAATGTTGAGCTCTACAAACTATCTATTTCCAAACCCATGTCTAGTTGTATCCACATCTCTCTTTTGTATGTACATATAGCCAAGTGATTTACATTTTCTAGCATTTATTCCTTTATACAGTTTTTGTCCTTGTTTTGAGTGGAAGGCAGATTTAAGATATTCATTGTACAGGTTTTAACTGTGCATATGACAATAAATGCGACTTGATGTAAAAGGTGATTACACAGAACATAAATATCACAGCAATAATGCATACTGCATAGTAAAAGAAACAGGCTCCGTGATTTAATGACGTATATGCAAATATATTAATTATTCATTAGTAAGTTGAATAGGTTGTGAATTATACATTTCTCTAGTGCAGTGAGCACTTCACCTCACAACCAGGATGTTGAGTGATCATCTGTTTCAACTCGGAAACAACACTCAAGCGTTTTTTAGCCAGTATGCTGGGCTATTATCAACCAACAATTTCTTGTTTCGTTAACAGCTCCTTAATCGTTATGTACACTGTGTTTTGTGGTGGCTTTTGAATGCCCAGTTCTTTTTCACACTTAAGCTGCACATCGTTTCAAAACATTCTGAATAATTTAGTTTTTAAGTGGAGTTGCCCTGAAATCAAAGAGTGTGCTTGTCTGTAGTGCAGAGAAGAGCCTTCTGTATGACTCTGTTAGAACTGCTTTCTGTCAACTCAGTGTGCTTAAAACTCCTTTTGAAGAGTTTCATCAGTCATGCATAATTTTTCTTTGATGCACATGTTGGATGACTGTGAGTAATGTTCGCCTGATGTGAAGTTTAGTGACAGAGTTTTTCTTTGCCCTCAGGTAGATCGCCTTATAGTAGGGGTGTAACGGTACACGTACCCGTACCGAAATTATTCGGTACGGGCCCTTCGGTTCGGTACAGGTGTGTACCGAAGTGTACCGAACGAATATAACGTTAAACGTAAAAAATTGAGAACGTGAATAACTTTTTGGAAGTAATCTCAGGTGCTGCGTCGCAGCATTCAGAGTAATTTGCTCACATTGGGTTCAACGCGTCATATAGCGAGCAAGTCATTTCATTGGATGAGAGGCATACTATGAGAGCTGGTCAGAGGGATGCGTTCAAATGTAGTCAGTAATTTGAGGAACTGTCAAAAATTAATGGCGAACGCAGATAAAGTTGAGCTCGAAAATCCTCCAGCATCATTGAAGTCTCCGGTTTGGGAACATTTTGGTTTCGCAGTTACGTACAAGGATGACGGACAAAGACAGATGGACCGAACCAAAGCTGTTTGTCGGCATTGTTCAACTAAAATTGGTTACGCGGCTGGCAATACATCAAACTTGCACACTCATTTGAAAAGGCATCACCCGAACGTGAATATCACCGGTACCAAAAGAAAAAAGACTGAAGTGCAAACCCAACTCCCGCTAGCATTTAAGCCTCCACCACTCGCAACAAGTTCAGACCGAAATTGCTTGCCGAAAGGGCAGATCTGCTGGCACTAACAATGTCTCCTGCTGTGGAGAACACCCTCTCGCTAGGGACAGAGGTAGCAGATACAGCCAGGTAGCGCTTTGCTAACATGGCAACATAAGAATATTTGGCGTTTGTAATAGCTTTGGCTCGGTCTGAACTTTTTGCGAGTGGTGGAGGCTTAAATGCTAGCGGGAGTTGGGTTTGCACTTCAGTCTTTTTTATTTTGGTAACGGTGATATTCACGTTCGGGTGATGCCTTTTCAAATGAGTGTGCAAGTTTGATATATTACCAGCCGCGTAACCAATTTTAGTTGAACAATGCCGACAAACAGCTTTGGTTCGGTCCACCTGTCTTTGTCTTTGTCCGTCATCCAAAATGTTCCCAAACCGGAGACTTCAATTATGCTGGAGGATTTTCGAGCTCAACTTTATCTGCGTTCGCCATTTTGACAGTTCCTCAAATTACTGACTAAATTTGAATGCATCCCTGTTACCAGCTCTCATAGTATGCCTCTCGTCCAATGAAATGACTTGCTCGCTCTATGACGCGTTGAACCCAACCCTTCGGTTCGGTACACACGTGTACCGAACCGAAGGGCCCATACCAGATAATTTCGGTATGTGTACAGTTACACCCCTACTGTTTATATACCGTACCGTGTCCTTCAGTTAGTCTTATTGGATCACATTTTTTACTGGTATATGAAAAGAGACATGAATAAGCTAAATATATAAACTAAGAGCGAAGACATGTTTTGCATGTACATCGCATTGCTTGGAACCAGTTTTTCTCCCTGAACGTGTTTGATATATAAAATGTAGGAATATCATTAGGTTAAAGGGGAAAGGAAACACCAATTACAGCTATAATATTCCGGGAGTTTATTCATTTTACAATGGATATTGATCGTAATATTTATTGTATATGATATTACTCGCCAAAAGAAAATTAATTATCCGCCGGCCGGGTGGGGAATTCCGGGACCAGGCCGCCGCCATTAGGGGAGTCCCAAATGGTGACGTCACTGGGTGGGTCTTCGCTCCGGGTATCCATACCGGAAGTCAACACAACGTAGCAGATATGGCAGCGATTGAGGAATTTTGCAATGAGATCGACGTTTTGAACGATGAATTTGACTATTCGTCGGGAGATGACATTGATGTGGAAGCATCTACAGTTACCAGGCATCCCATGGCCTATGCTTATGAACCGATTCGGTCGAATACTAGAGTGGCATACGATCCGGAATCCACCGAAAGTACCGACGGTTCTAAACTCGCCGAGTGGGATACCACCAGTTCCAGTACCGACTCGGTCTCAGTGGTCAGTTGACATATATTTTGTATTATTTTCCAACACCTCATACATCTTGGCAATACCATTCATTGAACACCTAGTCCAGCAATACTAGCCTTTTTAGGGCTGTTTTCGACAGATGAGCGTGTGTATGCCAGTTTAATTAGTTAAATATATAGCTATAGAAGCTATAGAACACCCCCAATTCTCCATTGTACGTCATAATAATAGCTACCATTTAGTTTGGACGCGATTGCGTTAATTAATAAGGTCACACTGTGTCAGTAAATACACGTGTGAGCTAGTAATCTGGTAGTGCTGCAATATTTACCTTTCTCTCGGCAGCTGAAGCAACTCGTTTGGTGGCTCGAACTTCACGTTTGTTGACACTGTCATTGTCTTGCGCGGCCGACGTGCTGGGACGGTCGGTGTTCCCGACTGCATACGTTGAGAAATCGAATATTGTGGGAACAGATCCTGGCTTCAAATCCGATGTTTTGTATTGAACCAAGAATCCAGACTCATCAAACCTCATTTTGTGGACATAATCGTCATTTTTAAAGTGTTCGCTGCACACACGTGCGTACTGATTCAGCTGCGGATCGGACCGTTTCATGGAAATAACCCATGCTTTGAGCAGCTTCTCATCCGTTAGTGGCAGCCTATGGAAATGTACTTCGTATACAATCCATTTGTGCAGCCTGGAGCAATACAATAAACTCCTGACGACGACCGTTTTCTTTTAATGTAAACTACTGGTGCATTGCACGCCATGTTGTTTGTTATTGAACTTTGGCCCAGGAAGCCGTACCCACTCAGTGACGTCACTGGGAAAGTCCCGGAGCAATGGAAGCGCCCATGGTCATTCGGCACGTATTTAAAAAAATTAATTCGCGTATCTCGATCGTTTACATTGGAAATATACTAGATAAATACATTTCCTAATGGGAATATTGTTGCATGGAAAGCAGTTTGAAAAGTGTTTCCATTTCCCTTTAAAGAAGCACTTCAAGCCATTCCAGAAAAAGCTATGTTGCTGTCACCCTGCTCAGCGGTGAGCTAGTTTAGAAAGTCATCTCACTCTTTGACTTTGAGAAGTTCTACAAGACCTCATCCAGTCACGCTCCGGACTCAACTGGATGTGAACGATTTCAGGCAGACACAGATATCATCCATCAGCCACCTCACCTGGGCCTAATGGCTTGCCGCAGACAGGCATGTTTGACAGTGTGTTTCATGTGTGCATACCACATACCCACCTACTCTCTTTATGTCAGAATATCAGCAGGTAGCACAGTGTCAAGGTTTACAAATGGATTTTCTAATCCACTTGTTTGCTGGAAGTTCTTTCAACCCAGGTTTTGAAGTGCAAGCCAAAAATGTACTTAAACGCAAGCATTCCCTTAGACTCCTGCCCGTCTCAGCCCTCGGCTATCATTGTGTGTGTTTGACTGACTAAAAACATTTCCCTGGCAGAGAGAAGAAGATGCAGGGAGTAGAAGCGAAGGACATCAGGAAAGCTCTAATAATGAGATGTCAAGCAGGGCAGACCATAATTGTTAATTACATTTATTCCAGTGCTTTTGGAATGCCGCCACGATGCTTTCAGGAATATAAAGTGGTGTCCTCAACATGTTCCAGGTTCAGCCTTTTAAATGGGTCTGAGCTATCAGTCCTGAAATTCAATAAGGAGGGCCCCGTTTCAATCTGCAGGCATGGCCATATAAGGAACAAAGTCAGACGTTTAAAAGCAAGAAGTATAAAGTCTCACAGCGTCAAACTGTATGAAACACTAGCTTTGTTAGAGTGTCTGCAGACCTGCCAATATGCTGTTAGTTTACTCTGACATACACAAATATATTTCTCCATTACAGCAGAGTTTGAGCTGCATGGGTGACCAGGACACGGCTTAATAGTTTGACATAGTGTTCATCAAACTGTTTTATGTCAACTGGAAATCACTCTCAGGCTATTTGCTTTGACTGGGCCATGTTTGCTTGTTCTTCTATTTAATTAGGTGACCTTTCCTCAACTCCTTACCTCTGCTTGAACCGAAGCTGCCTGGTCTGCACGCAGTGATGGCTACTTTTTCATAACATCTGAAGGCAATTAAAAATGTGCTGGTCAAGAACAGTTAGTGAAGTCGGAAGTTCACGAGTGTCCCGTCCTTTAAAGAAACCCTTGTTATTTGGATTGGAGATTAGATATCCAACCACAGAATCACAAAGCGCCTCTTGTATGTACTGCTGAACATCCTTCCAGCTTGTTGCCTTAATTGCATTTGAAGGAGAATCTGTTAATCATACTACTTTTCTGTCCCTCAACAAATACACTGTTGCTGTAAAAATGACATAGACTAAGGAAAACTACAATCTCTGTTTGGTATTAACACCTTCTTTTTACATGCGTGCAAAAGCACATCCTCTGATGTACATATCCCTTCCTAGTTTTAGTTGCCACCCCCAAACCATCTGCTGTCAGACATCGGTAATTAGTTTTATGGTGTTCTTGGCAGCCAGAGTATGGCTTCACGATAATTACCCTTTTATTGTTTTGTATTCTATTGTTAATGTTATTGTTGTTTCGTGGCTTGTCCTAATTAAAAGTTTGGAGCTTTGCAGAATTAACACAGGCTGCCCTTTTTGTCCTCCTAAATTGCTTATCCTACAAAGCCAACATGAAAGGATATGATGAATGGACTGTGTGACAAGAGCAGATATGGTGTGGGACATTAAAGTCTCTCAGTAATGAAACACACCAAACCCTTCTGTTACCACAACCTGTAATGACTTTGAGTTTTACAGGTTGCTGGCACTTGTCTCAGAGGAGAGAGTATCATTTCTATTTTGTTATCCAAAAGTCTTGTCTTGCAGGCCCATGTCTTTCAGGTGGTGGAAACAAGCCATGTCTCCACTCTTCATCTTTCTTTGAGATCCTTCTTGTTTTTTTTTCTTCTGCTCTGCCATCCCCTGAGTAAAGTACAAGTCAATATTCTCCCTGCATCTCTCACCGCGCTGTTTGTTTAGAATGGCTTTTAAGTTGACTGGCGGTCAGCGCCGTCTCTCTCTGCCTCAAACGTGTTGTCTGAGAGGTCTGTGGTGCTGAGCTTCGGTCATCGTCGCGGCCAAATCCATTTACACACAAACCAATAAGCTCTCACATTCAACAGCACACATTTGCCTTAAGTAAAAGCTCTCTAGATTAAATTGAAGACTTGACCAAGAGAGGGAAAAACTGACTTAATCTGGTATTGACGTACACAAACCCATCCTGATCCTTTGGAAATACAAGTCATCGATCATAAGGATTTAATCAAATGTATATTAATTTGTATTTTAACTTAACATACAATCATGAGTAATGTTATAGACGATTTAGCCACAATGTCAATAGTGAGGCACCTACAACCGACAAATTATACCTTATTAAACTAAAAGCAATGATATTTACAACCAATAATACCTCCAATTTATATTGATTACATTTTCACTTTCCACAGTAGTGTGTTTTACCATTAACAAATATTTCCGAATGAGTAAGGTTTAAAAAGATTCAAAAAAGAGTTAATGTCATATCATATACAAAACTACAGTTTAGTTGTGAATGAAAAATATAAACAAAAAAATTCAAACTGTCTCTGACTCTGGTGTAATGGTAATTGTGGTGACTGAACAATGGTGACTGAGAAGAATTTGTCAGCTCCATATTTTTCCTTGATTATTAAATCATAGACGCCAGAGAAATGTTGTTTTCATTTAGCTTTCAGCCTTTCTTTTTGCACAATTGCATGCCGTCGGCAGTATGCTGTGAAGCAGTGAGGGGTATGTGTGATACAGCCTGCCTGACTGATTACTAGATCTTTAAATCCGTGTTTAACAAGAAGTTTGGGAAAGCAATCAAAACTGGCTCAGCCTCTTGTTATTTCACTCTCTCTGTTCTGTACATTTTCAAAATAGTGCGACATTCTGCTGTAGGAAAACACACCATTCCTGACAGAATGACTACAACTGTATTTCCACTTAAAGGTCACTCCAGCCAAGGGCGCCGGAAGCGGGGGGGCCATTGGCCCCCCCACTTTACAGTCCTGCCCCACATTTTCGCAGCGGCAGATGCCGCGGAACACTGTACAAATCCCGTTTCAATAATTCCCCTCTACTCTAAAGTCGCATCTAAAACGCGATCTGATCTAGCTGTGTATATTTTGTTATTTTTGATTGTTATATTCAATCTCATTAGCTACAGGCATTTTTGAAGCTTGTAAAGGGAAGATGACAGCTCGCCTCTCACTCACCACTCTGGTCTTCCACAGCGCCGTTTCCCCTCCCTCCGCTGAAATTATGAATGTAAGGCATAGTAATCATAGATAACACTGCAGGGTCCGTTACAGTTTGTTTTCATCTGGTTTCAATTAAACAAAGTCTTGGCTTTCAGAATATTAAACTTGTTTCGGCAAATTCAGATGAAACTTTGAAGCTTGTGACGGCATAATTACAAGCGGAGAACGGAGTAAATTTACGTCACAGCAGGCATAACAACAGCCGGTGTTTCTCGTGAGTGTTTTCCCCAGGAAACAAACACAATACACACAAACGCAAACATACACAAACAAACACACGCACACACACACACACACACACACACACACACACACACACACACACACACACACACACACACACACACACACACACTATTACTATAATTACTATTCTTACTGCAATTCTTTCAACATATCTGCCTTGTCTCTCTGCCTTACATTATCATGGCGGTATCTTGACAGCTGACAGAACACCCTTATGTGCAACATGAAAGCGTTTTCTTTTTTGGTTTTACATTAGCACCAAGTGGGCCACTGCACAATCCTAATAAGACTAGATAAAGACATGTTTTCATTATCATGGAATCTTAATTGGCATGGTAAGGCCAGACTCCCATCACCTTGAGATAAGAATGAATAAATGATGTTTTTTTAAAGAAAGTTAAATCTCTGCTTTCACCATTTTTCAGTAACACACAATGTCAAGTAAATTGGAATATCCAAACGTTTGTATTTTGACCAAGTCAGCACAATTGAGCCCAAATGTTTGTGCAGGACTTGAACAATTCTCTGAGACCTTCCAAAGACAGTCTCCTTCTTCCTTTCTCACACACACACACACACACACACACACACACACACACACACACACACACACACACACACACACACACACACACACACACACACACACACACACACACACACACACACACACACACACACACACACACACACACACACACACACACACACACACACACACACACACACACACACACACACACACACACACGCGGGCTTCCCCCAGACCAGTAATCCAAACGAAAATATCTTCCCTCCGTTACTACTTTGATCATTTGCTCCGCTAATAATCAATCAGATCGATGGATTCCAGAGAAGAGGAAACTTTAAGGCCTTTTTCTCAAAATGATGACTCGGTGACAGTCATTATATAATGTGACATATTTTGCTTAATATTTGGAGTACAACAACAATCCTGATATCATTAGAAAGCTAGGAATCTCCTCTTTCCAGCAGTGTATACAACTCAAAATGTGTCTTCGGATCAATGCGACTGATTTCGATGGAGCAGGTCACTTTGCATTAGGTAAAATAAAGCAGGCAGACATAACAGGAAGAATATATACATTGTAACCCAATCAAATAGGACATTGTCACACCATTCAAATGTATCCATGTAAATTACAACCAATAAAAAAGCTTAGATGTGTTTATTTGTTACGTTGTTTACTTTATTTGTTACGTTGTTCTGTGTGTGTCAGCCGTTAACCTAGATAGATAAACTTGCAAACATGTCAGAAGAACCGGCACATAAGAAAACAAAATACTGTCAAACTAAACTGAAATTCAACAACTTGAATGTCACATCCCTGACATCCGCAACTCCGGAGCCTGGTCCTTCAACCATAGAACCAGCGCAGCCAGATGAACCCCAGCAGCAGCTCTGCGGCCGCAGAGGCTGTCAAAACCGCCACCGCCGGCATCGTTGAACCGAAACAAGCTGGTTCCGACTGCATGGAGGTTTGTTGTCGGGACATTGTGACGGGCAAATAAAAGCTTATTTGGGCAAAGAGAAAGGTACTTCAATGCAGAATGGTACAAAAACAGAGAGTGGTTAATTATTTGCAAAACCACTAAACGAGCCTTCTGTGAAATATGCAGATTTGCTGCTGTCAAACGGCTTGTAACTTTCTCCAAATGTGGAGATGACAGCTTTGTAAAAACCAAGTTAATAACTGGAACTTTTCAAAGAGCTTACTTCAGTCAAACACCAGTCAACATTCAGCTTGTCAAACAAGAGCGTAGCAGGAAAAAAGAAGAGATGGAATGATGGAGCAACTGCGCTATGTGTGGGCTGGTCTGTATAGTTTAATGTACAGGAAAGGAGTGAGCAGAGGGTCGAGTTGTCCATTCTTGTTCTGTTTTCTCTGACTATCTTCCTCCTGAACACCCTCTCAGACTTTCATTTGCTCGCGCTACTAAAGAGACACGTTACCATGGAAACCAAACAATGGTGTAGCTGTATTGAAGTCCGAGTGGAAACAGTAACATTTGGTGCGTTATGTTAGAATGAAACAAATCAGATTTAGTCAGAAATCGGGAGAAATGCGGATAAATATGACCCCGGGAGGAAAACGAGAGTCTCCCGCGAAAATCGGGAGGGTTGGCAAGTATGTCACATACACACGCACTTTTTGCCCCCCCCCACTTCTGAATTGAATCCGGCGCCGCTGACTCCAGCCCATAACATCTAAGACATTAGTAAGGTTTCATTATAGATTGGTCGAGATGCTTTTCAACTATGACATGCATATCAAGGCCGTCAGCTGTCACTAGCACTTACATCTGAATGTTAAGACAACCTTGGTGATCCTGTAGTCAATAAAACATGTATGTTGTTTAATAGATGGCCTCAGCATTTTAATCACTAACATATTCAAATGAGCACAGAGAGCAGGGGAAGTATCAAGACATTTATTCCAGCGTAGGGGGTAGCAATAAAGATAACACCATTTTACACAACATAACAGAAATAATATCGATAGCAGCGTCCCTAGCAACCATCTTGGTAACAATGAAAACGTTGAATGGACACAATTTCCTGAAGTAATCTTTGTAATAACTAGCAAACTAAAGATCATGTACACCCACTGCACACATAATCTGTAATAACAACTCATATTTCTCGCATGAAATGACATAAAAACGCATTTTAATGACCAAACTAACCTTAAAATAGGCATTTTACACCGAGAATAAAACGAAGTTCGGGCATGGTTTTTTTTCTGCAGGGAGAAATTTGAAGATCATGTGACATAGAAGCCAGCCATTGGAATGAATGGTGAAAAAAAACGTAGGCATCTTACAATTTCAGAGGCGTTTTTGTAGATATACTACATCCTACGTTGTGGACCAACATAGTTATTACACGTTTTTTTGTGAGACTGGGTTGTAATATCAGGGAAAAAGTACAGTGTGTTCCCTCTGTTTATTGAAATAGCATGGTAACAGTTTAAACGAAACTGTCATGTTTTTGGATTTATGTTTTCATTTTCCACCTTTTTGTTTTGAAATGTTTTCCTCCTTGGTCCTTTCTCATTTCATCAAATCCCCCTCCTCGACTCCTCGACTCCTCGGTCCTCCGGTAGTGACCCGGAAATGAATTTTAGCACGCCATGTTGAAGGACATCTCATTTCTCTAAATGCACGTCGAGGACCGAGCATCGAGCATCGAGGAGGCTCTCTGGAGGAGCTATAACCGAAGATATACTGATGGGTCCTCCACGGTCCTCCACGGCTCCTTCGCGGATGCATTTCCGGGAACAGAGGTGTTTCAAAGAGTCGTGACGCACGGCCGGACTTATCTCAGCCAATGACAGCTCTGCATGCATCCCCTGGATATTATTTTATTAACTGCTCTCATCGCGACGCGATGTTTACAGAGAGAACAGCTGTCCGTGCAGAAAGCAGAACAGTGTGTATAATATATATCACTCAGTATAACAGGCCTACTCTCTTTATTTGCTTTAGTTTAGTAGACAAACAAAGAGTCGATATTTTTCTAAAACCATTCAGTGCTTCACATAATAAAATACACAACGGCTGTAGCCTGATTATGTGTAGGTGTGTGTGGTACAGTGTGTGCGTAGATGCAGCGGACAGACAGGTCTCAGTTGGTTTGGTGTCCTCTGCTTACTTTTAATACTTGTAAATACAACTTTTGGCCCGTAATTTATTTTCCTCATTGTAGCGACCAGAGAGGGGGGGGATATATCCAGTCTCTGATAGTGTTACGTTATTATGAGAGTGCTCTGTTTGATTCTGAAATTGTATATATTTATATACATATATACATATATGTGTGTGTGTGTGTGTGTGTGTGTGTGTGTGTGTGTGTGTGTGTGTGTGTGTGTGTGTGTGTGTGTGTGTGTGTGTGTGTACGCATCTGTAGCCTGTTATTGTCTCATTATACCGCACTGTGAATAAATTAAAAGTAAATATATAAGTGGTCATGAACACATCTGTCCATCAGACAGAGGGCTGCTGTGCCTCCTGTCATCATTAATGGACGTCTCTTTAAAATGACCGCTCAGAGGAGAGGAGTTCTCATTTCTCTAACCGTCTGCTGCTTCCCCTCCTCTCTCCTCGGCTCCCCTCCTCGGCTCCTCCGCTCGCATCTCCTGTGGGCGGGACTAAGTCTCGAGGATAGGAGTCGAGGAGGGGAGTCGAGGAGGGGAGTTAGAGAAATGTGTCTTGTCTGATCCTACTCCCTGTGTTTGCCTTCCTGTCGTTAGTTTCCCTGGTGTGTCTGAATGTCTGATTGTGTTCACCTGTTGCCCTTGTGTTTCTGCCTCCCCTCCCCTGCCCAGCTGTGTCTTGTCCTGTGATTAGATTACCCTTCTGTGTATTTAGTCTTGTCTTCCCTTGTGCTCCATGTCTGTTCATCGTCGTTTCATGTCCCTGCTACCTGTCGTCTATGCTTGTCCATGTCTCCTGCCTGTTCCCGCCTGTAAGTTTGTTCCTGTCTGTCGTGCTCCCCGGTTTTGTTTATTAGTTTCTTGTTTTTCTTGTCTTCGGCTTTTTATAAATAAAGCTCGCCTTTTGTTACCTTACCTTTTTTAGTCCTTTTTTAAACTGCACTTGGGTCCTATTTTCCCCAAACCTGACACAAACATTGGATCAGGCTCTAAAGCTCACAATACCCCTTATGTATTGTAAATATAAATAAACGATTACTTGACCATTATCCGATCAATAAAATACTAGCTGTGAATCCTACAGTATTTGACCTTTAATTTAACTCCACCCGATCCTTAACACAAATGTATCAGAAATACATGTATTGCTAAAGGTTAGTTCTATATAAGAGCTAGTTCTTCTCATTCCATTCAATATAAAAACATACACTTACTGGATCATTTTCGTTTCATTTCCCCACATTTTTCTTCTTCCTAATTACCCAAGTTTAAGTTTGCTTTTACATTGCACCCAAGCCTAAATGTCATAGCATTACATAATTTTGCTGTGGCTAATGGCCTGTGCTGACAAGTGAGTGGGCAAAACTATCTCTTTATTTAACACGCAGTAATGATTTGCACTCACGGGGGGCTCTGGTGAGGGCCGGACAACTCAGTCTGTTTCCCTTAATAGGGCCTGTCTCCAATGATTAGGGATTGTTGACAGCGGAAGTAGCAGTGCCTAGCACCAGACGGAGCGCTCAGTTTACTTTTCCCATTTATTAACAATTTCCTAATCTCCGCTCGACAAAAGCACTAGCCCACACACACACGCAAATGAACACACACAGACATACTTTTGCTCATTATGTCAAATATCAGATGGTGAAACAAAGTCGCGGGGTAGAGATGGACGCCGCTCCTCCCACGCGTTCTGAAACTCCTGAGTCTCAGGGCCACACGGGCAATCACACTCCAACTATCTCATCATTACACCGCGGTTCCCAGCACAGCATCAGGGCTCTCTATCCTGGACCAGGCTGGAACCAAACTAATTAGCCTTTCATTTCTCTTGTCTTTGAGGCTGCTGTCTTCCATGTCATTTCTTAAATAGTTCATGGGCCTCAAACTCTTTTCCGTCAAAATGAATTTACACTGTACTTTCTTCTTCTGGTAAAAAAAAAAGAGGCTAGACCTTGAGCTAATTGTAAAGAAATGGCTATGCCTCAAATTATTTTTCCCTCCAATGGACAAAGAAGCCTGATTATCTTTTTCGTATCGCGACCCTGACTGTGGCATTCAATTCCTTTTTCTATCTCACCCCTTCGATTCGGGGATCAAACCCGGGTTCACTCTGGGATACAACACACTCTAATTGACCAACACCTTTGACATGTGCATGTACACAACTTGTATAATCATAATGTAGCATGCAATGCATACTGAACAGCCTTCCTTTGGGGGCTGAAGGCTAAATTCATTTATATGAAAGTCAAGGATAACTAATGGGCAGCCTAGACAAATAATACAATAACACCCCTCTTATTGTACAGACATTCAAACACACAAGGCATATATAATTACATATTCCTGCCAAATGCATAATCATCCCAATATAAAAAAGGACACCTAATGGCATACTAATGCTTAGTGTTAGCCATTATGCATGAACCGTTTCAGCCAAAGCCACCATAAAAGCTAATCAAACCATAGCCTTCCAAATTCCACATTGGGCCTTATTTTTTTAGAACCGTGTATTCTTCTGATATCAGCAATTAATTGCACAGAGTTAATTGCAGTGTGTCTACCCTGAGACAAGAGTGTAAAGGATGTACTGGGAAAAAAAGGATGCGCTCAGAGGATTACTAGAGTCTTTCTTGTGCGACTAAAGCTGGCATGTGATTTTAAAAGATAACACCTGACCATAATAGTGAAAAGCTACCACAGAGACGTTTTAATGTCGTATCCATCAGTGTGGACAGAAGTAAAAGTGACACACTCTTCAAAGGCATTCTTAGCTCTGGAAATTTGACCCAGCTTTGTGACTATCCATCATACAGTACATGGCCATTAACCTGTGACACATGGCAACCATCAACCAATCATTCCTCGCCATAAATCATTTCGTCCTATGAAAATGAAACTATACAATTTCTACACCCTTACAATGCGATGCCACGGGGTAGCGAGGACAAAGACACACAGGGCTCTTTGAAAGCGGTCATGTTGGGCAGCTCCAGTGCATAATGCCATGCTAGTTGATGTGCTGGCCGTAATCGGTCCTGATTATACAGTAGCTAATGGCCATAATGATGTACATTTTCTCCCCAGCAGGACAGTGCAATTAGGATCAAGCAAATTCAGTCTCTCCTCAGGCAGTCCCTAAACGCTCTTGCTCTCGCAATCTATTTAGCCAAGTCGGTGCATGTGCACGTGGACAATGTGAGAGTGAGAGAGAAAATCGTTGACCATGTGTAAAACATAACACGCTTCACTTTTTATGGTAACTGACCTTTCATTCAATGACAAAAATGCAGTTTGATTGTAAAAAACTTGAATAAACTAGAACCAACACTTCAGAATCAGAAAACTTTATTTGGGGATAATGGGTTTTGTAACTATTGCTTCATTTAAAAAACTAAAAAAAATATATTTTGTTCATTCTCTGTCTGAAACGAGAACCCAATCTTCTCTGATTACCGGCTCTGTTGTGATTGGTCAAGTGCTTAGGGACGTGTTGTAAATGTCCCACCCCTCAGCCTATCTTGTACGGTAGCCTCATCCCAATACCCCTCCTTGACTCCTCTCTTCTCCTCCTCCGGGACTTGACCCGGAAATCGATCAAGACACGCCATTTTGAAGGACGTCCCAATAGCTGAAATGCACACAGAGGAGTCGAGGAGGGGTGAGGGAGGAGGGGTGCGGGAGGACACGAAAGGGAGGATACACGAGAGCAGACTACGCGGAAGTGTTTTCACTACTCGTGTATAAAAGCCCCGCCCCCACCTTCACAGCTGGTCCATTTCAACAGAGGAAAACCGACAACTGGAAGTGCTCACAGCTCCGTGGGAATTATTATATGCAATTCATTTCTAAAAGGCTTTCACATTACTATAATTATATTTTTATTTAAATCTAGGATACATTTTACAACAAAACGGAACACAAAAGCAGGACCAACCATCATACATTGAATTCCTTGACTAACAAGAGAAAGATTCATTCATTTAAATAAATATTGAACAACAAATGGGCCGGTTCTAAGGGGTTATTCAGTTGAGCCCGATGAGAGGGGATACAGCTGTGCACATGTCATCATTAACAGACGTCGTTTAAAAGTGACGTTTGAGTGAACGAGGACGTCCCAATTAATACCTGAGGACTCCTCTCTCCTCGCGTTACCTCCTCGTGTCTCTCGCTCGCATCTTACGGAGGCGGAGCTAAGACGCAAGGAAGGGAAGCGAGTGAGGGAAAGGAGGAGTCGAGGAGGGGTATTGGGATGAGGCTAGTGTGTTGGAGCACTAGCCTTACATAATGATGTCACTATGTCACGGAAGTAAACAAAGTAGATCCAATTATGCGAGTGTGTGGGAGAGACACTCCCTCTGGAGGGACTTTGGGATTTCTGCCTTTAGCAGACCATTTACATGCACTCTACTGGAAAGCAAAACCCCCAAAAAGCATAATAGGGCCTTTTTTTTAAAAATAAAGAATGTGCACATTGTACTAACATATGACTACCATACATATGTAAAATGAGTATATTCAATGTGTGTTAGTATAAATACAGGTTATAATGCTGCAAACCATATTATTACTCCACACCATAATAATCCTTAGGGATATGAGTATCACTTAATGATTTTTTTTCTATAGGAACCCTTACACTATAATACAATACAACTTCAACAGCTTTGAAAAAACCCCAAACTGATAATAAACGGTGTTTGTTGACAGTAGTAATGGACACCATTTGAGTAACCAGCCCTGGATTTCAACATTAAGTATTAGAAACATGTGCTGTAAGGCTGGCTGCAACTTTGTTGATCATAGATGGCTGCATTATTCATCAAACAAGACTTGCCTCTGGTAAAACTCTCCGCCCTACAGCTTTCCGAGTTTTTTTTTTTTTTTTTTTGTGGGATAGCACTGAAAACCTCTATCACATTACATATCCTGTAAAACCACACCTGGCTTTTCCAGTCACTGTATGTCACCATTTCTGATTCAGATTATGTCATAGTTTCAATCAAATACGGTTTTAAATAAAATAGTTGGAGTAAAACAGCAATTGTTTTTGAGAGTCAACATGCTGCCTTTATCATTAAACATGGATCTGTTCCTTTATATATATTTAAGGTTGCCATGGTTACTGGAATCTTAAAGTCTCAGATTAAAGGAGGTGTATTTTACTCAACACAAATACATTGGGATTTAGTTTTAACTATTTTTCTTTCCTTCTTCAGACTTTTGTGCAAATTATACACACACACACACACACACATTGTGCCCGCAAATCAAGCCACGTCTCCATGGAAACTAGAACCGAATAAAGAGATTGCCTTAATCACTTGATAAGTAGTACAAACTCTGCTCTAGTCTGGCCAAAGACATTCACTTTCCAATATGATTTCAAATTTAGTATGTGAAATAATATGAAGCCATTTCATTCTATTAGCCAGAGTTATACGTGGCGACATCTGGGACGGCTCTCCAATATGTTGTACTTGGGGTTAATTAAAAATGTAATGGTCAAGTCTGTATTTCTAATAGAGCGGACAGGAGCTCATAATTCATTCAGATTGATTAGATATTAAACCACTGGTCTGTATAACCCGCAGTCAGAGCCGACTGTATGGAACAATTATCCCTAAATCAGTGCTGCTGCTGATGCCCATTGCTCAGATTGGGACGTGTACAGAATCCTAAGGAAGCTTCAAGAGCCTGTTGAATATTTTACTCTAATTCGCTTCAAATCCATCAGAATGGTAAAACAGATTTGAGTGTTTTGAGATCAGTGGAAAAATGGAAAATCTGGAAACAATACCATCAACATGAGGGATAATAAATACCAAACCCTCTGATGTCATGATAGGATTGAATTCAAATGTGTTTTATATTGTTTGGAAATTAAACCATTGACAACTGTAGAATTAACGCTTAATCATCATCATTTTTCTACCTTGCAATACAGTTCCAATTTAGAAGATTTCTTAATAGATATCTATTTTTATGCATAATATGGAAGAGAACAAATCGATTGTCTGAAATTGAAAAATAAATTCAATACATTTAACTGCAGACCTGTGTCTACATGATAATATTTGTATATCAGACCCTTTTTTTTTTTAATACTGAACAATCAGAGTTTGGGATTTCTATCTTGTAACATTTTCAATTGAACAGAGCTCTGTGCATTTAACTGGTAAATATCACATTTTTCAATACATACTTTAGGATGTGCCTGCCCACTTAGAAACTGCAATCTGTGTCCTTGCATTATAAGTAAAGTGTGAAGCCTCTTATGAGAAGGTAACATATGTTATGTACTGCTTTATATCGGTGCACCAAACACCATCCATGATTGATGTGGCAGCTTCTCTGGAGCCATTACTAAAAGGACTACACAGGCTCTATCTGTGTTTCCATCCCGTCCCCCGAGGCAGTGCTTTGTGGATGAACTGAAGAATTATCACTGTGAGCAAAGATGGACGCCTGCCGTCACTACCATGATGTCATTGTGTATATTTAGTATGCCAGTATGTATCTGCTTGAAAAAAGGATATACTGTAGAACAAATAATAAATAACCCATTTCTCACATCCTTGAGAGCCTTTTCACATATGGATAATAAGGTTGAACCTAACCCTGCCTATACTCTAACCGACACAAACATGGAGGCTGAGAGGAATCGGCATATGTTTTCACACTTGTTTGCCTTTTTTATTTATTATAACACCTTTAAAAGTCTATAGATTATGATGAAAGTGCAAAGATACTCTTGCGTCTTTATAGATTGTAAATTCAACCAGGCTTTTCATGGGACAGATAAATCAGAGGATCAGGGGCCTCATTTATAACGCCGTGCGTAGGATTCACGTGGGAAGGTTGCTTACGTAGTAGAAATCCAAAAAATAGGTACAGAAATGTTCCGACATTTTCCGATTCACCAAACATTGCGTACCGGCGAGGAGAGTGCGTACGGCACTTCCTACACCGGTTTCCCTTTATAAATCACAATCGACTCGAAATGCGGTGCAGCTTTTGCGGGTTTCACGTAACGCCCATATGTGCCTATAAATAGTCAAAGAAACGCCCATTCATTCATTCATTTTGACTGACTTTATGAAGAAGATCGCAGGAAATGACGACAGAACAGCTAAAAAAAAGACATCTCACACCGTGTCAGATTTTGGTTATTTTGGGGAGGTCGAGATAAATCATATTGTTTGGTGGATGCAGTTTGAACCAGAGTAGCATGGAGGTCGGATCGTCACCAAAATAAATAAATAAGTGGTCCGAAAAAGGTTAATGACAAAAACAATACACATAGGCTAGCCTTCCTCAGGCAGTGTGTTTGTACCGGGGACAGGAGACACCCCCTTGATGAGAAACTCTAAGAAATGATCGGTGAATCCCTCCGGAGTGGAGTCATGACGACTGGATCTGAATTATGTTTTTGTATTTGGTGGTTTGTGTCCCAGCTGTCGATCAGCTGTGCGCAGCGTCTCCGCTGCAGCCTGTGCGTCTCAACCCCCCCCCCCGCTCCCCGCAGCAACTCTATATCCACCAGTTAGAGGAAATACGACTCATGTGTTGTGTTAGGCCTATATTAGCTGTACAATTGACCACATATGGTGTTCTTAGCTTCCATACATCCTGTGTTTTATGAGCGACTTATCAAGTCTTGGCAAACGGCATAAAACACGATTAAACGTGATAGTATATAAAACCATGCTCGTATCTACAACCTATAGAAAAGCAAAACGGCGTCAGTTTAGGGTTTAGACGTAATTCTATCCTCTTGCTTACCGCATCATTTATGAGAAAACATTTCATAACATTAACACAACATATTCGAGGTGGTTTTAAATAACATATCCGTATTTAAGTTATGTTTTTGTGTGCACTGAGGAGTCTCAAACAGGCGTTTGTTAAATCATTTTAAGATTGGCTTTAATCAATGTTTGAAAATGAATTCTTCATATATGATAAATGAGAGGTAACATTTTATTTATGGTATTTCCACATATTTCTCTCCATTCTTCCTTCTGCCAACGGTGTCGCAGTTTCTCGTCTCTCCCGTTTTGTGCTTAGTGCGTACGCATGGGTTAGAGTTTGCGTGGAGGACCGCACGTTTTCCCGTCAAGTTAGTATTTTATAAATCGCAAACATTGCATAGAAACTGGCGTATGCCATTTTTTGAGCGTATATCCCTTTATAAATGAGGCCCCAGATGTGGCATTGTAAAGGCTAATATTACCAGTCAAAGCTAAGATCTTTTTTCCTCGAGGCAAAAGAAAAAATTATTTGTTTCATATGAACACTGCTAAAAACATTTTCCTCTGTGTCACGATGATGAAGGCTGACAACCCGGAGCAGATGGATTTCTACTGTTACTGAGTCATGACAAGCACATCTCCATGAAAATCTTTAATTTCCCTCTGCCCAATCCCTGAAATCAAAGAAAGAACGACTCAGAGAGAAGACATCTGAGCTCTCCTGGCTGAGCCTCCTAATTGTTATTATGCAGAAGTGACAGAACTGCAGCACAGCGGTCACTGCACAGGTATCAGGGAAACACCTGAAAACACCTAAGAAACAGGGATTTTGCCAGATTCTTCTATGAGTAAAAATACTAGTTAGAGTCAACGCAGACCTGGCAATTTCCTGTCTTTCAATCAAGAGCTGAAACACAGGTGCAGCACTTGAGCTGTGGCGCTGATATCTGAAGAGGACCTTGGAGGAAACACTCCTGGCAATTTGCTGTATCCTCTCAATAACAAATTAATATAGGAAATAAATTATGCAAATAAATGAATAATTCCCTCTTCATTTAGAGTTAGACTAGCCATCATAAGCAATTTATTTTGAGTGGAAAGCTTCAGAGGTGATACTTTTGCTTATGGAAAGTCATACTAGTGAGCTAATGAGCAGGGATAATATGCTGTTTTGTGTTTTTCAACCATCTGCTCAGTATTGTTTTTATGCCACAAAACACAACTTTCTCCCGTTTTATACCCCAACTTTGTTGTTGTTTTTCTTTGAAAGCCATTTATTTGCTGCATTAATGTAGTTAATGAAACGTAAAATGCCAATTTTAATGCAATTTCATGATGGATGACTTTTAACAGTCAACATATTGTGAGTGTAACTGCTGAACTAAAACAGACCAGGTTTCTATACATGGCGATAAAGGAAGGCCAATTACTGTTTTCTCGTCATACACATTGGCTTGTACATTTCTCCTCAGGATTTTAGACAAACAGGATTCAACTTTAACAATCCCTGCAGGGAAATTGAGAACATGTTGCATAATGTGGCCTTAATACTTTTTTTTTTACACACACAATTGAGTTTTTATATTAAGATGCGGGGGAAATGAAGAAACCAAATGCATTTTGTTAGAACAACCTTTTAGTAGACAGATGTGATTCTGATAGCTGGATTTTAAAGTGTGATTAAATGCATTTATTGTTTGGTTGCGTCTTAATTGTCTCAATCTGAACAAAATCATTTTATCAGCATTATTCATAAAGGTTAATATTGCAATCTCTATTGTTCTTTCTATAGATACCGTTAAGAAGTTATTTTCACTTCACCCCGCAATAACTGTGCCTTGAAAGGAACGTTATTTTAAAGCAGGGAGCAATAAAACATCACTAAGACAACAGAAACAACATTAAACATGGACGAACGCTGGAAACCTGCCGCTGGTCACTATGAGCACCAGCAGCCAAACCTAACCCAATATGAGCCAATGGTGTCTGCGAGATAATTTACCTTTTGTTACTACTTGATTCCCCCAAGAGAGAAAACACATCTCACGTTTCTAAAAATATAATCCATTCCCAGGGGCTTTTCAAAGTCTGAAAGGCATTCTGATTTGAGATTTTAGTCTGTTTTTGGCTATTTTATTTTCATCTGTCTAAAAATACATGCAAATGCAGTTTTATTCCACAAATTAGCAAAATATGTTTCCATGTCAGCAAGCACAACCTGTTTTGGTGCACATAGAACACATAGTTATTCAATCATAGTTAATATTCTCTTGTCTTTTGCCAGCGTGTGGTTGGCAGAACAATGGCTATGAAACACAATTAAGAGAATATTTTCAAGGAGATGGAAATGATGCACGCCTCGGGGCGCACACACACCGAGCTGTAAACCCCCCCCATTTGTCCTGTTTTAGCCGCATATGTTTTCATAGCCACCATGTCAAGATAATTACAACAAGTACATGAAAAATGAAAACATTACACTGTTATTTGTGCGGCGTGTGCTGTATGATAATGGTCAACATCCTTGTAATGAATAGGAAATCTGCATATGTGTGTAAGTAGGCAGGCTTAAATGTGAAAATAGCGCATCTTAATGTGTTGCCAGATGTCTGTAGTTGTCTTACACCTGTTGTATTCTGGTTACTTCTATCTCTATGCGATAATTAAATGCAACGCAATTCCTCCCTCAAAACCCATTTTTAACTGCCTTCAGTAGAGTTTGGTTTTACATTTCCTTCAGTGAGTTAACAACCCCAATATACTTTTATGTAATGTGTGTTTCTTTTGGCTTTTGTGTGTGGAATAATTGAAGGAAAGAATACATTATTTACCCCCTTGACACATGTAATGATAAACCTTTCTTCTTTTAACCTGCACTCCCTGGCAGTGTTGTCTAAGTCGCTTTATTCTCTGGAAACTCTGTCAAATCCAGTTCCCTTCGCTGGCTGTGATTTGTCTAGAGACTTTTATCCGTCGACTCAACAATCGGTTGTTTTGATTGGTATTAGGCCAACGCCACTGTCAGACTCAGGGATATAAAAGAGAATCAGAAATCATTATCCCATTTGTACAAGATTTTAAGTTGTGGAAAGTCCTGGTGATTCTTTCAACTTCCCTCAAACGCCTCAGAGTATGCTCGGCCTCTTGAGCACAGGGGTTTAAGAGCCTGTTATTTGATGTGTTGTTTTGCAACAAGTAAGCAAGTTCACGGCCGAGTCAGTTTAAATTAACGCTTTTTTAAGCTTGAGAAGAGTCTTTTAAATTGAGCGCTTCATTGAAGGAAAGTCATCGGAGAGTGCATCGGTAATGAAAGTGTAATTCTGCCAAAGGTTGTTTTTGGTGAACTTTTCATTATTGATGTTCAGCATCTAACACTCAACACAATGAAAGCAAGGACAGCCTCAGAGTTTTGGTAAATGCAAAGTGCACAGAGAAGCATCAGCCCTAATCCAAATTGTTCTTCTCTGTGTTTTGTTCAGAAGTTTGGACGCTGGTTCCCACAGTCTCATGCTGCAGAAGACTACAACACCTTGGTGGTGAGTGGGTAAAAGTGATGTGAGAGGACCAGCAGGCTGTCACCCAGGCAGAGAGCTCTCTCCAGCACCTCACATGCTGTGAAGCAGCACTTGCAAGGAGAGGAGCTGGATCCAGGGTGATGCACATGGCTAAAAGTGGAAAAAACTGTAGGGTTTTGGTCGGAAGTGTTAGCGGAGCGTTAAAAAACCAGTTGAAACTGGTGAAAAGTGGAAAAAACTGTAGGGTTTTGGTCGGAAGTGTCAGCGGAGCGTTAAAAAACCAGTTTCAACTGGTTTTTTAACGCTCCGCTGACACTTCATCGTACATCGACGTTTTTTAATATTTATACATAAAAATACATCAATGATAATAATACATTTGCCATCTATTGAATATTACAACATCCATGGACACTTTTTTATTAAAAGAATAACTGCATGTTATTACTTAAACATATGAACATGGCCTAGATAGCAACATGTCTCCTTCCCTACTATGCAGAAAGTGAGACATATATTCCACTCGCTCACATTTGTAGCAATATGTCAGAGCTCGCCTTTGGACATGGCTTGCCAAGCTCCGCAGATAGGAAATATGAGGACAGTGATTTTATTTAACAGCTCATTTAGCATTCACGTGTAGTACCTTTAGCCCAGGTTCCTAATGGTCTCTATCCCCCAGGATTTATCAGAAGATGTATGAAAATGCAAATATTTCAGCAGGATGTGCACCCAGCTGTCTCTGCATGGAGACAGATTTGATGGAATAGCAGCAAAAACGGTGGCTCAAGAGGGGAGCCTTTAGCTGGTTTTAAGCACTGAACAGTTGGGCAACCATTCATTTGGAGGGGTGTGCATGTGGCTGCCATAACACTGTCATAACAATGTCAGGACAACTGACAAGGACATACATTCAGCTTTATGAACATTAAGCAAGAGTCATTTGGTTAATAAGGTCATTTTCATTTCGTCGATTTCTCTGTGACCGATCTGTTATTATGACATTCGGATGTTTAAGTCTATCATAGCAGGCTTTGCTAACAAATATAATACAATGTTACACATTATCGTGATTGTGTCAGTGCATTTTTTTAATGACTTTAATTAATCAACTGTGCGAAATGTATCAACAGTGGTACTACAGTGTAATAAAAATAACACATGTTTTCACTCTTGAATATTGATTGAAGTAGGTTGAAAGGTAATGCAGACTTGGACCTTGTTTACTGTTTAGTGTCTTTAGACTGGTTGTATGACATGGGACAGACCTGTGTGCACTTCCTCAGACTGCTCACTGACCTACTGTACTACTGGGAAGGAATACAGATTTTGTGTGGGTTTAGGAAAGACATGTATTTACCACTGTTAAACATCTGGCTAGCATGTGTTTCAAACAACCTCCAGAGATAGATTTCAATCTGCATGTAACTCTTTTTTGTGGCACTGTATACATTTATTCTTAGTGTAATCTAAACCTGCAGACATGTATAAGAAGGTTTATGCTTAATTTTCTTGGTGTTAAAGTATATTTTCATCTCCACATGCATGGTATTACACGCTATAGATGCCACTGTGGGAAATATTTACCGTCAGTTTGTAAAGTGGTGACACCTACATTGAGTTAATATCTGTCCATGACCCTCAGATTGCTTACTTTCATATTTAACGTTGAACTCTTTTGAATGCGCTTCTGCTGCTGTTCAGAGCAGAGCAGTCTTCTTATTACAGACACATGCATTTCCTAACATTCGGTCTATATGCTGTAAAATGTAGTATCTCTTCGATTTACACACGGCATCTATTGCACGTCTGTCCGTCCTGGGAGAGGGATCCCTCCTCTGTTGCTCTCCCTGAGGTTTCTCCCATTTTTCCCCTTAAACTGTGGGTTTTCTCTGGATGTTTTTCCTTGTACGATGTGAGGGTCTAAGGATAGAGGGTGTCGTTTTTCTCATACTGATATTCTGAACAATCTGTGCTGTTGTATTTGCTGTAAAGTGTCTCTACTGTAGGCTATATTTATTTTATGTACAGCACTTTGGCTCGACCAAAAATCGTTTATAAATGTGCTATATAAATAAAACTTGATTTCATTTGATTCGAGTCACTTTCAGTCTAGCGAATAAATATTGAATACAAATGTTTCTTACAAATTATAGTTTTTGATTTGAGCAATGCGGGCGATGATAATCTTTCAGAAAATGAACTAAATGCCGAACGCTGGGAAAATGCCGGTAACAACTCCTGCTGGGGAAAGCCTAACACTCCCGTTCAGAAACAGTGAATAAATCAACAAAAGTAACAATAAATGGCTCATCCACATTTTGAATCTATATTAATATTATTATTATCTATTTAATTACATCTCTATGTCTCCAGAATCTCCAACCAACTGGTGGAGTATTTGGTCCATAGCTATCCATTGGCTGTGTAATGTTGGCTGCACGCATATGGTAAATGAAAACACTCAGCCAATCCCATTAGGAGTGAACTCCTCCAGGGCATCAGACAATTAGTTACCAATTGCTCCTAATGGGTATACCACAATGTATCATCTGGCACCATCCTACACTGGCTGCCCACCACAGCTCTAACCTGAAATAAACCACACCATCCTTTGGACAGTTAAAACTGAGGGTGGAAAAACTCCTGAGCCTTATCAGGTGCTGCAAAGTGCCTTCAGGAAGTGTTGCTGTGTAATGTGTGGAAGTCCGGTGTCAGCTCCAGTCTCTTCGTCAGCAGATGTCTGCTGGATCCCTGCCAAGTAGACCTCCACAAGTGTTTTTCCATTTCATGTCAATGTTACTGTACAGAGCAGCAGCACTGTAGTTGTGCTCCTTCTGTTATTTAACCAACGTCTCGGCTTTTGAAGGCCCACCAATGTAATAGCCTTTGTTTCAGGCCAGTGGTGCATATCACCATATTACAGCAGTTTGAGTTTGTGTCTATGGCTTTCCATTGGATTATTTTTGTTAACTTTCAGCATTAGCAGTGCAATATCATTGACGCAGCCAAGTTACTCTGTATGACACAGCTCAAAAAGAATATATTTAATATATTCCTGAGAGGTAATTTGACACAGTAAGAGTGAAAATACACTTTGAGCCCAGTGCTTGACCCAAGGTTCCCACGGTTCTCAATAGCTGTCTGATAAATGAGAGCACATCGTGGGAGGTATATTAATCACCAACGCGTAGTATTGCAACACCAGGACACACAATCCTTCTTTGCTTTCAAACTGAGCCCACCTGGCTAGTTTTTACAGGATTAAGGGTCAGCCTTTAGTAACACAAGGCAGAGGTTTTTTTTATTGATGCAGTGCTCAAAGGATGAGTGTAGATTTGTGTCTGTGTGTGTGTGTGTGTGTGTGTGCTCGCTCGTCTTTGTGTTTAAAGTTCAGGCTGCGCCTCAGGTTTGTGAGTTTAAACCTTTTTTCCTTCTTGTGCACTCACTGGCAAAATCCCTTGTAAGATAAACACCTTCCGCCTGACAGATCCCACACATTCTGTACCACACCTTCAGTTCTTGAAGTGAGACTTTCCTATGCGAGATGAGCAGTGCGATAGTGTTAAACAGCTCATTTAGCATTCATGTAAAGGACAGTTTACTGCTGCTCTAGGGACAGAACAGATCCACCCACCCCTGGCCAACACTTTTCCATTTGAATACAACACTGCTATGCTGTTAACAAGGCTGTTTAACTTCTCACCACAGAAACTAATCTATGCCCTCATCATGTTTCATGACTCCTTATATGGTTATGAGCGCTCAGATGCTGACTCCAGCACAGTCAAAACTGACAACTTTCTGTTGCAGTGTAAAATGTTCACAGCTGTAAGGGCTGATCTAAAAATAACCCTCTCTCCTCCACTTGTTTTGTCAAGTGGGAGGACCTCTTACTTTTTTTCCTCCAATGCCTGAGCATGGCCTCTGAGTTTGGAGGTTGCTCAACTTGATCCGCTTTTTTCATTCCCACCGCTTGCCAATTTTCCTGACAACTGAAGCAGAATGCAGACAGAGGGAGAGAAAGTGAGTTCGGGGCTGACACAAAAGCATGACAGTCCGTCTGTGCCCTTTGTAATGGCTGTGCTCACCCTTTAAGCATCCCCCCCCAGTTCTCCCTCCCTCCTGTATTCCTCGCTCAAGCCTTACCGGAACAGGCTTTATCATCTGTGATAAAGTACCCCATGGTCTGGGAGGAATCAACCCTGGATGTTTATTGCATTAGGTCAGCGTATACTAATGGTGAACCTCCTACGGACCGTGTCATCGCCACAGGGCAACAGGGTGGCTGATACAGAACAGTATTACTTCTTCCTCCCCTTGCCTCTCTGTGGCTCCTTTCTTTTTCACACACACACCCACACAGGAGAGGTCATACTCAAAATAGAAAGCTCATTACAATCTTTAGCAAATGCAATTTATTTGACTATGTTATTTGAAAAATAAATGAACAATTCTATATTATTCTTGCTGCTCGTTTATGCAGTTTTGTCAGGTTGGATTTATTTGGCAGCAGCAGAAGAACATGGTGGTCAGTGAATGCTATTATGTCTATGTGTATGTGTGTGTGACATGAGGAGAGGGAGATAGATATTTCCAAGCCCCTAAATGTTTGCAAGGTAGAGGGAATTTAACACAACCTTCTTCCACTGTACCACTTCAATAAATGATAAAACATTAACATAATTACGTTATATAAGCGTATGTTTTGTCAGTTTCTCAGTTTACTCCCTATACATTTAGAGATACTCTATTTGTTTTTTGTAAGGTATTAAACACGTTATAATTCCCATATAGAAATAGTTTCGGGTAAGTAAGGCTCACTCTTGCATCTTGCTCTAGACTGACTCATTTAAAGCTGGTTTCTGAGTTTTACTCCGGTACTCTGATAACGACTTTACATGGGCTCGCGTTGTTCAGGTATCTGAGAAGGCATCAGCTGCCAACTCACCTGAGGCCCACAATTAGCGTCAAGCAGCTGCTGAGCTTTCTGTGCCATAACAATTCACACTCTGTGGACACAGACTGTCAGCCTTGCAAGATCAGCCACACAGAGCAGTAAGCCTGTTGTCTTCCCTTCCCCATCTTTCACACTTTGTCCTGGTTTTGTAAATGCATGCAAAGAGACAACATACATTCTAGTTGGATACAAGATGCTAGCAGTCACCCCTTGTTATTGGAGCAAGCCACATATTAAAGTGACTCATTTATATTCATCAATGTGCCATTGGAAGGAAACGGTACTCGAGGTCTCAACTGCTTGTTGACCCCCCCGCAATAAGCAGTCAGGCGAGCGCCTATAGGTAACCCCGGTCAGTGAAACATCAATAGCCATGGTGGCACCATTAATGAGGGACACTCGCTGTGTGTGATGGGAATCATAGAGCGGCGACAGCATCCCCGTGCTGTTCAACGAAAACTGTGTTTTAATGATTATTAGGGAAAGTCGGTGAAAGCTTGAACAGATGGTTTCTCTTGAGACATTCCCTGTTAGAAGCAACTGTCATGAGCAAAATCCTTTACCTTAAATTATCTGTTCTACTCTAATCACCCACAAAATTGTCATCGTTATAAACATTTGCAGAATGGAAGATTGGGAAGGTAGATATATTATCTTCTTGCCAAATGCAAATGTTTCCTTTTTAATAGATCTGACGTTCTTCTGGGAAATCCATTTAAAGTTAATACATGTTCTGTCCAACCCTGTGGATTAACTGTCAGCAGGGTCACTACTCTTCCGGGATAAGACTTGTCCTTATTTTCAGCCAATAATTTCCCAGTTAAAGCTAGTCTCTGTGATATAAATGTAATGTACAGAAAGCATAATCGGCTTGTTGAGTTATACCCGTGCAGGTTGACAATGCCAATAAAGTCTGCTCAAAACAGTACACAGAAAGTGACACCTTTCCAAACCCATTTATCTTCTCCTGCATCAAAATAAGCTGCTTGGGCGAAGTAATATCACGCTTTGCTAGCTGGTGCGTTTTTCTTTTTTGAATAGAATAAACGGCCTCCACAAGAAATACTCTCAACAATTCAAACATTGTTTTAATCGCTTGTTGTCATTGGAGAAGGTGGAAAGCATAACTATGGAAACATGTTTTAGTGCAACATACTGCTTTATTCAGAGTGCATATGGTTAGCACAATACGACAATGATATTCTGTGTGAACATGAATGTACATGAGGGAAACTAGCACATAGGCAAGGCATACACTCACACGAACGTCGAGCATATTCACACACACCTTGCTTGCATGTGTGAACACACCTGACACAATCTAACACATTCACAAACACACACCGACACGTAATAATGTAATAACTTCCAGTGCCACAATCTTACATGAGAACTCTGAGCAGGATGTATCAGTCTTGGAAACTTGTCGGCTGGAGGAGGGGCGGGCGATCGACAGCAGAGTGAATTATTTGTTCTGTTTTTGATCTCCGCACGACAACTTTTTGCAGTACGCCAGCAGCAAGTGTGCTGAGGGTAGCTCAACAAGCCGATTTGCATGCGAGTCGGTAACACAATGGCGAGTGCAAATTAAACACCATTTCTGAAAGACCTGTCTGCAGGTATTTGGATGCAAACACATTTCACAAACAGACACATATTCAGAGGCATCACAATGAAAGGCCGATCTCCAGGACGAGGAAATAAAGGAAAGTCATTTGCATTTACAGGGGCATATAGCCAAGGGGATCCGACTTCATGTAAAGACTCCTCGTAATGCACAGGTTTTATTTTGTACCATTCTATTTAGTAGGACATTTGATTTCATAGCATATTGACTGCTTTTCGGGTTGATAGCCTATTTTTGTGACCGGTTTCATTTATGGCTTTGTTCAGTGTGAATAGCAGCAGATTGTGTCAATCTTTGACAATCTTTACTGATTGACACCAGGCGTGTAAGAGTGCGGTATTACTCTTATTAAAAAAACAAGTACCAGATTTTGGTTTTGTAAGAAGACGATAAATACATGTACAGTAGGTCTCTATCAGTAGCTGCATCCTACGAAGGAAACATGTTTTATTCTTTATACTTTCAATGCAAAAATGGTGCCTTTGCCATGGATGCACTGAATGCACTTTCCTTTCTTTATTCAAGGGTTGGGGGGGCGTAACCCCAGACCCCCCTGGGGGGTTCACCTCTTGTTACCTTTTCACCCCTGGTGTGTTTGCATGCATGATGCATAGGTCCAGTTGTGCTGTATAATCCTACAGCAGGTGTTACAGTGTACAGAGCTCACATAAATAAAGGTGTGGGGGTGCGTTCAAAGCAGAGCAAGTAAAGAAACACTAAATGTGTTATGTACTGTATCTGCCAGTGAAGAATCATTCCTGGAAGCAGTGCAGGTTCCCGCTTCAGCGCCTCTTTTCTTCTCTCTCTGTGAAAATTGTGTTTTTCTTTCGAGGGAGCGAAGGTTCATATCTGCACAGAAAAAAGAAACATGTTGCTACTGTACCAAAACAAACAGAATACATCTCACCAGCAGAGGCAGTGGAGCAGAGACGAGCCTGACAACAGCCGCGGGGCCCTGCGATACTGCACTCTGCCTAATCAAGCAGTCTTTTGAAAACGCTGTCACTTTTATCCAGGCAAAAAGGAGGAGGGGGAGAGGGGGGTTGCAGGTAGCATCGGAATACTTTTTTTTTTTCATGTAGCCAAGGTAGTCGTTTTTGAGGTGTTGTGCAAAAGGATGTATCAAAGGAACAAAGCAGAGAAATGCATAGGAAGAGTGCAGGCGGGTTTGCGACTTGATTTATGGCTCTGGGCATTCTAAGCAGCCACTAATGTTTCATTTCTACTGTGTGGTTTGGCTCTGCTCAACTCTCTGTTGTTCCCAGTTGTTTTCTCTATTTCATTTTTCCACACCCTCAATAGAGGCAGGACTCTCTTACTTAATTGCCAATTACCATATAAAAGAGTCGTGACATTATCTTCAAGGTGCTTTTTGCACTAAATTTGTGTTGTAGAATCGGTTCAGGGTACAGACTGGTTTGGCGGTCTGCAATTGTATTAAAATCCCAGTCAGGTGAATACATTTATGTTGCTTTTGATTGTAGTTGGCTCTTTTGAAATTGGTGGTTTTTGCAGGATATCCCAAATCTAGTGATTGTTTGTTTGTTTGTAGCCTTTATTTAACCAGGTGAAAGCCCCTTGAGATCAAAAGATCTCTTTTTCAAGGGTGACCTGCAGAGATGCTCCTTTCTGACCAATCAGTGGTCTGCAGTGTTTTGACTCCACCTTCTAGTGTCTGCACATTTGCTTGGATCAAGGTGTTACCAAATAAAGAATTGAGATATATTTGTTAATATACTATTTACATCTTCTGCTGTGGAGCCGTGCTCTGCATACTGTGAGTGCTCCGCATACTGTGAGTGCTCCCATGTAAAAATGTGCTGTTTTCATTTCGTAAGAGCCTTTATTTAGATATTGAATTGAATGAAAATATCTGAATATGGTCATTAATGGTAATTAACATTTTCTCCATCTGACCTTGGCAAGGGAAATCGGTCCCTTAAGTAGCTTAGTTAGGATGGACTTACCACCCACCGTATTAAATCTTAAGTGGTGAGAAATCAGCAGTGAAGTACTGTGTGAAAAGTCATAAGCAAACTTGGGTGGCCAATTATCCTCTAAAATCTGACATGCTTTTTTTCAACAAATGCTTGTAATCATTATATTTTAGATCAAAGCAGAGCTATTTATGATCACAGTCAGACATTCCTTTCTTTGGAGTAGCTTCTCTGTAAACACGAGAAAACGATGAACCTTTCAACCAGACAACACAATTAAATTCATGTCCAAATTAAAAAACATTTTACCATTACCTTCTCTCACAAACATCCCAGCTTGTTAAGATGTTACTGCATTATTGATGGGGGCTAAAAAATAAACTCTGTTTTATTTCATTTTCACTACTTGAAGAGAACTCGTTTATTATCCTCAAGGCTACCTAACAATCAATATCAACACATTCCTGTTTCACTTTATACATGTACTGTACTATTGCTATTCTATACAATTACTTAAGTCGTCTTAATAGACCATTCTTAAGATGTATTCCGTCCCTTTCTTCAATGGCAGTAAGGCAGAGTGTGAATGACCTTCTACTCTTACTCTTTTTGTTCTCTCCGTATCAAGTTAAGGGCCTCGTAATTACTGTTCTCAACTGCCACTGCATTTCAATGACTTTCTTCCAAAGCAACAATTATTTGAGGTCCAAGGTCAAGAATGTATTATAAATAATTACATTAGAACCGTTTTCTGAGTGTTTCTCTTTAATTACATTCATTTGCAGGAAATGTGTTGAAAGTATTTGAATAACCTGATAAGAGTAGAACTTGAATGTGTTTGCGATGGTATTTTCAACGTTAAAAACAACCTCAGATTTTTCCTACTGGGTTGTGCCAGTGTTCTGTCTTTGGAGAATATGGAAAATATTCAGGGTGCAGTACCTCAAACCACATGTTCTTTCATTTAAAAAACAATCCATGTGAATCAAGATGTCTTTCTCCTCTTTATAGCATTAGTTATCCAAGTTTCAGATCATAACATAAACCAGCAGCATCTTGCAACGTTTTAAAAATAGAACAGGCAACATGCAAACTTTCAAAAGACACATAACATGAGGGCTAATATACTGCAAGAACAACTTAACTTAGAAATCATACATTTATCTTTTGCTAAAGAAATTGTGATTTTCATGCACAACTTACTTAAGGTGAAACGATGTGTGTTTAATTGACACTTTATTTTCCATTTACTTCACTTTCGCAACCTTGTGCGTTATAACACCAACATTATTTTAAATGGCTTTTAACAGTCATCAGCAATCAGCTAGTAAGTAATCCAAAGGAAACACTTGTGTTAGAATAACAGGGACTTTGAGCGAAAGTGTGACATGTGTAAATTAGTTTGCCAAAGCTGAGGACTTAATGGAGGCCATGTTTATAGGTCCCAGCCTCTAGTCTCTGTGGTATCAATGTCTTCATCAGTACAGAGAGGCTGAAGCAAAGACCTTTCCAGCCTCTACAGCCAATCCTTCAATCTCAGCAAGCTTTCCTAAGCAAATGAAACAGTGTTAAAATGTAGCCTCTCCTCCCTCCAGCGAGAGAAAGTTTACTTTTCTTCTTTCTCACCAGTGCAAAATGTAGAGTAACAAACTTGCTGTAAAAAAATAAAAATAAGGTTCGTGTGAGGAGATGAAAGAAAAACTTTGCAACATCTGGCAAGCAGACGCTGGCAGGTTAAGGTAAACAGAGTGTCCTTTTATGGTAGTACTCCTACCCTCCACAGAATCAGAGGTATGATGTGGAACACCTTCAAAGGAGTGAGGGGCCAGCACATCTTGTTTCAATTTATCCTCTCACTGGCAGACATGTTCTCCGGCCATAATATACTCCCACAAAGAGGAGACTAGGCATATGCTCGCACAATTGAACAATAATAGTGAGCCATGCTTGGAAAACGGGCGCATTCTCAGACACAAAAGCTTTTGTTAAGATATGCATTTCATACCAGACACACACACACATACTCAGACATTGAGATATTCACAAACTCGCATATTTTTTGTGTGACCTTCTGTGAAACCAGGGCGGGAGTAGATTAATTAGTTCACGGCCAGCCCTGAAAACTAGCCTCGTGCCAGACCTGCATGTCAGCGTGTACAACATCTGGCAGGGGGCATCTGGTGCCATACATCAAACTAGCTCCTCCACGTTCCACGCCCCGCACACTGAATGTCGGCCTGATCAAACCAACTTCTAAAACTAACATTTGCTTTACAGGGGGAAAAGAGGACAGTGAGTTCCAGAGGCAGAACTGGATCTTGTACCTGCATTTTCAAAAGGTCACTGCCAGTCCAATAACTTTTTGGTTTTAGGTGAAATGTTGTAAGAGGGTGGTAAAAGAAAAGCCTCTTCAGACATTTTATGTCTGTGTATGCCAGCGATTCCAACTTCACATCCTGTATACCCCCAACTGCTCCCAGCATCTCCACCTTACCGGAGCCTTTGATGTGACTAGCAGAAAAGTCACGAACCTACAAGCACTCCGACTGCTTAGAAAGTTCTAATGAACAGATAAAAACACAACCCCTAAATCAATGAGCAGGCAACGGCAACCCTGTAGCTGTCACACTGATATCAGAGCGCCTCTGCCCTCCATGCTGAAGCTGCAGGAGGAAAAGCGGCTTCCCCTGTGATAATAGGTTGCAGGCTTTAGGCTGTTAAACTGGGTCACTTAGTGCTACATGTATCTGTGGAGCTCCCTAAATAATTCCTCATCTCCTCTCCTCTTACATCCTTTGTCTCTTTTCTTCTCTGTTACACACTCATAACCCCGTAGATCTTATTTTAAATGCTTACCCTCCAACAGAGCACCCCCAGTACTCCTCTCTTGCCTTGCCACCCACTCTCCCCCCACCCTGATAACAGTAACTACATTCCTCTCCAGTGATACCACCAAGGATTTACTTGCTGCTGGTTATAAAGCACATTGTCGGACTGGCTTGTTTGAACGCTCATAAAGCAGCACGGCAGACCTGTTTTTGAATAAATCTGCCTGCTCGTGTGCCTAGTATTACATTATCCTGTTCCTTTGAGTTCCAGCTCTCTCCCGTAATGACAGAAAGATATTGTTACCTTTACCACCTCTCCCCTGTGTGCATGGTGCCATGCTCGCTGGTGGAGTATAATTGAATGATTTTGTGAGGGATCAATGAGATTAGGGATTGTGTTTTTTCCTCTGTCGCTCTGGATTAGCAGTCCTTTTATATCAAGAAGAAGAATAACACATACAGTACACGCTCAACACCAACACACACCATGCCGGATACACGGATACATGAGCGGATAGCATAGCACGATGGTAAGAATGCATCAGTGAAATGTTGAAGCTGTAAACATGCTCTACAAAACAGCCAGGTTTTTCTATTTTATAAATTGATTTCTGGGAATTGAGTCATCTTCATGTTTATGTAAAAACATACGGTTTATATACACCTCTAATGTCTTTGTGTTTCCATGCTCGTGTGTATCCTTTATGTCTGTTATCCTTCGTTCAGGTAATCGAAGCAGCTTCAGAGGAGATTGCTGGGGGGACATTTGTCTCATGGATTCCAAAAGTGGGGGTAGGCTCAGACGTTTGTTATGTAGGGAAAGCCCGCAGGCCTGCCTATATGCCGTTATGCGGGTAAAAGGAGAGTTTGCTATTATTAACCTTGCTATGAATTCCGTCCTTCTACCAATCCACCAGTAATCCTAATAATCCAAGCTTGCACCCCCATCCCACCATAATGAGTGCCAGATGCTGATAGAACAGATAAACAGCAAACCTGTGTTTTTATCCAAGAAAAATAAAGCAGAGAGGCCCACTGGAATCCACATGCTGTGATGAAAGAATGTGAAAACAGTGGTACACATAAGCGGGGAAAATCTCTCACAATGGATCTCATGCGAAAAACAACTCAAGCGAACAGATTTGTTTTAGAGCAGCACGTAGAAGTGATTTAAGATAATTCGCGGCATTTTCTAGTACTTGTACATTTGATTGTCTAAATGAAAACAATATTTGAAGTGGTCCAGACCTGTGGGAGCAGTACGAAAAGCCTGCCTTTCTACCCACACCCCGAGGACAAACACAATAATAAGAATTGAAAATAAAACACCTCTGAAATACCTCGGTATGTTCTCCCATTTATAATTTTGACAAATAAACAACTTGAACAGGGCCAGAATGAACATGTCAGAATATCTTTCAGAAGAGAATGTGAAGTGAACATAAAGGCGAGAAAAGACAAATACAAACAGCGATGTACATTTCTGACAGTTCAAAGGCATTGCTGGCGGCTGCCGTATATGAAGTGTTATACATACACACCCAAAACTCTCTGGGCCTCACAGAGAGCACTGGAGCATTGTTCAGCCTGATCTCCTCGGGCCTCTATGGGCTGTACAGATTGCTTCCACAATTCCTCGGAGGCAGGACAGTCATGCTGGAAGTCCAAAGAGAAGAGATCATAGCAGGGGGGTTACATCAAAATAGGAGAGGTTTATCTGTTCATATAACTAACCAAGAGCCAGTGAATCCTCTTGCAAGCCACCATTTGATGGTAGCGCTTGAATGCCAAGACAAAGTCATTCTTTTGATGTATACAGTGAAAGATAGCAGCAGGAATGTAGTGTTGGGTGCTTTTGGAGCCTACAGGTGATGCTATTCAAGTTACCAGCTAATTAAAAAATAATTCTCAGAACTAGCACTTATTGTGGGCATCTCAATAGATGTTTCTTTTGTGACTCCTGACTGTGATTCATTTTTATTGGAAGGGTGAGTCTGGCTGACCCAGTTGTAGGAATGCTTTGTTTCCTCTTTCCTTTCAGCGGAACAATACGCTGCCCTTGACTAATACTCCTGCACAATACCTTGCCTTTAAGGCTTTTACACGGTCCATGCATGGGCACTATTCAACGCTGTATTGTTATCCTTGTGACATACCAACAATGAGTTGCGGCGGCTTATATCCTTAACCAATTGAAGGTTCAGCTGTAAGTGGAAATGTGCTGATTTCTTCACTGTGGAAAGTATGGCAGAACATAGAGAGATTAGCAAAGATATTTCAAAATGAGCTGAAGGCAACTTTGATGGTAATGATGAGGAGGGTAATAATGATGACAGCGCTGATGTTGATGAAGATGAAATACAGACACCATAATAGTCTCGATGCCATTTTTATAGCAAATGTATACAGAGAGATGACGGTGTGTTTCCCAGTCTATCAGCAGTCTTTAGAGACAGGAAAATAAGAACGCCAATACTAAGGAGGAATCGATCACAGTAATGTTTTGTTCCCCTGTGGAGAGGAATCCAGTGTAGGTGACATAACCACCCCCATCATACCCAGCACAGCACTCCATCACCTCTGACGGTCTGAACTACTCGGCTTTTTTAAATCTACTGGTTCTTTACTTTATCTCCCTAACCAACCGCTCTGCTCCTCATCCTCTCATCTCAACCAATTTATATTCTGAACCCTCACTTTAACCAGTCCCCAGTCCTTTTATCATCCCAAACGGTCAAATTAATAGACACTACTTTTCACATGTGACATATCAGAGGATTTAGCCCGGCAAGAGGGACAAAGACTTGCTCCCTGCTGCTTTGCTTTAATACCTTTTATGTAAACTAGCTCCAACACTCCACTTTGTATCACTTTTAATTTTAAATATGTGAGAAATCCTTCATTTACTTTCTCTTTGTAATCCTATGCGTCACATTATGCTCATTTAAAACCTGAAATGGTCGTTCATCCCTTTCTCACACATGCCTGATGCTGCTCACTCATGCTAACAAGCTGCAATTAAGATTTTCATACTTCCCGTCATTGCGAGAAAAGCGTTTTGTTTTCTAAATAAAGAAGTGTTGTGTGAAAGGATGGCACAGTGTCTGAAAAGACAACTCTGCCCCTGGTGTGTCTCACCCTTCTTTTCATGTCAAATAATGGTGGCCCCCATTAGACAGAGATGCGTAATTGCATGAGTCATGAACGTTAAACAGCTTCTTTTTGTCTCTCTTTGTCAGTCTGCACGTCACACTGCTGAATAAGTGTCGGGCAGTCTGCCAGCTCCAACTCCTAAATGCTGATTTACTTTATCCGGTGTGAGTGTTTGTGTGTGTGTCTCCCTAATTGTGCGTATATGTGCTAATTTCATGCTCATTTCTTATGTATTGATTTCTTTGTCTCATTATTCGTCTATTTGTCTTCAGTCCATTGCAGCATTATTGCCATGAGTGCCCTTTGGAGTAAATCATGCAGAAGGCTCCTTAGCGGGCAGCCCACATACTGTACAATGAGAAAAATCTCCGATACATAAATTGTAATGCTTTATTAACGCAATAACGATAATTGTTATCGGTAATAGACCACATAGCTACGACTAAATAAGTTCAAATGGCTTCACAAATACTCACGGCAAGCTGAGATGATTTCTGTAAGCAGCAGTTTGAGTTACTTTGCAATGGGAAACAAATGAGCTCATTTGTGCTCCAAAGCCTCACAGGAAAAATAGCACTTATTCATGCATTTACCCCACATGGAGAGGCAATATACAATTACAAACAGCAAGTGGATGAGATGTGTTGCATACAGTTTTTATAAATTATTTAGCATTTCATTTGAATAAAATCGAATCAGCCAATAAATAATAGAGGCAATTATGACTATCATTAGCCGCTTGTATTATTGTATTAAATCGTATTATGAACCATTATGTTCAGATCTTTGCCATTTGCTGAACATCATTACATATTCGTCAGTTTCTTTTCTCCAAACAAAAGTCTCTAAAGACCATAAGTTACTCTTCACTTTATCTTTAAGTGACAATTCGAATAATAATCAATGTCACTCAAAGGCAAAATGTTTTCACACTTTTCTTGCGAATGTTTTCGCACCATTATTAATCATAAGCGACCTAAACAGGTAGCCTGCACACCTGCCTGGGGGCTCAGCTGTTCCATACCGATCTGACAGATCAGTCAACAAAGCGGGATCAAACTTGGTCAACAATAATATTCTCTTTCAAAATCTCTCTGCAGTTTATCATGTTACATCCTTTTCTGTCTGTACTGTCAGCAGGTAATAAACGGGTTATATTTTAGGAACCCAGACAGTCATTGATGGGTGGTGATATTAAAGGTCCCCTATTATGCTGTTTTTCATCAATATATTATAGGTCTCAGATAATGGTTACACAAGCCAAAAAATCATGACATCAGAAAGTGGCCAAAATCTGATTTATATAAATAGATCAGGACAAGTGAGCGAATCTTTTTTCCTGAAACTTTCAGAATCTTTTTACACGGAGGGAACACATGTTTATGTAAAATACATGAACAAGTGGATTTTGCATAATAGGTGAGCTTTAAGGGAAAAATACCCATGGCTAGCTGTCACCCCCCAATACCTATTGATCTATCTAATACACAAAATCACATTCTTCTGTTAAGTTCTGTTATCCACCACCACTAATATCCTGAATGCCACCATACCTATCCATTAGGCAACCCTCCAAGTGAGGACAGGTATGACGGAAGTCCCATGCAGTTGGTCCCTCAGCTGAAATAAAAAACATTTCTCTGTTGTTGCTCATACATTATTAATGTGACGGCATTCCTCACTTTTGTTCTTGATTCTCTCCCTTTTTGGGGCATAATTATAATCTCAGGAGCCCTAGATTAATCTCCCATGGCACATCTCCATCTGCAGCCTGGATCATCAGCCACCCCACGCTGCATCAGCCCCCAGCTGTGGGGCGGGGGCACACTTGGGAAAGAAATGGGAGAGGAGTGAGAGCATAACAAGAAAAAGAAGGAGGTGTGTGTTGTGAGTTGGGGGGGGGTTAAGAGCAGCGATACATCTTAATATTCCACATCAATTTTGTTTTGTACTGTAGAGCTGATTTGAGCCTCATTTTCCCTCAAATGGCCTTTTCCACTGAGATTGATTGATACTAATAGCTTCTCCAGCAGTTACATTTAGGGAGGGTTAGAGTCTTCTTTATTGGTGCAGTCATTAGTGTGGCACCAAGTAAGATTGTAAATGTGCCTCTCTTTCACATAATGTGACTCTTGAGGGTGGTAAGGCTGAGAGCTTCTGATAGACGACCACTGTCCATCTTCACTTGCCCTGTGCATGGCAAAAACTAATGAGATGAGTCGTTTCTTAAACCCTGTAGACAGACACATAGTTAAGGCAATTTTGCTAGTGTGCTTGACAGGTGGCCAAAATATAGTAATTTAAACATAGTCATTCCCATAAACTTTGCTGCATTTAGTTTTTGGGGTTTATGATAGTTAGACACCAAAAAGCAGTGCATTCAGCAATGACAATATGCTGCATATGGTACACTCGGAGAGAAGAGTGTTCTGCAACCATTCAGCATACCTAAATGAGCAATGCAATATGCACACACCCATGGGTTTATAACACGCCCAGGCTTTGGGTTGGAAACTGTCCTGCAAAAAAAGAAACAGCCAAGTATCTGGCCGCCTCGCAGTCCAGCCGATTTAACGGGCCCTGGCTTCCAGCATGCAAGATATGGTTGATCCAATTTAGGCCATGCTCAATCAACCTAATTCTATTGGGGACACGCAGGCTGGGTACTGCAGTGTGTGCAAGAATGGATTGCTCAACAAAGCAGCTTTTAAAGGTCATGTTTTCGCTGCCTCCGTGCCTACAAGATCCTTATAGAGGGCACCGTTTGCAAACACTGTATGTAAATTCATCACAAACCTCCAACTTAACAGTGATTTATGTTCTTAACCTGAGGGGCCTCAATTTTGGCTCAACGTTGGAGTGTAAAATGCCTCTCCAAAGCCCTGTTCGTGGTATCTGTACTTTTTCATAAGTTGAGATGTCACTTAAAATTAGGCTGATATTACAAGTATCTGAAATGTTTTGGAGTTATTCAGTACAGCCATTCAAACTCTTGTTTAACGGTTTACTCTTGCTTCCTTCTTGTTGTAGGCGCACAGTAATTACATGCTAACACTGTAACTTGTCACAGATGTATGCATGTGCCCACGTCAACAAGGTTTTGCTACTCCTCAATTTCCTCGTCTTCCTCATGGGGAGCACGGTGTCATGCTTTTGCTTCTGCCATACAAGGAGCCAATTATGTTATCAGCATGGGACCTCCGCTTGACATCGCATGTCCTGATGGTATAATGAAATAAAAGAGGTTTCACACACGTGCTCCCACTGTGTCCTTGACGTGCGAGAATGTCTACTTTGCAATTTCTGTAATTTGGGAGAGCGGTATATTTTCGAAGATACCATAGTGCTGAGCGTTCTCTACGGGGGATAGACCCTGCCTTCCATTTTAAGGGTTCGACTCTTTAAGGGAAATAGAGAATGTAACATAAAGGGTGTTGTGACCTGGCTCAAGACGCTACAACTAAAGGGAGACACGCAAGGAGTAACAGTTGGCAAAGAATATTTAATTAAAACTAATTAAACCAATTAAAATATTCACAACAGGGGATGTGGAAAGTAGTATAGTCAGTTGTCTGTGATGTGTGCAGGAGGTTTGTGTGGGGTTGGAAGGTGCAAAACAAAGCATAAATATTAACTAAGGCAACATATTCAAAACAAAACATAGTCCCAGCAAACAGAAATGCAGGTCAGTCCTAAATACCAGATACAGCTCTTTTATGCTATTTTTTCTGTACTAACTTTCAATCAAAAGAATCACTGTAGTAGAGAGGAATACTAATACAGGTTGTCCTACAGACAATTGAAGGATGGTTACAGTTTATTACTACATGACTCCTATATTAAGAGTTTTGTTCATCAGTTCCTTTCGTAATAAAACAGCCACTTAGTGAATTGCTGTGATCTAGACATATGGCCACACTGCTAAATACATTTTGAATAATCCTTTCAAATATCAGAAAAGGTGGTAATCAAAATGATTATCCTATTCAAAATATACATGAGACACATTACATACCAGCTTCTTGGTTCAACGTTGATCTACCTACTTACCTTCCTTGGGAAAAGTGTGAGAACATTTGCACTGGGCACACTTCCCTCACCTATTTTACATTTGTATTGTCCATTTTCGTAATGGAAACTGCAATGTCAGTCAGTTGTGAAGCAAAATAGCCAAACATTATGTGACTCCAGCTTGTCCAATAGGAGGATTTGATACTTGTCTTTGCTTTGTTTCCCCCAGAAATGGTATATCATCTAACTAACAATTAATTCATCCAGTAATTAGAAAGAAAATCGATAATGAAAACAATAAAGAGCTTGTAGTGTAATTACAGATCCAGTGTGCGATTTAAGGCTGATATATTCTCAGAAATGTTATATTTCATAAATTGAAATACAGTGTCTGGGGAAAATTACAAAAATGTTGCCTGAGTGATACAACATGGAGGAAAGGTTGACACAGAGGCTGTGGAGCGTAATCGGCAGCTCTGACAAAGATTTTACTGACTGTTGATATTCATCATGTTTTACATGCAAACTTTTACAGCAGTCAGGAATGTTGGTTGTAAATGCTCTACACGATGCAATAAAATGTTCCAAGCCGTGCTTTATGCTGGGGTTTAAAAGAGCCATGTTATAATGAGATCTCCCACCAACAAACAGATGTGGTGAACCAGCATTCTGTGAAGTTAACATCTGTAGATAATTGGATGGTGTAGCTATTGTGGAAAACACATAGTGGGCCCCTGTTTCTCAGTGAGAAGTCATTATCAGTGTTTATGTTAATAGCCTTGCCATACCAAGGCTGCATGTGTTCTTGGACTTAAGGGGAATTGGCTGACTGTTTCTGCTTTCCACTTCTTGGCCATGGGTGCTTTGCTACTCTGATTTTCAAGAGTCTTGAATATCTGAACAATCTGTTGTACATTTCCAAATGTAGTGCTGTTGTAAACACGGACTGATGCTCTTCATATGCTGATTTGGCGCTAGTCACCTGTGTGTTTAACCATAAGCTGTATGGTAACAGAGTGGATGTTGTCCCACCCATAACTTCCGTATGAGACATAAAGCTCAATGTGGGTGTCCGGATATAGCCATGTGGACAGTTTTGACTCTGACTAACTCCTCGCTATTCCGAAAATGGGCTAAGTTGATCCTCGGCAGCCACAACCTTGATTATGAATATATTTTAAACGGGTGAGTTATTAAAAAAACTCGCCCTGATGCAGTTGTGAGATAAGATAAGCCATAAACACCAAAAGTTGTCTTGTACCAGGCTGTTACATATTTCTTCCTGCTGTAATGTTTGGCATTTTTAAATGGTGGAAGACAGCATCAAATGGAAATTCGAGTAACTGCCATTTTTGGTTTATTCAGCACTGTGGTAGCCACTTTGGTTAAACTTCAACATTAACATAATCTTGCTGTGTGTCTGCTTCTGCAGTAGGTTATGTGTAAAATAAATGTATTTTCATATCATATTAACTAACAACAACGTGTTTTTTTAAACATATTTGTCTTTATTCACATTTTCTATAACTTTTACTGTTTGCTTGCATTGGAATCATTTTCTACATCTGACATTGTAAACAAGAATTTCATGAAGTATTTAGTTGTCAGTGTTGCTCGATGAAACATGGATGATTTGGTGGATTTTCCTTTTACATTGCGTAACAACAGATGACCTGCTCGTATTTAGTATTCTCTGAAAACTGTTGAATCATTTGAAACCTACTCTGAATCAAGATGTGCTCTCTGTGTCTGTGTGTGTTTCCCTGGCTAGGTTTTTCCTTGATTGCAATTTCATCGCATTTAAAAATCACATTTAGTCTTGTGGCAATCCAATACATAATTTATACATTTTTGAAATAAGCATACATAAGGACACGCCAGGTGATGATAAATGTATCATGATGGGCAATTAAAAATGTCTCTCTGTACTGAGCTTTGGATGTTGGTAATTTAGTGTCTTAATCAATGTAAATGACGTGAAGCGATGAAGATTGCAGTAGCTGCTATTTGTTTTCAGTCTCCTTCTCAACACAAGGGACTCCAGTCTGTCAGTTCCTTATAAATAAAGCATAACGTTTGCAGACAGGTTTGGCCTGTACATTTGCTGCTTCACTAAATGTTAAAATAGGCAAGATGTGATCCTCTGTAAGAGATTCGAACTTGGCATGTTGACATGTGGCTGATATGCCTCCAGCATCTCAGAAACCTTGTGACCACAAGCACCCCTGGGATTCTTATGCATTATGCTTCTAGGAGTTTACAGGAAAAGAGGCGTTAAAAAACATCCAGTCGGCAGCAATCCTGCTTTAGTGTAAGAGAATTCAAAGGAGAACGTCAAAAGCTATTCAAGCTAAATGTAGGCCGCAAATAAACAGGAGACGGCAACCTAATCCAACAGGGAGGTTCAGAAAGAGCACGGTTTTGAACTCAGAACAGAATGTCAACATGTTATTATACTGTCTCCCCCTCCCCAATTACAAGATGTAGACAAAAATCGGACTAAATTGCTGTTTTGTTTTACTTCAGTCATCCAGTTTGATATTGACTTAAAGGTGTCCTATCATGCAAATTGCACTTGTTGATGTCTTTTATACATAAATATGTGTCCCCGGTGTGTCAGGGAACTCACAAAGTGTCAGAAAATAAAACCCTGTTTGGTATTTTGAGCATAACACATCATAGACATGTTTTTTATATATTTGTATATATCTGAGACCAATAATATGCCTACAAATAGAGAGATCTTTAATGAAAGCTTAATGTAAAGGGTGTGTTTTGTTTTCTGCTGCTATCCCATCAGTAGCAAGTGACACCTGACTTTTCCTAAACATTTTTAAGTGACCATACTGTCTATGGGGCTGTGTGAATGTAGAACCATTATGTTTGTGTTAAAAATGTTAAAATACAGTATATGTACTTTGTTAGGATAATGCGCTATGTTATCTAAAGGGTTTAATTGCCTCATTGTGTTAAGAATCGTGGAAAAGGTAGGACCCAAATGCAGACTACAAAAAAAAGGTAAAAGATCTAGAAACAAAAGGCGAGCTTTATTTTAAAAGCTGATGAACACAAAAAACATGGCATGAAAAACACAGGTAGCACAAGGTAACAATAACACCAAAACTGACCGTCACCAACATGGAGGGAGACAGGAAAGACACACAATGAACCGACAGGGGAACACAGGGAAAGACTAAATGCAGAGAGGGGTAATCACGGGACGAGAAACAGCTGGGCAGGGGAGGTAGAAACACAAGGACAACAGGTGAACACAATCAGACAATCGGACACAGGAGGAAAAACACAGGAAGGAAGACAAGAGACAGGGAGAACAGAATTACAAAATAACACCCATAACAAGACAGACAAAACTAAAAATGTGACATAACATTAGGATCGTGACATATTGCAGTGACTTTGGTGACGCCCATGGCTGACTCTGCACACAATCTCAAGCCAACAGCGAACATTTGGATATAAGCATTAATCAATGCCCAAAAACTATTTGGGCTCTTTTGTAGACAAAGGTGTTTCCTAATAAATACTAAATATGAATATGAATAAAATTAAGCTAAAAACTGACATATTTCAAGTTGTGTAAGTTATTCTCATCAAAGTAAATCAACCAATCCAGATAAATTGAAATTAGGACAGTAGATCCCTTCTTTCACAGGAGGAGCTTCATTATAGCCAGAATTCAAGAGTATGCCAAAGTAGGCTCCATTAAGTCTGATTTATTTATGAGACATGCTTTTAACCACATCCTGTTATACACTCGGACATTAATATTGCCAATTGATGGATTCATGATCAAATAAAACAACACCGAAAAACAACAACAAAATACAAAACTATAGGTTACTTACGTAACCCCAGTTCTCATTCATAACACTCCGTTCGATGTCTCACTATGGGATGCGCCTCATCGCGGAGCAAACAGAAGCATCAATCTCATTACGCCAATCCTGATTGGCTGGTGATCTTGACGTCAGCGTCAGGGAATCCATCTATGGAGTCAGATTTGGGTCAATATTTTAGCGCGTAAAACAAGCTACTCACGAGCGGAAACTGTGCTTTTACACGCGCATAAAATGACCCTCGCGCGCAGAGACAGCCCTCTTGCTCGCTCGCGGGAGTATCAGCCTCGCGGAGTCTGTCTACGCGCGCGTGAAAAGTTTCTGGCACTTTGGGGCGGAGCCACTGGACTTTGATTGACAGCTGCCAGGAAACCCGGAGTTGCCAGGTTTGATAAATGCCTGAACTACCAAGAGCCGAGGAGTGACGGCAGCAAAATCAGTTGGACGAGATTGAATGGTAAAGTTGTCCATAAAAAACTATTATATTCGTAAAGTGTACAGCTAATATATATATATGAATATATATATATATATATATATATATATTAGGGCCGGGACTTTAACGCGTTAATTAAGATTAATTAATTACACAAAAATTAACGCGTTTAAAAACATTAACGAATTTTAATCGCACTTATTTTTGCACCGCGGAACGTTTCTCACTGGATGAGTTTCAGGCGTACCGATTATACTGGAGCACCAACTAACGTTCATGACTTCAGACAACAACAAACCACAGTGAACAACAGTGGGAAATGTTGTTTTAAAAAACGGACGGATGGAAGCGTTGATAAGAGCACGGTTGTGTGCAAATTATGCAAAAAGGAATTCGCATATCACCGCAGCACATCAAGCCTCAAGTATCACCTCAATGCAAAACATATAGCAGCTAGCGTGGAAGCTAGCGTGGACGTTAGCCTCTTTTATCGCGTTCACACCAAAAAGAGCCGGTACTAAAATTAGTTCATGAGAACCTTTTTACCCCCACGAAAGTCCCTGCTAGAGAGCAGAGAGCTGCTAGAGAGCAGGGACTTTCGTACGGCTCTCTTGTGAGAAAAGAGCTATATGTCTGATTGGCTGGGCGGATTGCAAACCACGCCCCGTAAAACTCCCAAAAAGTTTTGTGAAGCCGCCATTTTATTATCCTCGCATTAGCATTATTAGCATTAGCCCAGCGCAGAAACTTTTGAGAGACTAACTTATGGCAACACAAAATAAAACATGGGAGCGGTGGAGATGAGGAGAAGTCGGCGTTCTGGCGATTTACTCGGAAGGCTTCAGTAGAAGCTGCTGGGACTCCCAGCTTCTACTGAAGCCAGTCCCCAACTCCGGGGACTTCCGGCCGGGGACTTTGGGCGGCAGTATACGCCGTGAAGTGGTTTGCGGCCTGCCAGTAAACCCAAAGCAGAAGAAGAAGAAGTGACGTCAGCGGCTTCATTTGCCTAATCCACCCCCAGGTTCAAAGAGTTCTCATGAACTAAATTCTCATGAACCTTTGTGGGAAAAGTACTGCGGTGTGAATGCGCCTAATGGTATACTAAAATCCATGTGAAAAAAATTGCTTATCACTGCTCTCAGGTCAAATATTTATATGTGATTAAAAATGCGATTAATTTCTATTAATTAATTACAAAGCCTCTAATTAATTAGATTAATTTTTTTAATCGAGTCCCGGCCCTAATATATATATATATATATATATATATAAATTAATTTTATATAAAACAATATATTTTTGAGTGGGCTGTATCTGTCGAAAATTGCATATATATATATATATATATATATATATATATATATATATATAAATATAATTGGTTGTAAAAATTGTTTTTTTTATTTGCTTGATACAAAAGGACATTCTTTAAAACCAATTGCTTTATTATCACGCATTTGTCATATTTGTATGCTAGAACTGTTGTATTCTTTTTGAAAAATAAAAAATAAATAGCTCATTTATTTTTATCCTTAATTATCCATCCAACACTGAAAAGGTGGTCCTTGTGAAGAAAGGTATAAGGTTTTTTTAGGTGTGATTTTATGAATTATCTATTCTGTCAACATTTGATGAATTATAAAAATATTAATATTTTTAAATTTTAACAATTATTTTCTTAATGACATATTGTGCTAATGAAATCCTTGTAAATAAATGTCCAATGAATGTATTCTTGCATTCGATTTTTTTAATAAAAACCATATCCACCACCTGGTATTTCCAGTAATCGTCATTGACACACAATGTGCAGATATAACACAATCAAATGTTAATTCTGGTTAAAGAAATATAACACAAAAGTGCAGAAATAACAAATGAGTGTGTTCATCTTGGTTACACATTTATGACACACAATGTGTAAAATGTGCACATTGTGTGTTAGGGGCATGTAACACATTTTGTGTGTAAAAATGATTTACGCATAAATAAACACAACACGTGTTGTCCCTGAGCACACTCTGTAGGTATGTTGAAATTCAACACATGTTGTGTCATTTTTGACACATCCCTTCTAAGAGTGTATAGCAGACAGTAGCTAGCAATTTTCGACAGATACAGCCCACTCAAAAATATATTGTTTTATATAAAATTTATTTATATATATATATGCAATTTTCGACAGATACAGCCCACTCAAAAATATATTGTTTTATATAAAATTAATTTATATATATATATATATATATATTAGCTGTACACTTTACGAATATAATAGTTTTTTATGGACAACTTTACCATTCAATCTCGTCCAACTGATTTTGCTGCCGTCACTCCTCGGCTCTTGGTAGTTCAGGCATTTATCAAACCTGGCAACTCCGGGTTTCCTGGCAGCTGTCAATCAAAGTCCAGTGGCTCCACCCCAAAGTGCCAGAAACTTTTCACGTGCGCATAGACAAACTCCGCGAGCGAGCAAGAGGGCTGTCTCTCTCGCGAGCGAGCGCAGAGCCGCTCGCGGGGGTTTAATCTGCGCGCGAGGGTCATTTTATGCGCGTGTAAAAGCACATTTCCCACTCGTGAGTAGCTTGTTTTACGCGCTAGAATATTGACCCAAATCTGACTCCATATCCACCCCCTATAAGTAGCTTGCGCTACGTCGCATGCGTCATTCAAAATAAGCACCTCTTCTCGCTTCACCATAGCAAGGAGGGCCGTCTGGTGAGACATCTCACTACATGTTACTCTGAGAACTGGGGTTACGTAAGTAACCTATAGTTCTCATTCATAACACTCCGTTCGATGTCTCACGATGGGATATTGTAGCTCCCGTATTGCCAGACGAGCTTATCTCGAAATTCACCAAACCAACCAGAACTTAACAGGTAGAGCTCTGACTCAACAAGGTGCCCAGCACTGCTCGGGCCACACTAGGAGCAGAGACGTCTAGCCTGTAAAAGCGAACAAAAGTGAGCGGCGAGGACCAGCTTGCTGCTGCACAAATGTCTTGGATGGAAACACCCTTGAACAAAGCCCAGGATGTAGCCAGACCACGAGTCGAATGAGCACGCAGACCGAAGGTGCCTGCAAACCCTGACTCGTATAGGTCAAAGCAATTGCCTCCACAATCCAGTGGGAGAGCCGTTGCTTAGTAACGGGCTTGCCCTTCTGAGGGTTAGCCCAGGACACAAAGAGTTGGTCATTATGACGAAACTCTTTTGATCTGTCCATATAGGTGCGTAAAGCACGGACTGGACACAGCAAATCCGGCTGCTGTTCCCCGGAGGAACACAGCGCCGGTGGAAATGCCTCAATGTCAATTGGGGTACATGAACCAACCACCTTAGGTATAAAGGCAGGGTTGGGCTTCAACAACACTCTCGTTTGCCCTGGGGCGAACTGAGTGCACGAAGGATGTACAGATAGCGCATGAATGTCACTGACTCGCTTGGCGGATGCCAGGGCCAGTAACAGCACTGTCTTGAGTGACAAGTGCTTCATGTCAGCTTCTTCAAGGGGTTCAAATGGGGTTAGAGTGAGCCCATCTAAAACCACTGCCAAGTCCCATAAGGGCACCAGTGACCTGGAAACAGGGAGGAGCCTGTGAGCCCCTTTCATAAAACGGCAGACCAAAGGATGTTGGCTAGCCGTCTTTCCCTCAAAGCCCACATGGCATGCAGCAATAGCAGCCAGGTACACTTTGATCGTAGAGAAAGCTCTGTGTTTATCAATTAAGTCCTGTAGAAATGATCAAATCACCCCGACAGGACATTGAAAAGAGATGTGTCCTTTTTGAAGGCACCACTCCTCAAACACCCTCCACATACAGTCATAGAGAGACCTGGTGGAGGAAGCTCTCGCACTCTGAATAGTGTTTATCACCTTCTGAGGGAGTCCCACTGTATTCAGATTGTACCACTCACGGGCCAGGCCCATAGTGCCAAGCGCTCTGGGTGTGGGTGAAAGATCGCCCCCCCCCACCTGAGACAGTATGTCCCTGCGTAGTGGGAGCTGCCATGGCTGCCCGCACAGCAGCTGATATATCTCCGCCAGCCAGTACATTTTGGGCCAGTGCCGAGCTATCAGGATAAGTGTGTGGCGTTGTTCCCTCACTCTGGCCAGAGTTGGGGGTATCGGAGCCAGGGGTGGGAACGCGTACAGAAGGCCCGGAGGCCAAACGTGCGCGAGCGCGTCCACGCCTAACGGTGCGTTTAAATCGCGCATTGAAAAGAATAGCTGACATTGAGCATTTTCTTTTGATGCGAACAGATCTACCGCGGCTCTGCCGTAACGCACCCACAGCTGACTCACAATCCTTGGATGTACTGTAGAGTCCAGTCTGCATATAGTGGTGCACCTCTGGACAGTAGATCCGCCCCGAGGTTCATCACTCCTGGTACGTGCGTCGCTCTCAGAGAGAGGAGACGTCTGCCGCTCCATAAGATCAGTTTGCGTGCCAGCATGTGTAACTGGAGAGAACGCAAACCCCCTTGGCGGTTTATATACAATATTGTGGTCGTGTTGTCTGTCCTCACGAGGACATGATGTCCTCTGAGAAAAGGCAGAAAGCGTTTTAGGGTGAGGAACACCGCTAAAAGCTCCAGGTAATTTATGTGCGCCCGCTGGAGGTCTCTGCTCCAGAGACCCCTCACCGGACGACCTTCGTAAATACCTCCCCAGCCTGTCAGACATGCGTCCGTGGTGACCACCTTCCGTGAAAGGACAGCACCCATAGGCACGCCCCGTACTAGAAAAGTCGGGTGCAGCCAGTGGCGCAGTGCCCTTACGCATTTCACAGTAACCATTACTCTCCGCGCGCCATGACGCACGGGGTTTAGTTTTAGAGCGGCTACCCAGCGCTGAAACTCCCTCATGTGTAAGCGTCCCAGTCGTACGACCAGGATGGCTGACGCCATGAGCCCCAGTAACCGCAGGCATGATCTGAAGAGAACATGTTTGCGCAGCTGGAAATGAGCGAGACAAGCTCTGAAAGATTTCACTCTTTCCGCTGACAGGCGGGCTGTAAAGGGCACCGAGTTCAGGTGTAAACCCAGGAAGAGTACAGTCTGTGCTGGGCACAACATGCTCTTCTCTGTGTTTATTATGAAACCCAGGTTGAGCAGGTGCTTTACGAGGACATTTGTCTGCGTAATAGCCTCCTGCTCCGACTGTGCGAGAAGCAGCCAGTCGTCTAGGTAGGTCGCCAGGCGAATACCCTGTTGTCTTAACGGGGCTATCGCGGCTTCCGTACATCGTACAAACACTCTTGGACTGAGAGACAGACCGAAGGGAAGTACTCTGTATTCGTAACAGATCCCCTGAAATGCGAACCTCAGATATTTCCTGTGTGGGTAATATACTGGGATGTGGAAATACGCATCTTTCAGGTTGTTTTGTCGCACGAGACGCAGCAGAGATGTGTGAGTGAGCATTCTGAATTTGTATCTTTTTAGATATTTGTTCAGAACCCTCAAATCTAGTATTGGCCGAATCCCGTTCCCTCCCCGTTTGGGAACGAGGAAATACTTGGAATAAAAGCCGCTCTGACTCTGCTCGGCAGGTACTATAGATATAGCCCTCTTTTCTAGAAGTGAGAGGATCTCTCTCTCTAGAATATGGGCTGACTCTCCTCGGGCTTGTGACTACAGAATGCCCGAGAAGCGAGGGGGGGTGACAGCGAATTGGAGTCTGTAGCCCCGTGTTTGTCACGGTGTATGAAGCAGGTAGGACCCAAATGCAGATTAAAGTGAAACTTCCTTTATTTCAAGGCTAGGTGAACAACAAAGACAAAACAGAACACTCACCGACGAACTAGTCATGACAAAAGACGAACCGACAAAGACAGACAGAAAAACCAGAACTTAAATACACACAAGACTAATCACAGAAACAAGACACAGGTGAGGAGGGAGGAGAAAACACAGGGACACCAGGTGAACACAATCGGGTAGATTAGACACACCAGGGAAACTAACGACCGGGAACCACAGACAGATTTAAACAAGACACAACGCAGACAGAAACAGGCAAGACAGGAAGTGAAGACCTTTCAACATAAAACATGAAACAAGACAAGACAAAACACCATAAAGACAGATCGTGACAGTGTTACTGTCTTGAAAACCCAAGCAGATGTTGTGAGCATCTTCCACTGTATGCTTAGAGCCAGCGAAGATGTCACGTCTCTTACCCTCTGAGTCTCTATTTGTTGTGTTATGAGTCCCTCTAGTGTCTGAACACGGTGGTACCCCATTTCGACAATCCCCACCGACACTGCGCATGCGCGTGACGGTGGTGCCTTCACAACCCCAGCCGGCACTGCGCATGCGCGTGACGGTGGTGCCTTCACAGACCCGTCTATTATCCGCCTTTTGAGAGAGGCCGTAGCTGCTCTCAGAAGGGGAACAGTTGACGGACTGTTTATTGTTTTTATTGTTTTTCTTTTAATTTTTTTTTGAGCTGCGCCCTTGGCCTGAAGCCTGGATGCGTCAGCGGAAAATGGTTTATGTGAGAAACAACAACAATATTGTGACATGTGTTTTTGCGGACTTGAGGATGGCGTTGAGGCATCTCTCGAGGCAGCGGGAACACATCTAGAGCTGGGGAACCGTGGACTTCCAGCTCTGTCACAGAGGGGAGAAGGGGGGGCTGTCAGGCCGCCCGCTTCTTCTTCCTCGACTGCTGGCCGAAATTCTGGGTTGGCTGCGCCTGGGCTGCAGCCGGAACCGGAGATTTTCTAGGCCAACTCGCCCTCGTCTCCTGCCTGGGCTGGGGACTCGGGGCGGGCTGCGACCTCTGCTGTTTTGGTACTTTGAACCGAGCAGTGTTCGAGGCAGCTTGGGCGAAGGACTGCCGCTGTGAAGGCAGCGGCTGGACCCTTCGAGGGAGACAGAGGTGGAGGGCCTCGTCCTCCTTCTTTTTCGACTCGCATCTCCTCTGCATGGAGGCGAGAGCGGAGCCGAAAATCACCTCGGGAACGATGGGCATGTCTAGCACATCCTCCTTTTCCCGGTCTGGGAGGTTGGTGAGGTTGAGCCATCTAGCTCTTTCCTGCACCACCATGATCCCCATTGCCTTGCCCCGTGGCCTGGACGGCGCAGCGTTGAACACGGAGACAAATGTCTGTGATCGTGGCCAACTCGTCCAGAACGGCCGGTCCAGGATTGCTTGACAGATCCTCGCAGAGCTCTGCTTGGTATGCGGTTAGCAGCGAGGAAATGTTCAAAGCCCTGGCGGACAATGCTGCGGCTCTGTAGGACCGTTCAGTCATGGTCGACTGGAATCGGTCCGCCTTCGCTGGCAGCGTGGGGTTCCTGCTTGGTGATGGGACCAGCCTCGGTAGGAGGTGGGCTGCCACCAGCGGTTCCATAGGCGGTATGCGGTGCAGGCCGAGCCTCTCCATACCGTCACAGTCTAGGGAGGAGGCACCCTGGATTGGGGCCTTGTTGCTAAAGGGCCGGTCTCTCCACCAGACCGACACCTCATCCAACATCTCCGGGAAGACCAGAAGGAGTTGTCTCTTTGTCCTCATTGCTTGGGGAAAATGTTTCCCCTTGTAACGGGACCTGGAGCTCTCCTTGGCCATTTCGGGCCACGGGATGTCTAGTCTGGACGCGGCTCGCTGACACACGGCCTGCAGGTCCATGCTCAGACAGCGCGAAGCCGGTGTGCTATCGCCCGGGAGAGCAGCCATCGCTCCCGGCTTTGCAGCCTGAGCCGATGACACGAAGATATCGTCTTCTTGCTCATCCGAATCAGACCGGAGGAACTCAGAGGCACCCTCTTCGTCCTCCATATAATCCAATTCCAGGACATCCTCCGCGGGCGAAACCATGGTGAGGTCAAGCCGGGAGCCCCAGCTTGGTAAAGCGTGGGGCTCCGTTCTCGCGTCTCTTGCCGCCACCGGGTCCCAGCCTAACATGGCGCGGGACTCCGGTTCCGCAGCTGCCGCTGTTGATGAGCCCCAGACCGACACAGTGCGGGGCTCAATCTCTACGGCGAACGCCCCCGCGTCTTGATTACCAGCCGGCAAATCAGCGGACATGAGGGGGTCCTGTCCCGACAAGCTAGCTTGGCGTGCTAACCGTCGGCGGAGGCTCTTTACGATGAAGCGGGCACAATGCCCGCACGAGCCGGGGTTGTCAATAGCCTCCTGGGCGTGTTCCAGCCCGAGGCAGGACGAGCAGACCTGGTGTGAGTCTGTGCCTGATATTTTCAACCCGCAGCCGCAGAGCCGAGCCTCCGAGTCCCTGACTCCTCTGGTGTGAGGGAGAGAGGCGTCCATCTTGTTCGCCGCGTGGCGTGGAGAGGACCCGCTCGTAACAGGTACGTAGCCTCGCTACCGTGGTGTCGGTAGTGAGGGAAAGCAAGCTAGCAACAGGTGTGTTGCTAGCTTGAAAAAATCAAAACCTTACCTTAATTTCCGAGGAAAGAAACGGCGAGGTCGATTGTAATACTAACTGGTGTGTTAGCATTAACAGTCTTCTTGCGAAGCAGAAGAGTAGCCGGCGAGCGCCCGTCGACAGAAAGTTAGCTTTGGGTTCAGTCTGTGGACTGTTAAGCTAGCCCGGCTACCATCGAGATGTGCTCTGAAGCGAGAAGAGGTGTTTGAATGACGCATGCGACGTAGCGCAAGCTACTTATAGGGGGTGGATTCCCTGACGCTGACGTCAAGATCACCAGCCAATCAGGATTGGCGTAATGAGATTGATGCTTCTGTTTGCTCCGCGATGAGGCGCATCCCATAGTGAGACATCGAACGGAGTGTTATGAATGAGAACTGCCATTAACAAAGGAATTGAGTTGCTTGTAAAAGGTTATAATACTCAGAGGCAGTTCAATGTCACAAGTAACACATCTTGATGAAAGCTTGCATAACTTATCACTAGTCTGCACATCAGCGACAGGTTCATGTTCAGGTAATAAGATGTGTTTTGGCTGCGTTTCAAGTAAAATGTTTTACTGCTCTGACACCCTTTTTATTACTTTTTGAGCAGAGGTGATATTGAGTTGGCTTGGCAGGTTCACACACACTGCAAGATAACAAATTGATCATGAATGAATAAGGTCACCGCTAATCAAAAAGTCCCATGCTTGAGTCTGGATGTATTAGCAGGATCAGACGACATGTGTTCAGAATCAGGAGTGTTGGCAAAGGCTCCCGACGAATACCAGAGAGACAGCAGGTCAGAAGGTCAAAGGTTAAGTAGGAGAAAGACCAGAAATGTCCGGAGACGTTAAATTTATCACATTCTTGTATTAGTGTTTACTTAAATAAATGGGTTTCTGACACACACATTCAAATGTGTACTCATTTCTACCTGGCTACATCATTTGTTACAGATTTATATATAAAAGGAGGTTCATAGTCAGATATTCAGCATAATATAATTTAGTTTAATCTGGTGTCTCAAAAAGATCCACATACTGGTTTGAAATTCACAAGACAAACCACTGTGCTTTTATTAACAGTTTAGAAGGAATTATGTTTGCTCCTGCAGTGACACACATGGAGCTCTCCACATTTTCTAAACAGGCAAATTGTTTATCCGTCTCAACATAACTGATATTGATTGAAGTAGCTGAAGAAGTGTTGTGTACACGCAATGGAGTGCTATGGCATGTAATTATCTCCTACTGTCTTATGCTGATAAGAAGAAAAATGCCGTGTCTAAAAATGTTAATCCTGGTATTAGACAAGAGAAGATGCATGTCAGGGAATTCATTTGTTCAATGCTTTCATTAGAGCCGTGTTATTGAAATAACTTATTATGCTGAAAAAGTTTTGCAAGACTTACACTTTGATTTAATAACAAATGACTAGGCAGTGATTTTGTACCGTACTATAACTGCATAGTTGCTGAAAATCTTTCCGACTGCAAATGGAGAGTGCAGCTTTTTTATATTAACAGGCCTTGGTGATTGCTATCATTGGAATATCTGAGAAAATGTAGCTGTTATCTGTGAAAGCTTTTAAGCTATTGTCCAAATGCAGAATGTAATGGTCAAATGGAACTGGAAGAACTAATCCACAGATGATTAACATTTTACAAAAATAAAGCCATAACTCTGCTTTTGTGCTATCACTGTTCATCATGTTACTGTTAAATAATCTCAATTCAAATGAGGCAATATAAAGTACTTCTCCTAACAAAGAAATTAAAGCTGTACTAACCTTAAGTACAGTTCAAGCGGAACTTCATTTTATTTCACTTACTGAATCTCCTCTCTACACAGTTTCCCCAATGTTCAAACTAATTGAATATGATTATGTTTCTATGTATTTTGGCTACATTAGAATAATAAAAAGCATGTTGTTACATGTAAATATTGACAGGCCTTCTCCATTAGAAACGTTTTGACATGTAACATAAGTATTAAACAGATGCAAACAATTAAATAAATACATTTAGCTGCTTTTGTTTCAGTGTCCAGGTGTCTAAAAGGAGGCCTTGTTTTGCTGGTTTGTCGAACACAAATCAAATGTTTACCTGGCCTTGCGTTGATCCACAAAAGGTCAACTAAACTTGAGAAATATATGACAGCCATTAAAATCTGGATGACTTCCTTAAGGTGTGCTCCCATCACAAAGTGCCTTATCAGATTTAAAATATAGTTCTTAAAGCTCAGTGACGTAGGTGTGGCTATAAGGTAAACTGCTGCAGCTAGATGCTAACACCAGCAGGAAAAGTGGTAGTGCCATACGGTCACATAGCTCCCTAAAATGTTATCTATACTGGTCTGTTTACTTACCCTGGCATTTCCCAGGGTCATGCGTCATTTGATTCAATAAGTCAGTGCACAAGCAAATGCCAGCCTACCTGCTCAGGAGTTGACCTACTAACCCGGCAGTGAGTCTTTGACCCTTGACTCCCTCTCTAGACAGAACCCCGGGCCCTTCTTGAACTTGTTAACAGCTTTCCCATGTCCCTGTGCTGGGCAGTGGTGATTTATTCTCAGTGTCCACACTACTAGGGGCACCGCAGGGTTGAAAGATGACTGTCCTCCTGAGCAGGGGAATAAACTGTGGCATGATGGTGTCAGGAACCCCAGCTGGAGCCAGGAGCAAACTCTATCACCAGCTCAAAGGAGGGAGATGCCCTTTAATCAAAGCAGAGCTGTACATATCGCAGCTGTCATATGAAAAGCCTGTTACTCAAATTCTGGGGATTATTATTTGGTATTTTTTTGAACGTGTGATCTTTTGAAGACATTATTTATTCATGTATGAGGGGCATTTCATTTAAATCCTGACAAAATTACTGGAAAACGAAAATGTAATTTAAAAAAGATTCTCCCCTTCTTTATTATTTATAACGGTAAATATATTTCTTGTCAAGGCAACTCCATTTATACCATCTTTTATACCAAATAAAAGTCATTTTAAAAAATCATTTTGAATGGTTTCAATTGAAAAATAAACAAAATGCACAAGTTATTAAAACAATGTTATGGTTTCAGTTTACATGAACAAATATGTGAAAATCTAAAATAATTCCAACAATGATATCTGTTACTGAAGCCCTGCTAGTGACCCCTAGAGGCTGCAATGTCCATTGCACCTCACATTGTCTTTGTCTACCACTGATTATAGGACATTAATATCAAAGTACAAATAATAATAATTCCAGACATTGTTAAGAAGACAAGAACATATTTAGAAAAACAATGACACTATTAACAAACCCCTTTTTTGTTTTAGATGTAAGAGTTCAAGAAGTCATGATGAGCTGCTTTATGCTTATTTAATAACAGCATAACAAAAGTCTAAATAAAGACTATTTGAGGATATACTGTCTTTAACTAGACCTTAAGAATTGTGCACTACCTGCAGTGCCATCGTGTCTCACTGCGGTAAGCTTCAGTGTTTTAAATCATGTCCGCCCACACACACTACATCAACTCACCCACACCCACGCCCACCGCCCACTGATGAATCTGTTACGGCCGCTATCAATGCGATCCATTCGCATTGGTGGAGGAGCAGTAGTCAGTCTTATGTTAATGTCGCATAAGCAGTAGTGTGTGTGTGCAAGGGTGTCTGTGTGAGTGTGAGAAAGGAAATGAGCATGCATACATGCGCGTGTATGTCAAAGACACAGAAAGAGCAATTAATCTGTGTTAGCGTGACACCATAAATCCTCTTTGCTATTTTGATTGCCTAAATGTTATCTAATTTTCTAAATACCGGCCATTTGATGAAATTAAAAGAGAAGGGAGTGACTGAAAAGCATGTGTTTTCCACCACGGTCCATCATCCATCCATGTACTATAATTATTTTCCATTGAAGAGCACCGTGGGGTGCCACCAGTCCTTGTACACTTAGAGTGGAGATGAACGGAGGCTGAAGTCATTATCCACTGATGTTTCTTTTCAATGCTTCTGTCCTTCTGATGTGTACTCAGCGCCCACACTATCTCACCCCAACTCTTCACTTGCACCACTTCTCTCAGCCCCTTCCTTATTTGACTTAATGCTGATAAATTAGAACGTTCTTACCCGTAGTATTTCTCATTCTCAGTGGCTCAGCTGGATTTACTGGTGCTTACTTCACACAATCTTTTTCTCCGTGAAAATGGTCACAAGGACAAAAAGATTCTGGCAGTGTAATTTTCGTGAAGGTAATCCACTGTAGAACTAACATTTAAGTTGGCAGACCCAAAGGTGCCACTTTTCCTTTTGTTTACACCTACACAAAAAATGTTTTAGAGATATTTAATGTGAAATCCTCTTCTGCTTTTATTTAATTTCATGCTAACTGTATGCTGTTTTTCAGAAAACCTTCAGAAATGTAAAAAGGAAAAACACTGGGGATTTTTATTGCTTTTAGAGAGGAACACTAGAGCTGCTAATTCGGAGACTTAAAGTCTTTAAAGTATTGCCATTGATGTAAATTAACATTATTATTCTCCCAGTGGTTTTCCTGAACATTACTATAATTACCATAATTATATACCGTAAAAAAAACAAATTTGCTGAACAACTGGAGCAATATATCACTGTTTAGTGTACGCTAGCACATTTGTCTTCAGACGCACAAAGTCTTTTAGCAAGCATCTCATTCTTATTACCCTGGAGAGCATTTTCTATGGCTTGGCAAAATAAAATAAATTAAATGAGGGAAAGAGGGTAGGACAAACGGTGAAAGTAAATAACTGTGTGAGAGAGGTGTCGAGCTTTACTGATGTTACTGGCTGCTGTGTGTGGCGCCGGGATGCCAGATCTGGGTCAGGCCTCCCAGCCCGAGATTCTCCAGGTGTGATCTTTAACGTCAACATGGGTGAGAAAGAGATGGATTTTGGGGAGTATCTTGTTCCGCAGGTGTGGTGTGGTAGATAAAACCCTCCCTGCTAGGACAGCTGAGCAGAGATCCATCAGCAGCACAGTGGGCCTAAAGCATTCACCGCCAGCTGGTGCCGCTCTCACAGCTGTGATGCCACAGAATTACACTTAAGGTCTCACCACTTGTCCCTACCTGTGTCTGGGTTTTCCACTGACATAAACCAGTGTTGAAAAGTAATGGCAAAAAGCTGCAGAGTACTCTCTTTAGGTGGGAAGTAGTAGAGTACAAATACTTTGTTACTGTAAATTCTTCTGGTATCAGTACTTTACTCCACTACTTGTTATTCTGACGACTTTTTACTTTTGCTTCTTACTTTTTGAACACAAATACCTGTACTTTCTACTTCTTACATTTTCAAAACAGGCTTGGTACTTTAGTTTTGATCTGCTTTTGGTGGCGTGATCATTATTATTAAGAGTCATTGCATGCCTATTGATTTTAACACAATCCGTGTATCCATAATTTCCTGGTCTTCTCTAAAGAAGAGCGACCAAAGAGAACGTTGTCATTTTGCCGTTGTTCAGCATCAAAACATTCATTAGCAAACAATGACATTATTGTTCTATTAATATAAAGGGAGGTCAGTTACTCTTTAAAACAGCTGGTAGTTATGGGTACTTTTTACTTGAGTACATTTCGAAGCCCATACCTCTTAAGTGTAGTATAGTAGAGTACTTGTATATACATAGACTTCTACTCTCTTGCACTATTTTAATGATATCTGTTGTATTGTGTTGCACTGTTGGAGGAGCCTGTGACTTAAGATTTTCATTGATATATCTAAACTGTATGTACAAATGACAATAAAAACCTTGAATCTCTACTTTTACTTGAGTAAAGACGTTTAGTCAGTACTTCTACTTTTACCAGTGTATTTTTAAACACGAGTATCTGTACTTCTACTTGAGTAAAGAAAAATATACTTTTGCCATCTCTGCCCTTTACCCACAGCCATGCCCTTGTGGTACCCCGGGTCTGTTGATGTGCATAGTTTAATCAAACTGGCAGGACAGGATGTGTTATCTGAGCACATTGTTCTCTCTGGCGGGCCATCCGACTCTCTGCCTGCCTTATTATGGGAGTCAGTGATCAGCGCTACACAGAACATCAATCGCAGCAGCTTACACAATACTCCTACGCGCCCATTGTCTCAGAGCTCAAAGACTCTGAGGGTGTTGAATGAACTGGTGATTTGTTCATTACTCAATTATTTATTGTGATTAATGGCGATAAGTAAGTGTGTCTTCTTCTGAATATCAGGCATGTAGTTGGTAGATATGACCAGGTTTGGAAATGTAGACGAATCACACACCCCCTTTGACTTTTTGCATCACATGAGACCACAGTCAAACTACTAGTCTTTCAAAAGGAAAGCTTCAGGTTCCTGAAAGCAAATATTCTCAGTGGTACAGGTTTTAAGGTTAACAAAAACAGCCTGACATCATTCAGCACAATATAAAGCAATATAAAAATCACCCACATTTGTACCAAAGGGAAAAAAAGACTTTTCCTAGGGTTTGCTCCTCTTTCATTTAAAAAAAAAAAAGCTGACAAAATACTGTACAAATGGCTGGTATTCATACAACCATCTGATTTTACAGCTTAAGTGCCTCGCTGGCATATTAAAGCATGTGGCTGGCAACACCATGTGTCAATGAGGCCAGCCCAACAGCAGTGACAAGTACTGCAGTTCATTGGAGATTAAGATTCCAAAGAATGCAACAGCAAAATAAATTCTACACCCGCAGTTTTAGCACTGTAGCCTTTCATGCCGATCACTAATTGCAGAACTCTGTTTTTGACCTTGCCAATCAAACTATGAATACAAAGAAAGTTATCTGAGAATGTGGGAGAATGTTGTTCTTTGCTTTTTGAACCAAAGAATGTCTGTGGGAATCTTTTCTTCTCAGTTATGTAGCTTTGACATTTCTCTGCACTTTTGAGACAGCCCTGTATGAATTTAGCAAAGTGCTCTTAGTCTTAGTTGTAAACTGGCCAGGAGGTCGGATGGGACTTGGCTCAATGTGCGCATGCTGGTTTGTTTTGTGGATGACGATGAACAGCCATTTTCTCCCCCTCCCGTTTCAGGATTTCCAGCCGACTGCACGATAAAAGATTCCCTGACAGTTATACTACCAATGCATGTTTTGAATAGAGCTCTGTTTCCAGATCCACAAAAACAAATATTTCCCAACCGTCACTTTCATAATACAAAGAATGTAATAAACACTTAGGCTATTGACAGTTTAACCTTTTAAACAGTCTTTTGATAAACAGGGTTTTGCGAGCGGTTCTTAAAAGCTGATAACTTGCAGCCTCTTTTCTTTTGTCCTTCCTTGTGCTGCGCTGAATGCCAGGTCAGAGGAGTTTGTTTCAATATGATGAGGAAATAAATGTGTTTTTAGTATTTGTACAATGAGCCTAAACAAACCACAGAGAGATTATACAAAGATAGTACATTGCAATTATAATATCACGTTTCTTTGAATCTAAATGTGCCTTGTTTCTGTATGTTCATAACCTAATTTGCATATAAGGATTGTTTTCTATAGCTCCACGACGCTGCTCTCCTTCTTTGGGATCACTCTGGTTGCTAATCTAAAGGTTGGATGGATAGGCTTTGCTTATCTTTCTATTTTAAGCTAACCTCTTTACCGTTGTGCTGTTTTCATTGGCCAGACTATTGGTCCTGCAATGACTGCTAAGTCCGTTTGAACTTGTTTCTTCCTGTTCAGATCATGAGTCACACGGCCTGATCAATGAATCCTCATACCGAGCAGAGCACAATGATTCCAATCAGAGTCAGAAGGCTGAAGGGTTGAGTACAAATCAGAAAATCAGCTCACCACCACCCACCATGTTGGCCCTGCAGATAGCCTCTGAATGCTGGTGAATGGGCATGAGCGCGGCCATCCACAATGTGAGTCAGTCTAATAAGCTCTGCTAGTGAGTAGGCAGCAGTCAGGTCATCTCAGCAGGGTCTCAATCATTTGTCTGTACCATCCAACACCTTTTATCTCTGTGTCTCCACAGGGACACTGACAACATGATCAGTGCAAGGTTTAGTCACTGTCAACTGTAACAGAGCAAAAATGGCAACCAATCAAAAGCAAGTGATAGGAGTAGAGCGTGACCCTGAAAAGAGAGGAAAGCATGTATGGTTTTTCTATGTCTGGACGAGGGAAAAAATTCAGACTGAAGAAATCTTAAATCAATCCTAAATTGGTTTTGCGTTGTCCAATTTAAAAGAAGTAACAATTGAATCAATACGAAACTCAATCACTAAATATCTAATAAGTGTCTTAATATTGCATTCTCCCCCATGCTCTTTTTCTCTCCCTATCTTCCTCCACGAATACGGAGATGCACACATGCTCGCTCATCCCTGTTCTCCAGGACTAATTACTTTAAATGAAAAAGGCTCTCCTTTGGGGCACCGATTTCACCCAGTGTCTGATGAGCAGAAATTACATGTCTAATGGAATGGAATAGTTGCGCAAATTGAAGAAATGAAACACGCTTTTTTTAAATCTTGCCTATCTTAAATTAGATTTTAATTTGGACCACACTCACACATAATGGAGTGCAGTAAGCCTTCTTTGGCACCCTTCCTAATTGCCTGTGGCTTTCTTATTTCTGCAGGTCGCCCGCTGTATCCATTATCAACTCCACTGACCGCCATTTTAAGCGAGGTTTCCTTGTGAGGCAGAAACGTGATGTCAAGACAGCTATAGTGTTAATGCTTAGCCACTTTTTGGTTTCCAAGCCCTTTTTAGGAAATAAAACTTTGGCTAAAACTTTAAAAGAATCAGTATTCATGTCCTGTTGCTCTGCCTCTGGAAGAACGACCTTCTGACCAGGCAGAGTGGCCTTACATGGTGGTAATATTCTGGAAAAACATCTTGCCAAGCAGGCATCTTCCTGCAGCATGGTAGATATATGGCTTGGTTTATGGACCTTCCGACCAGGTAGAATCCCCCGCATGCCAAAAGTCTCGCCCTGCCTCTTTGCAAAATGACCTGCCAACCAGAGCTGTGTTTCTCTGCCTCTGGCTAAACCATCAGCCAGCCAATCCTTCCTCCTTCCTCCTTATCAAGTAGCTAGACTGACTTTCCACAGAGAGAGTGAGATTTCAGTTTCACAGGGTGATACTTCCTGTTCAACTGGTTGCTTGACAGAAATAGGGCAAGCAAATGGGTGCTTTATATTAGTATTACAACTGTATTCTATTGAATCAAGTATTATAATAACTTATAATAATAGATGGTATCCCTACCAAAAACCTAAAATGTATTCAACGAACAGATCAGACAAAACAGGGGAAATACTTACAAATAACTATTAGCATGAGGGGGAAACAAAGAATAAACTTGATTAATAAAGTATACTTTCCATCAACTGTACACTGTTGGGAAGAAGTCCCAACAGTGCTAACAGGCTTTATATGTTTTTCATTTATTGTTTGAAATAAACAACGCATGCTAGATTAGCTACAAAAGGAGCTAATACTGTTGACTGTGAGCTCACGTTTCAAAGTAACTTCTTACTTACTAAGGAAGTAACTTGTTAATTAGAATGTTACCTTCTGACAAAGTGACTTTTGTGTCCTTGCACATCCAATCAAATCCAATGTTGGTTTTATTGTCCAGAGACCTTACTAGCTCTACGATAGCACTGCATATCCTCGTCTACAGAATCTATACTCTTAAGAAAGGAATGACAGTCGCAATCTCCCCTTTTTTTTTTCAAAGTCAGCTTTATTGTCAACAATTGTACATGTGTCATACATCCAGAAATATCGTTTCCCGCAGTCCCACAGTGTGACATGTATACATAAAACAAAACAAAAAGGGCCTAGATAACCGGGTTATAGAGTTTAAAATGTTAATAATATATTTAAAGTGTTCAAAGTACAGTTTCAGTGCAGTAGCAGCGGAGATGGGCAGAAAAATGAACTGGTGCTGGATGAGGGACGGGTGTGTGTGTGTGCGTGTGTGTGTGTGTGTGTGTGTGTGTGTGTGTGTGTGTGTGTGTGTGTGTGTGTGTGTGTGTGTGTGTGTGTGTGTGTGTGTGTGTGTGTGTGTGTGTGTGTGTGTGTGTGTGTGTGTGTGTGTGTGTGTGTGTGTGTGGGGGGGGGATAAAGTCCAGTTATGCTGAAGTAGCTTGTTTATTTCAGTTTCCTCCATGTTACGTGTCATAGGGATTGTTTTTGTGATCTAACAAAAAGACAGTGAATATTACATATAACATGTCCTCCACCATTCCCCTCGGCGTGAGTGCAAAAATCAAAGCTACCATTTGCTGTTTTTAAACTGTAGATCTGGCATCCTTCTCCTCCACGATGGGCCTTGCCACCATTGCTGTTGAGTTAGTTTTTTCTTTAAATTGGAAGTAGGGTTCTTTGCAGCTGACGCTCATCCCCCAGACACAATTTGCATTTCCCTTTTGATGTTTTAAAGTAAAATGACGTTTTAAAGTCAAACGTAATAAAATAAGTGATTTATTGAATGGCTAACTAAAGTGTTGAGTTTCTCGGGAAAACAAATAAGTAACAAACGGACAGATTATTTGCTTTGTAGTTAGATAACAACCTTCAACCCCAGCACACCAGTACCGCACACAAGCACAAGGCATTATATTGTACAGGTCTTTCTGTTCTTCCGGGGGAGGAGTGCATTGAGCTGAGGAATGTTTGTTTTGCCTCCTCCATCTGAACAAATGCCCAAGTTTCAAGAAATAGTGAAAGAAAAGACAAGAAGCAGCTGCTGGAGTTAAAAATAAACAGAAACTGCACTTACGGGAAGAGAGTCAGTGAGAGCTGTAGAGGCAGCTTGGAGAGGCTGGCCCAGCGGCCCAGAGGTGGGGGGGTGTTTGTGTGTGTGTGTGTGTATGTGTGTGTGTGTGTGTGTGTGTGTGTGTGTGTGTGTGTGTGTGTGTGTGTGTGTGTGTGTGTGTGTGTGTGTGTGTGTGTGTGTGTGTGTGTGTGTGTGTGTGTGCGTGTGTGTGTGTGTGTGTGTGTGTGTGTGTGTGTGTGTGTGTGTGAAAGGAAGAAGGAGACTGTCTTTGGAAGGTCTCAGAGAATTGTTCTGCACAAACGTTCCTGTTTCCAAAGGCTTCAGAAGATATACGAGAAGGAAATAAAATATATAATAGAATGACATTTGGGCTCAATTGTGCTGACTTGGTCAAAATACAAACGTTTGGATATTCCAATTTACTTGACATTGTGTGTTACTGAAAAATGGTGAAAGCAGAGATTTAACTTTCTTTAAAAAAACATCATTTATTCATTCTTATCTCAAGGTGATGGGAGTCTGGCCTTACCATGCCAACTAAGATTCCATGATAATGAAAACATGTCTTTATCTAGTCTTATTAGGATTGTGCAGTGGCCCACTTGGTGCTGATGTAAAACCAAAAAAGAAAACGCTTTCATGTTGCACATAAGGGTGTTCTGTCAGCTGTCAAGATACCGCCATGATAATGTAAGGCAGAGAGACAAGGCAGATATGTTGAAAGAATTGCAGTAAGAATAGTAACTTATCACAACCCCAACCCTTGCTCTAGGACTCCAGACAGGGCTTTTACTGCACAGCTGAGTCACTGTCCCCCCCCCGCCCCCTTTACCTCCTCCTTTACCTGTGTGTGTCCCTATTAATGTATGTCATGAATAACTGACTGATTATAATACTATTATTATTTCACTTTTTTGTTAATGAAAACAACAGCTGTGAGTGTTAATTACTTTTTTTAAGTGACTTTAGGGGAAGGGGGGGGGGCAAACTGTCGTGTTTTTCTGATATCAAAGTTCACTTTAGCGCTAAAAATATGTTGCTGTTAGACCCATGATTGGCAGTTTATGAGTAAACTAGAGCAAAGGTTAAAATGTTGTTTGATGTCCTATTCACCTTTATTCCTCATTCATATTTGAAAGTAAATGACTATAAGAACTGTCTGCATCCAACATAACATCTTCACCCCACAACAAACTACTTTGTGCGAGATAATATTCAAAGCTTAACCCGCAAAATAATTCGCCATTACAGACAAGTTTTTCCTGTAATAAGGGATTATACCGCAGCTTACTCTACAGGCTTTTAAAAGCCATAAGCTGAAATAGCTCTAAATTCTCTGAAAAGGAGAATTACTACTATTACTTTGATGTAATAGAAGCATTGATAGAAAAACTTCTCCACTACCAGCAACAGTTTCATTGCGATTGTGGCTTGGATGGAAAAAAGAGGCATTAAAATATTGCTTTGTTTCAGATTTACATAAGCACTTCCAACAGCGTTATCAGTAAAATGGGTTCTTTAAAAAAAAGAAAAGAACGTTGGCTTTAGCTAGTGCAGATTATTTCTATGTGCTTTATTATGAGAGTTATTTTTCACGATTTACCAACATTACCTGTAAGGCCAATTAACCCGTACCCTTTCTGCCTAACTGCATCATTTTTCTCAGCACATTGGGAAACTGCTGGCATCTTTAGAGACACAATGTTTGCAGGATGAATACTGATGCTGCTCTAAACTATGCGGTCAAGGGACAAAAGAAGAAATGCATTACATTTAACGATATAGCGTGGAGTGTGTTGCATGGAGAATTACCTGCAATAAATGAAAGCACAGGCAGGAGAGGCAGATAAAGTGAGCGGCTAAAAATAGAGGAATAATGCCCATCGTTTGCAGATTTGTTGTGTGAAATAGCCGGCCATTATCTGGACAGCCAGGAAGGTTTAGCACAGCGCGAGGAATGCTAAGGTGTGTGCTGGTGTGTAATTAACAGATAAAACTGTTGGTTCATTAAATGCATATGCGGTGTTATGCATTCACTATGCTAGTATTGATTGCAGGGACATCTCTACGCACCTCCCTGCTCACCGGACTTCTGACACACTACATCCATCACGCCACCTTCCTCCACCATATTTATAGAATTCTAATTAGTTCTGAGCCCAAGCCAACATCATTAGCTTTTCTCTTTCTTTTTTTTTCTTCCAGTAAACAGCCACGTATGGTAATAAATGTGTTCTCAGACAGAAGCAGTGGGTACATGTATCAAGGACACAGCTAGAGAGAAAGAGAGAATGCAGGACAAAAAGGTTGACAGTTTTAAATGATAATGAAAAATTGAAGCAGTGGAAGAAAAAAACTGAAAAACATGTGGAATGCAGACAGTAATGTCACCTTGGAATATTTTCAGTATGATTAAATGAATAGCTCCAGTTATTTATTTGTGATGATAGTATCTGAAAATAGTCAATATAACAGAATTCCAAAGATGTGGGTGTAAAGTTTTACATGGCCACACGTGTGAAAACACTGGAAACAAAAACACAAAGGAGAACATTTGTCCACAATACTAAGGTCTGCGTGGCACATACTGAATACTGTTTACAGAAACTGGATAGGCACTTGCAGAAACTTTTGAGTTGACTCTTATAATAAAAGAAAATACTCAAACTTGTACCCAGGTATCTGATGGCCGTTTGTTATCTGAACGGACTGTTCTTTAACTGGAGTCACACAGGAGTTAGTCAGAAAAACAAACAATATGAAGATAAGCTCAAATGTTCCATTACTAGCGATAAGATGAGAAAGTAAAACCCAAAACACTGCATTACAATGCAGCAGTGTCTCAGCAGCCATACACTAAAGTGATTTTATGCTCAGCTGTGGGGATATTGTAATCATGAGGCCTTTAGAAAAGACAGAGAGTGATGTTGAGGCGTCGCAGACAACAAACAATGATCAAAAACCCCCTCTAAGTTCCATGTAAACACCATTTCCCAAAACTGGATTTGACTCATATTTAGGGGTGTGTATATAAACACACTCATTGCACAAGTATGTTCGACTAGATTTGCTCTCGGCTGAGTGGAGAGGGACTTTTCCGCAGTCCAGTGTGTTCACCCTGGGCTTTAACCCCCTCGGTTTGTTTGGAGATTGCATTCTCACACACACGTTTACTCCCGGGCAACACACACACTCACACTAGCACACATACTCACTTAAGGGTGACCTAATTAAGCCTGAGGGTAGGTGTAATTACATGCAACCTTCAACTGCCCTACTCTCCATTGTTATGGCTACTTGCTGCCTATGGACTGAGTCACTGTGTGCCTATGCTGCTGTCGCCCAGGGACTTCTCAATCCATCATTTATAAAGTTCTAAAGAGATACACATACACGCTGCCTTAATTTACTTTTTCATGAAATTCTATATAAGCTCACATTAAGGCATCCTCACATGGCTCGATAATGGCGTTTTTATAAAAATGTATTTAGATGAATAATTGAGGTTGTCTGTTTAGATGAGCAACATTTTCAAGTGCATCTATACAGTTTGTGGTTGTGCACTATTCTCATTAAATACAAGAGTGTTGTTTTCAGGTATATAATATAAATATGTTTTTTAAAACGAATTTCATTCTGTCTGAGGGCTGAAAGCAAGGGAGCTACAGTATAGGGCTTTATCTATTTTTCTGCTGGCAACAGCCTTGGCCATTAGTCTCCACGTTATTAATGGGAAATGTTTTACCTCATAAATATACCGTCTACTACTGGGAATACAATGTAATGTTTTTCACCACATAACCCTCAAGCTGTATTAATAGGAGCACTTTCCACTGAAATGTTGATTATAAACCAGCTTTTCCTCTTCAATATGCCAACCATGATCGAGTTGACAACTTTACAAAATGGTTTTGTTGATATTTAATGCTGATACATTCTCTTTTGAATAACATATAGATAATGTATTAAGCTAGTTTCAGTTATGTTGAAATGAAAAGCAAAAGTTGTTTAGGAGTGAGTTTATGTGCATACTTTGTGTTGATATAGATTTGTTGGTTGCTTTACTTCACTGACATGCAGGCGACCTTTAGTTCATTTTGTGCGGACAAACTTTGCTCTCACCCACTGAACATATTTTAAAAGTCTAGTGTCTAAAGATACTACAGATGTAAGGCTTAAATAATACATGAGAAAACTATCACTTTTTGAACTTACCTCACTATAAATACTAACCCTTCAGTGTTATATATTTTAAAACGATCTCTGTGTGAACCAGAGGTTGGAAAAGTAAGAAGTACTAGAGTGTAGGAATACGCTGATACAAGTGAAAGTCCTACATTCAAAAGGTTACTCAAGTAGAAGTACAAATGTATTAGCATCAAAATACACTTAGGGTACCAAAAGTAAAAGTACTTATTATGCAAATTGATCCATTTCAGAATAATATATATCTTGTGTTTTGATTATAATTAGTGATGCATTAAAGTGTTATCAAAGCTGGTAAAGGCACAGCTAGTTTTAATGACTTTGTATGCTGCAGGGTAGCTTGTGAATGTTACTCCAGGTGGAACTAAAGTCTTATTTAAAGGTGGGGTAGGTAAGTTTGAGAAACCGGCTCGAGATACACTTGTTGTTATATTCCATGGAATGCTCTTAACATCCCGATAGCAATGAATATCTTCAGTGCTTTGACAACAAATCCATAACAAAATGTCACCTGTGGAAGCCGTAGTACTGTAAAAAGCACGACCAATCATCTGAGCCGGCCCGGCTAAAATAACTGGATGGCCTACCTGCCTGTCAGCCTTCCATCTGTGCACAAACGTATCTCGTGCCCTCATTGGTCATGTGCGCGTTCGTGTGTGTTGGAGGAGGGGCTCTGTAAGGAAGTGGCAGATTTTCTCCGGTTGTGTATTTTCAAATTCTAGCACTCGCGCTGTTTTCTCCAAAATTACCTACCCCACCTTTAAGTGTTGAATATATTTCATATTATTAATCTAAATCTGTAAAGTTATAAAGATATTACATAAATGTAGTGGAGTAAAGTACATGATTTACCTCTGAATGTAGTGGAGTAGAAGTATAAAGTAGCATAAAATAAGTAAATTACAAGTATCTCAAGTGCAGTGCAGTTCAATACTTGAGTAGATGTACTTAGTTACTTCCCACCTTAACTTAAGCATATCAAGTATTTGACTTCACCACTGACTTTGTAATGTAGTTTCACTTTCAACATTATGGACATTTTCCCACAAACTCATTTTAGTTGCTGAACATCAACTTTAACTTAACATGATGTTGTCATGACTAAAACCTTTTCCTAATATAAAATCTGATTTTATTCCTAAACTTCACCATACAGTGGGACACAGAAAAAAACCTTCACAGTTATTTAGTAATGCACAATAAAACATTCACATTTAAGGTACTAAGACTAAGATTACATTCTCTTCCATTTCATGAAATAGTGCACTAAAATTGCCATCTTAGGTGTCATCATTATATGTCAAAGTTAAAGCCTCTCTACTCATCTACCACCGTTTTCAAAAAGGGTCTGTACGTCATGTTTCCTTTATAAAATGTTATTCTTTTGATTTGTATGTATCTTGTACCCCTAACTGTTCAATATGCAGTGAAAATAAAGGTTACAATTCTTCTCATGGATTCAATCATTTAGCAACATGCCCTCCGTGAAAGAAAGGCTAAATCAGTGGTGTGTGATCCTCTGTGTTATGGAAGGGGTGATGGAGGTGGCTGATAAGAAATGTTATCACACAAGCTGTCATCTGTGGCGGTAATTTGCTGTGGGCCCTGTTAGTAATTAATCACAGGCGCCTGGTAATGCATTAATTTGATCTCAGAGGGATTCATGGTGCAGGACAGTGACCCTTGACAAGCCAATGCCCCCCCGAGTGTTGGTCATTCCTGTATTTGCCTGATGCATGGGAGGCTCCTCCAGTCAATACCAGTTAATCACTATGCACATATTAAATGAATCTGTGCCAAGATTGAATTAAAATGTGTTCCTTTAATTTGCAGAGGTAATTTCACCTTGCCGATAAATTATGTGTCCAAAAATACATCGCAATAAATATTCAGTTAGATATTTGACAGCATAAAGAATGTGAGGAATTCACAAGTAGAAATGCTGAAAGAGCCCATCATGAAAGGACATTGTGATTCTCCAATTCTGTAAGAAGGCCACAAGAGGTCCTCTTTATTGTCCAGATACATCTTACACTATTGAGTGGATTTTTTTTAAACATGCAACAATTCATTCCACATCTTTAGAATCGCTGATGATGGGGCTCTGATTTGACCTCTCGGTGGAGAGGATGAAAGGTTAGAGGAAAGCAAAGACTGCCAAATGTACTTGCATCGATTTATCCTCCTCCGTCATTCCGTGGCCTGCCACTCACAATAGATGGAGTGATTTCTGGGATGTTGGTGTGGCAATCAATGAGAGAAGAAGAAGAAGAAGTGGTTGCTTTGGTGGGTGAAAGACCAGGGGGAAAAAGGAACCTCTCCCTAATTCAAAGGGAAATGCATGGTGCGAAGTTGGTCACATCAGGCAGAGAGATCATACCAGCAGGCAGCATGACAGAAAGGGAACAGTTGATCCTGCATGCAGGGGCGCCGCGTTTGCGTTTATTGCGTGATTTTGGGCCCCATGAAAAGATATCACATTGCTAACTTAACATTTTTTTTCTTAATGTTCTAAAATAGTTTGGGCCCCTGTCAGTCACGGGCCCTTAGAATCGTACTAACTTTTCACCCCCTTACGGCGCCCCTGCCTGCATGCAAAGCAAATAGGTCAAGGCCGCCTGTTAGCTGAATGAGGCGTGTGTTGTGAGCAGGTGTTAAAAATCAAACATTATGGCAACATGAGCATGAAGGCTGTGCTATGACTGACAATAGCACCGCAACAAACAGCCCTTTCATTCATTTCAGTGAAACCCATGATGATTCTGACTCAACCTTTGCTCAACAAAATGCAACATTTTGTTAGCATGCACTCTATTGACCAATGAAATAAGCATTGTTCTTGTAGATAACCTTTTAGAACGTTAACATGGAACATCAAATGACTAACCATAGCTTTCTGGGTTGTATTTTATCTTCTAAGTACCGAAAATATATGCACAAACCATTGCATGTATCGCCCCATCTTTTTTGGGTAATACGCGTATTCCCTGTTCTGGCAGCGTTAGATGAGAAGATGGATATCACTCTCATCTCTGTCCAGTAAATACAAGGCTAAGCCAGCAGCCAGATACTGTCCAACAGTTACAAATCACATGATATCTTGTTTGTTTGTCAGTATACAATTTGAAGTATATAAATGACCACCCGCAGTTTTACAAAGGGTTATGTCCCAAAGTATTTCTTGACTCCAGGAAGGAGTAACTAACAAAGGCCGATTCCAAATGGCCATTTTTTAAAAACACTTTGATGTAAGTACAGACCAAACAAACAGATGCTGGTAGTCAGATTTTGTTACCTTTGGAAAGAGCCACGCTAGCTGTGTCTTAGTATTTCCTGTCGGTGTGATAAGCTAAGCTCACCGGCCGACTGTAGCCTAAACAGACAGATATGAGTGGTATCAATCTTCTCATCTCACTCTGTGTCGGATAGAGAATCGGCATCTTTCACGAAATGATAACTTCAATATATTGTCAATTTGGTATAAATGCCCGCTAAGGTTGTTGAATCCACAGCTTTACGATATGGAGCCCAAGATAGAGACAGTGTGCTGCTGTGATTCATTTGTATGTATTGATCATCTGATTTACTAACTCAATTAAATCAAGTCTATACTGACATATCGCCCGGCTGCCAATTGTCTGGGAATGAAAACCTAAACTCAATGGAAGCGCTGTAGATGTGTGTGATGTTGCTTCTTTTGAGCCGTCTGTGTGAGATATGGGGTCAACCCTGTGTTTTCAAGTATCCACATATAATTTGCTGGTCTATTTGTGCTGTGCTCGCCTTCCAGCGGCTGTGTTATGTACCGAGCCTCCTGATAGGCCCGCGTTGATCCAAGTCTGACAGCAAATCAATACGTTGTATTCCCTTAGCATCACTGTTGGTGGATATAAAAAATGTCTTTTGAGCCCAGTGTTAGAACATGAAACGGATCAACATGTAAGGAATGTCGGTGCGGTTTAACTTCTCCAGACTTTTGTATAAATAAACAACAAAGTGGTCACAGGGCTTAGTAGGAGATTTGCTCCTGTGCATTATTGGATTGTTACCAACCCCCATGTCTGTATTTATTCAACGATAATGAATTTGTATTCTTATATGACTTTTTAAAGTTTTTATGCATGCGGTGTGTGAATTTGTTGACGTATTTCCTCCCACTTGCTGATGCAGATCCTTTGTGACAGCTGAAAATTCTGCAGAAAATTGAGCTTTCCTAAAAAAAAGGTGATGTTAACTTTAAGTCCAATAATCCTTTTGGAATTGTAATGTTTACTCATAGCTCAAAAACTCACCAATTAACCTCATCAATATGCTAATGTATTGTTTTGGCCATTGAGCTCAGAGGGCTGAGGGGGCCGAGATTTTGTTGCTTTGCATCCACCGCTTCAACCTTTGGCTCGTCTTGTTTTGACACTGTAGGTGTCAAAACATTCCCTGAAGTCAAATGTGCAGCAGGCCAATTAAATTCCTCACTAAAACTGTGTGGTTATCAGGGCATAACCCCTGTGTGAGACGGCGTTTTGTAGTCTGCTGAAGCCTCTGTCTGAAGCCCGCCAAGAGACTGGCAGTGAGGCAAAAGCAGCAGCTCACACAGAAGGTGGTCTGATCAGCCGTATAGATCTTCACTACGGGGGTTACACTCTAAGAGCCAGAGTTTTAATGCTCAACATCAGTCCCCAAAATCAAGCCACAAACACCCACCTGAAAAACCTCTTGGTGTGTGTATGTCAGGCACTCTGCCTCTCGTCTTTATGCTCTCAATCTACCTGTTTATCCCCCCCCTCCTCGGCCTGTCTAACCCTGTCTATCTCTTTCTTTCTACTCCGGCAACTCGCACTCTGCTGATCCTTGCGTGTTCAGCTGTTAAATCCTAGCAGTTTGTGAAACATGACAGTAAGATTTTGCAGAGGGCTCACTTTGATTACGACTCCTACAAAGAAAAACACTTTGTCAGGTCCTTTTTTTTCTTCTGTTTCCGTCAGATAAATGTAATGGGGCCACTGTGCTAATATGTGGCGCAGCAACGTCACACTGAAGTCAGACAGAAACTCTTGTTCTTCTTCTTTTTTTTCTGGCATCCACAGCGTCCTTTTGAGATTGCAGGAATCTGTAATCATTTTATTTGCAGCTGCTCCTTTTTTGTTTTTGTTTTATACGAGTGTATTCATTAAACAGACTGTGCTCTGCAGTATTTCGACGTACGGTACAGTGGTTGCAGAAGGGTGTTTCAACATCACACCAGCCAAGACAAGCTGTGAACGTCTCTCAGAACATTGTTCAAAGCCTAACCTCCAAACCCGGAGTGTGGATGAAGAATAATGAACGGGGGTCGTCCTTTACGCTTTTTGCTTGTACTGCATCTGCTGCTGCACCCTGACGTCTAGAGCATTGCACTTCATTACTTCTGTAGAGACAAATATAAGCAGATATCTCAACCACACAACCAAACCGTCTTTTGATGTGGTTCAGAGGTGTGACTGCAGAGATGAATGGACTCAGTCGTGGTCAACCTCAGCAATTCATTCGATGCAGTAATGAGTCTGAGGCTTTTCTTCCTCGCGGCTGTAACCATGGTGGACACTCGATGACTTCAGCAGAATGTTCCTCCCCCTCCAATGTTCTCATCATGAGATGAAAGTAGAGCTTTCATCTTGCCATGTTTGTTACTTTCCCTTTAAATGTTGTTGCCATTAACGGGAAGGAAGAGATGTCAACACAAACGTAGTTTCAAAGAAATGGTGTGTTTTTTCTCTATATTCTCCATACGCTTTTACCACTCATGTCCTTGTGTTCACTGAGTATTACAGCTTAACAAAAGACCTTTGTTGGGTCATTTCCAGATGGACTTGTCATTTAAATCCAAGGAGAATAATGGCTTACTTATTCAGAAAGCGTTTACCAGGGTCAGTCCACTCATAGCCTTTTAGAGATAAAATGGAATCTCTGATCTATGAGATAATGATCGGATGTCAATGGTGGAAAAACTCACCACAAATCATAAATTAGGAAAGCAGTAAATCGTTTTATAAGAAAAAAGATATAAATGTAGAATTTATATTCAGACTGCATGTTGATATTTTCCTGTTCATAGTGGTGAATGTAATTGAATGAGATAATTTAGCATTTTAAAACCTATTCTTTAGTCTGTTTATCACTTGAATCCTTTTGACTAATTAAGACCCAGATGTCTCATGGAGGCTTTCCGCTGCCAAACAGATTTATCTAATTAATATGTAAGCCGCCACATTTAGATTGAGAGTGAGAGATAACACAATACCTTGAACAAACGGTGTAACAAATCGCTTATTGTAGGTGTTTTGATGATATTAAAATAGAAATAGGAAAAATCTGTCACCTTTTTCCTCTTAATTATATTCCATATCTACAAACTATTTATACCAGAATTACCATATCAAGATAATGTTAACAGCCTTCACTGTGAAATTGTTAACTTTGCAATCGCTATGGAAGTGCTGGTCAGCTCCATTCTCACTTCAGTCATAATGAGCATGAAGGTGCAACGAGAAGCCTAGTGTTGTTAGATAAGTGACACCATTTTTCAGCAAAGGTGACTTCAAACATGCGATAACTGTAAAGTCGGGCAGATGCCACGTCGCAGAACAGTGAGGCTCCTGCCACAAATGGTCTCATCACTTTACTTTAAGAGTGCTGTCGGGACTTCTCAGCTTAATTGAAGTGATTTCAGGTGTTTGGTTACACATGTGACTGACAGATGAAGTGTCTTGACTGAAATCAGCCACCTTTTTTTAAATATTCCCCCTGAGCCATCTCCAAACTCAGACAAGAGGTAACTCTGACACCTAGTGGCAGTGACAACAATGACATATTGTGTTCATAACAGCCTTTTAAGAGGAAAATGCAAATGAATCATGTTTGACATGATTGACACATAAATAATGTAATTGTCGTCGCTTTCATGAATGTATCAAAAATGATTTGACCTGTTGAATGTACACACACATATTTTGCAATTTAATTAATCACAAACCAACCTAAATTCCTTATAATCCCTGGCTTGTGTTTTTTTCCCCCAGGCACACAATGAAGAAATGACTGTCGTGTGCATTCACAGAAAGTCAAATATCTTGCAGATGTCATTTAAAACTATAAATCCTGAGGCCTGAGTCAACAGGGGGTTAAGAAGTTTCTGCGCTCTTGGCAGCTGAAGGCTCCACTCCATATTGAGCTCAGATGGAGCCAAGTGTCCTCAGATTCTCTGGTGGGAGGCGAAAACACCCTATCTAGAGAGATTGTTTTCACAGTATGCCGAAAACTAATTACTAGCAATACATTAATTTCACGCTACTGCTTTAGAATTAATTGCATCTTTACAGAAGTGACTGGAAGTGATGGCTCAAGCAGCTCTGATAAGAGTGGACACACAAAGTGGTCTATTGAATTATGTTGCTTATCAGTGCCATTGCTTCAAATAGGAACGCACTTGATAATCCTCAAAGAAATGATCCAAATGTGTTGTTGTTTTAATTGCCGCAAAGGTATTTTTGTCATGAGGCTCCCATGGCATACACACACACACCATATGTTATAACAGCTGAGCATGTTGTGTTGTGCAGTAAGCCTCTACGAAAATGCTTCAATTTTGCTAAGTACAATTTGTGTGAAATGCAAGTAAGTGGGTTAAAGAGTGAGGCCAAAAGAGACATCTTATTACGTGAGATCTGCTACCAGCATGTCAAACTTCTTCCTCCTCGGTGCTCGGTTTGAGCTTCCATGATACATTTCACAGCCTTATGACACATCTCTGTAAATAAACTGTGTGTCAAATGATGTATGCTGTTTAACTCTCAAGTCCAAATGCTGTGTCATTACTGTCACCAGATTGTTAGTAACAACAGACTAACATGGTAAATATCTGGCTCTGTGTAAAATGGTGGTAGGGAGTTCAAGAATGTATTTCCAAATATTCCTAGGAAATTGAAATCCCTGCAGACTTCTGGAATAGCAGTTTTGCACAAAAGCGTTTTATTTCTGCAGAGGGCATTAATTAAAAAAGAAGAAAAGACTGTTTACTAGTCAAATAGGGCTAATAGAGCTCCCGTCTGTGCTTGGAGTGCCTTCTTTAGATATTTGGGTTAACTGCTTATTTTCATTATTTTTGAGTTAAGTGACTTTTCAAGATTCTACTAATTGGCCCCGGTGGGATTTTGAGCAAAAACCCTTGATGTTCCCATCTCGTTCACATCCTCCTGTAATTGTGACAGTATTCTTGTAATCAACGCAGATAATATTGTTGTATTTTTAACAATATTCCAGTGTTTGATGGTAGTGACTAGTGAGACTAGTTTCATCCCATGATTTAATTTCCCTTTTCCCCCCCGGCTCTCTGCTGTCATCCTTAATACTCATCAACACAATCACATGACAGATGGTCCTTTCTGGACCCTCTAATTATATTTCCAGCTTCACATGTGTGATTCATCACACTGATGCATGATCTGCATGACATCTACTGTAAACAATAGTTGGTGAATTGTTTACGAGGAACAATGCTTTTTTTAACATTATCTATATATTACTAATCCATAGTAAGCCAAAGCTTAATAGTATTGAGAACTCATGGGGGATTTCAATTTGGGTTTCAATACATTTGTAATATGTTATTATTTATTCATGGAGGTCTGTGCATAATGTAACTAAGCTTGTTATCTGCAGAATTATATCACTATTTTAAATATGAATACATTAAAAGGGACATTAATTGGACCATGCCGTTCCTTTCCTGTTAATGGAAAATCAGTTTTAAAGATGACAGAATTAAACTGTAAAAACACGACAGAAGTAAAAAGCATGGTGCAAACTGTGGGGCAACAGGTACAGTCAGTAGGCATGGAGGAAATTGCTTTATTACAAGGAAAAGCACTATAATTACATTTACGTGTACTGACTTGATCTGCAGAAAACTGCTGGTAAATATTAGCCAGGCAGGGAAATAAGCTTGGCAAACAAACTGCACTTTCCATTGTGCGGCCTCAGAGTGCCACACCCAGTAAATCATTCACCAGAGCACACAGAGACCGGGCACAAAGAACCTCTGTTCCTGCTTTTACAACCTGTCAGACCTTCTGCCAAAGTACAAAGTACTGTATGAGAAAGCCTCTTTTATTTAATGTTCTAAGTTAAAACACACTGTAACATTAGTATGCAGTCTTTAGGGCATATTGTTGAGTTACAGATAACTTTAAAAAACAATTGAAATCTTAAAATTCTATTTAAATAAATTGATATAATCTTTGCTACTGTAGCACCAAGAGAAACATTATTTAATGGTCATGCACAATTACAACTTAATATACACAGATTCCTTTATATTAGCAGGTTCAGACATTTTTCTGATCTGTATAGCTTTACTTGTGTCTAGTCATTCTTGTATTTACACAGTAGCATACAGTGACAGTAACATCTCACTCATCACATTCACGCCCTTGTGCTGACTTTCACAGGATTACTGTCAATGACACAGGGCTGAACTACGCCCAATGAACGGTCAAGAGCTAGAACACAGGAATGTGTTTAGTCAGAAAATTACTATATGATTTGGAAAAGCAGTTTATGACTAACTGATTAATAACTCGAAGGAAATGTCATTTGAAAGGAAATATGCGTGTGAAGTAATAAAGATGGGAATTAAAGTATTGTCTTATTTCATTTAGTTATTTATTAGTTTTCTTTTTCTTTAAAAAAACACATCAAAACTACATAATTTTGCAAGTGATTTAAAGTCAGCCACTCAAATGCAACTTAGTGTCAGACAGTGAACAGAGATTATTTACAAATCCAAAATAGCCAAAGTTAGGACTCATTCAGCAGATAGAAAAACCCGTCAGCCCTCCGCTGCATACATCAATACAATTATAACCCTGCAAAACAATCCCCCCACCCCCCACGCCCTTTCACAAGGAGAAGCACAGGTTAAGCTTATGGATATATGGACAGCACAACACACAATATGTACAACTCACTGCATTTGCATAGTTTTCAGTGCAACCTTTTTTACTCCCAAAAAGCCAAACTAACAACAAAAAGTGATAGCATAGCACACAGTGACGCTGCCAGATTGTTCTTTTTCTCAATCATGTTCAGGGGCATACCAAGCGCTCAGGCCTCTCTACATCCTGTACAGTGAGGCATTAACACCATTACTTTTTGCGCTCCATTGTTCATGTCTTTCTGCAGACCTCTGACAAAGTTTTGAACTTTGGTCCGAGCGTGTTGACGAAGTCGAGGTTATCGTTGTCGCCAAAGTCACTGCAGCATCCCACAGAGCCAGCTGCAGAGCCCACCCCCTCATACCCGTAGGAGTGGATGACATCATCTGCGTACCGCCCGTCCTCCTCTGTTCCAAAGTGGACCAGTTTCTACAAGACAAAGGGGGAGGAAAAGGAAGTGTGTTATTTGTCAGTGTGAGCGATAGAAGGGGGAGATATTACACCATGTGATAACACAAGTCTGCTCAGGATATGACTGGCAGTCAGATATTACAAAGAGAAATAATATCTCTCACCAGGAAGTTGAAAATATTAAAGTTTATTGAGGATACTATCCTGGCTTAGAGAACAAGATTATATAACACAGGGGAGTTTCCTAAGCTCTTACAGATAACACAGAAGTTATTAAAACTGAGGGAAGAAGAAAAGGTGGTCACATCTGGACATATTTAATTCTGCTCCCACTTTCTGTGCTTCCTGACACCTCTTTTTCATATAATAAATATATAATGAACATTTTCACTTAAAAAAAACGATGAAACTTTATTACCTGGTCTAGATAGCGGCCATTGGTTTGCCAGTTGTGGAGATAGGTGGAGTCCTGGGTGAGGTATCTGCTGTCGTAGGCCATTCCACTACCCTGACCACTACCAAGACCTTGCTGTTGACCGTACTGCCCATACTGGGTGGTAGAGAAATCGCCTTGGACATTTTTCGTATATCCCGCCTCCTCTTGCAAGCCTCCGTTCCCTGTCCATGCTCCTCCGTTCCCTGTCCATGCTCCTCCGTTCCCTGTCCATGCTCCTCCTGCAGTCCCAAAATTCCCCTGTATTGAGCCCTTTGTAACTTCCCCCCCGTTCATGGGGATAGTGATGAGACTTGAATCCTGTAAAAGAAAACATTTGAATGAGTCATTGGAATTGAACTACATGAATAAAGTTTAAAACTTTTTTAACAAGGGTTTGAGCCCAGGCAATGCTTTCATAATGATGTTCTTACCACTTCTTCCCCTGGGGCCTCCGTGTTTGATTTGAGCAGGATTCCTCCACTGTCTCCATCATCTTCCAGTTCTAGATTCTCTCTCTTTGTCGTGCAGAAAATGGCGATCAGCAAGCCTGCGATAACAAAGGAAACATGTTAGAAATGAATGCACAAAGGAATGCATGTTATAACAAACAGGGCTTCCTGTGTGGAAGGCATCACAGGAGTGAGCACACTGTCACATTACCTTGTATTAAACTACCTCACATCATCGCACTGTGTCCAATATACCATGCATAATTCAGTAAAAGAACCTTGAACTTTCTAGTACTCTTTTTGACACTTTTACAAATGCATGAGCACAATTTCCTGTTTCATTATCTACACAGTGTAGCTTCACAATTGTGCTGGCAGGAGTAGAGCGGGGGGGGGGGGCGACTCACCGAGCAGCAGGAGGAGCAACAGAGGCAGCAGCAGAGCCAGTATTCCCATAGGGCCTAAAGACGTAGAGTGGTCCTTGTCCAAGCAGGCTCCATTCCTGCACTCGCAGATCCTCACCTGAGCCACCTGAGTTTTACCAGAGCCCTGCAGATCTGTAACTTCCAGTGGGACTTCATATATCCCTGTAGGAAGGTCTTTCACATGCTTCAACGTAGCTGCCGTGTCTGGGGACCAAAATGTGGAAAATAAGATGGAGATTCTACACATTTGTCGTAGAAATAGCAACGTTGCATACTGCGGATCATTTTGAACATCAAGTGAAGTTTACAGAGGGTAAAGAATATGTTTTTAGCAAAGATACTTCACGTAAAGATCAATTTATATATGCAAACACATACTATAGCACAACTGCTCAAACGTTTAATATTATGAAATATTAGTTTATCATACACATATTGTGTGACCGCATGTCGGCTTATTATAAATTGCATTACAGAAGATATCTTTGAACGATTTAGAAAGAGCGTCAGCATTAAGTTAAGTTAAATGGTTCAACTATAAAATGTCAGCTATAGTTATATATAAAATGATATATAGCAACTTTGACTTTTATAACTATAAGTACATGTTTTAATGCAGGACTTGCAGCGGCTTATATTTATAGTATTGCTAGTTTTACTTCTCTAAAAAAAAAGTCCTCTTCCACCTTATATTGGGATCAGCCTCAGAAATCAGTGAAGCTGTCAATAATCAACATTATGCCTGACTCTCACTCCTTCACTAGAACTCTGTTGGATTCTGTGTAATAGATTATTCTGACATCTCTCACAAAAATGAAATGTGTTTTAGAGGTTTTTTTTTAATACAATAAAATCAAAGTACAACCACTTACCATTATATTTAGTCAAAGACCATTTGCCGTCGCTATCCTTTGGCAGACTGAAGCTGAAGGGGGAGGAAAAGGGAGACTGGTCGAGATCTTCAGCCACAAACAGCACAGAGCCCAGCTGCCCGACCTGCTCACAGATCACCATCTCGCTTTTGGGAAGCGTCGGCATGTGGTCGTTGACATCCTCCACCACAATAATGACTGTTCCTATTCCTGTCTTTAAGCCTGAGAAAAGTATTACGTTAATATTTATTTAAAAGATTAAATAGGGCATGTCGATGCATGAACAAAGAAAACTGGATGGACCAAGTTGGCTGCATTTTGGCTTAGTGTGAGTTTCTATTCAGGTTTTTTTTGGTGGGAAAAAAAACAATTCTGACAAGCATCTGAGATATGAGCCCAATTTGCACCATCACATCAGAGAACTGTGAGTCATTGTAGATGACTTGTCCCATCACACCTAGTTACAGGTGTTCTCAGGAAGTGCCGTTTGTTTGGACAGATACTTAGGGTGGAGCGGGTGTTCCTAATAACTTTCGGCTGGTGTAACAATACAAGCTAAAGACATGAAGTCTGACATGATTTGAAATGAAACTGGTACGGTACGAGTAAGGAAGTCATTTTTGTAGTGTTATAAAAACAGTTTGGCCTCTGTAAAAAGTCCATGACTCATACTGTAGAAATCAATGACAAGGAAATGTGTGGCATTCACAAGCAACTTACTAGCATCAACAGCCTTCACGGTGATGTTGTAAATTCCATCGTGGACATAGTGTGACTCTCTGTCAATTGTGTTCGCCACCCTCAGCTCTCCGCTATCTCTGTCGATGTTGATCCATGAAGCTGGGTCTGTGGTCTTGTAATACCTGAGAGAGGGGGGAAAAAAGTCATTGTTTATTAGGAGCACATTCTTCCGTTCAGCAGTGAAAGTCTGCCCTCCAGTGTTTAAATTAAGAAACACACACATAAAGTTGGGGTCTTAATCATTGGCTGGAATTGTGTCTATTATGAGTCATCCTTCACTGCAGTAAAGTTAATTTCTCCAAGAAAAATATGAAGTAAGATTGCTTACTTGATGCCGTTGCTGCTCTTGGTCTCAGGATCGAGAGCAATGTAACTTCCTATCAGTGTGCCGTTGGCCGTGTTCTCTTTGACAGGGTAGCGGACAGTAGGAGCCGTGAAGGCCGGACCCTCATCTTCATTGACGACGTTGACATCCACAGGGATGGACACCCATTTGGATGTGGTGCCAGTCAGGTTAGCTTCATTACATGCCATAATCTCAAGCTTCACATTGTTGTTCTGCTCGTAATCTAAGGGCTGGAAAAACAGGAAGGGAAGTATTGTAAACAACAATCAGTTGTCTCTTCACAGGTTACAGGCTTTCCATGTGCAGCAAGTCTATTATTTATTATTACTATCACAACTACATCTTATAATAGGAGATCTCACTCACCTTTGAGACATACAGAAGCCCTTCGTTTGTTTTGGGGTCAGTGTCAATCCTGAAATTTCCGTTTTCATTTCCTTTGGCTATGACAAATTTGGAAATCCAGTTTGGTGTGTTTATTAAATCTTTATCTTCAATGGGAATTCTGAGGATAAGTTTTTCCTTGACATCGTTTTCTGGGACATCGACTGCATACTGAAAGGAAACAAAAAGTGTGTTACTTAAATTAGACAACCAATGTTTTAGTAAGGTTCCAAACACTGACTTTATATAAAACACACCTGTGGTGTTTGATTGTACTGTCACTGTCAAAACATTATGAGTTTGTTTTAAGATGTGAAATATTCTAATTTATTTGTATTATGTATTGGCTTATCACTTACAGAAGTTTTTGTGAAAGTTGGCGGGTTGTCGTTGATATCAGCGAGAGTAATGGTTGCTGTTCCTGTGTTGGACAGACCTTTAGTTCCACCGTCCATGTCTTTGATTTTTACTATCACCAAATACGTGTCTTGTGTCTAATAAACAGGTGAGAAAATGACATAAGAAAAAGGTAAATAACATGTTATGTTGAGGAAAGAAACGACCAAGATAAAGCATTTGTAGTAGTTCAGACTAAATATAAAATAGAATGGTGCTTGTGTTCACCTCTCTATCCAGGGTGTTGGTGGTTGTGGTGATCTCACCAGTGGCTGGGTTAATGGCAAACCAGCTTAATCCATCCTCAAGAGTGTACTTGATCTTGACGTGGAGGCTTCCCACTTCGTCTATGTCGTCAGCATTCACCTTCCCCACAAATGACCCTGTAGTGTGTGGAGGAAACATAGTGTAAAACAGAATCATCCAGTTTATTATCTCCCACACTAAAGACCAGAATTAACTGCTGTGTTGTTCATGTTCCTCACCTGGGGGGCTGTGCTCAAGCACTGTGAATTGTAGTGTGTCTTTGAATGTTGGAGCGTTGTCATTCACATCATCTACAAGTATTTGAAGGTCCAAATGATCGTCTGTCTCCGTGTCATCTATTCTGTTGAAAACTTTGATCCTTAACTGTGACAAAATAAAAGTGAAGTGCAAGTTAGAAGTGCAAAGTATGTCATAGGATTTCATTTATTTTCAATGTCAGATTAGCCTTTTAAAGTGTGATCTAATGCCATGTGAAATTTGAATTGTTTAAATTAAGGGTTGAATCTAAATGTTTGACTTTGGGATCAATTGTTTTTTTAAGATGATCTCCAGATGAATCCACCATGTATCATATGTTGCAGCCCAATGTTACACTTACTATCAACCTTGGGAATTTCTCACGATCAACTGGTTTGTGTACAGTCAACATCGCAGAATCCCTGTGAAGAGAAAACACTCCCACTGGATTCTCATTGAAACCCGGTCCACTGATGGTGTAGTACACATTATGTTTGGCTTCAGAGTCCGACACAATCTAAAACAGAAACCCAAAATGATAACACAATTAAATATGTTTCCAGAGACAATTTCGTTATGCCTAGAGGAATAAATCACTGCATAAAGACAGCTGGAAGTAATGTGATAATAGACTTTTTTAGGTTGGGAGGAGGGGAGTGAGAAAAGGGGGGCAAGTGCAGGTAGAGGAAAACAAAGTGAATATTTGGACATGTATTGAAAATGCAGCCATAAAGACTTGAGAGACAGTGTTTAAGCTTATAAACACTACAATGCAAAGTATGTTATATGTTCAAGATTACATTTTCAATGTCTCTTGGATAAGGTCCCTTATCATTCTCTAATATGTTGAAGGGTGGTGGACTCCAACGTCTCTTGACTCGCTTCAGATAGTTTGAGGGACTGTGCTGTAACACAAACAGGTACAACACGTTAATACATGTTGTATAAAAGGATACACAAACTTGGAAAGTCTTGCAACAGCTTACCTTTTTTCCCTGTATTGCACTGTGAACAAGGTGGACAACCATCTCACTTTCCGGTCCATTGTTGTCCCGGACCCACACAGAAAATGTCCGCCCTGTTCCCGACACTGAAACAGGCCTTAGAGCTTCTATTGCGCCATTCTGTTTTATTTGGAAATTGGGGTCGCTCAATGTAAAGATCATAGAGTTGGTGTCGCAGTCGGCAACTTCAACTAAAAAAAAAGCGAGAGTGAATGGGTAAATGTGAAGGGCGGCTACTAAACAAACAGGCAATACTGGATGATATTATTCGAGCTGAAATGGATATAAAGTGTTCTATAAAGAATTTGTGGAGAAGCAAAAAGTACCTGTAGTTATTTTTCGCCCGGTCTGAATTGTTCGTGGCACAATTATGTACAGAGAGTCCGGAATAAAACATGACTCCACACCGGACAGCACCTGAAGTACAGTAGAAAGTCGGTCCTAAAGTGAATTTCTAAATATCGAACCAAATACCGGTGACAATCCCTTTGATAGCAAGTAATTCAATTATAACAACATCCTCGTAAATATAGTCGCTTAACACGATAGTCATACGTCACATGTGTATCGATAAAATAGTTCGGAGAGGAATTAAAAATAAACTGGATCACTTACCAACGCCAAGCAGAGATTGACAATTAAAACATTCGCCATTTTTTAGAAGTTCAATGCACTTTGCCGTAAAGCGGAACTCGTCCGGCAGTTGACCGTCTAAAGACTGACAGAGGATATATTTCTCACAGCGTTAAAAGAAGAAGAAACTCGTCTGATCCTGCACTTGTTGTCTGAATGGGACGTGCAGACTTTAGTCTAAGCCCTGGTATCTGAAAGTGAGTCAACACACAGACACACCTTGGCTGCCACACCCAGACTAAGATCCTCCCTGGTGAGATCTGCAGGCGAGGCGAATGCACCTTGTTGCTATCGGAGCACACGTCAACTTGTAAAAAAGTTTGCCCTTAAATATGGTTTTTTTCTGCCAGCAGGGGGAAACATTGCTCAAATAGTTTGCCAACTAATGTCATTCTGTAATAAATTATACAACGTTGCATGCAAACAAATCTAAACACTATAATGTCAAATGGAATTATATTAGTGTACCATATGTGGCATAAGTGCATATAAAATCACTGTAATGTTTTGCAGGTACATTTCTTATGATTAATATTGATGCTGAGCAGGTGGTTTTAGTGGTGTTAGCTTTAAATGAATGTCAAAGTGTAAAACATTCTCTAAAACACTTCTTTTTTTAGCCATTCTTGGGAAAATGACTTTTTGTTTGCTTGTTTTTCTGGTCTGAGAAAGCTGTCACAGGTCTCCTCGGAGAGTGACCTCTGTGTGCCCCTCCTCTCCACTGGAGCATTCTGGTAGGAGGAACTGAATTGCACTCCTCACTTAACGCCACAGGAATGTGAGCTGAATGAAGCCTGGTGTGGGGGAGGCTCTCTTCCCACAGTGAAGCGTTCACTATCTGTATAAACTGCTGATAAAATTGAGAGTGGTCATAGCCAGCAATATGTGTAATGGGGTAGGGAGACTTGTTTAAAAGTGCATAGGGAAGTCAGGTTACGTAGGAGTTGCAACAGGAAAGGTGAGAAAAATGTCAGGAAAACTGATCTGTTGTGACTCATGGGCGTAGACATAATGAAAGGGCTTGGTGTGTGTGTCTTAACAAAACAGACTCAGCAAAATACCCTCTTGTGTCACTCCCAAGCTAAAATGAAAGTGAGTTATAGTAGCACTCAGGCTTCTGTGTGTGTATCTATACACATCTTACGTATGTACTGATTTTGTCTCTGCTTATTCTATTGGTGACAGGATGTCTGACCTCTCACTTATCCGACACTCTCCACTCATTGTGATATACTGTGGTAAAACCAGGTGTATTAGGTTCTTTACATAACCAAAGCAATACTGGAATAATGGATTTTCGTCTAATTAGTACAGATCAATAAAAGCTAAAGATGATATATTTTTCAGCAGTCTCCATTTTTAACTTTAAAAGATAGCAGGGGTTGTTATGTCTTTTCAACACATCTGTTTTGTACTTTGATTAGCTTCCCACGTATGACACCTGTATCAATAAGATGTTGTGAAACCTAGTTTGGCAAAAAACGCCTGCATGACGAAAACAAATCGTGTGTGCTGCCAGGAATCATCGTGTACTCATACTGTATGTACGCTGCATAATGTGTTCAGGCACATTGATGTAATTAAAGGCTAAGACAGATCCAGTTTTTAAAATTTATGACAGTGACATATTTGTGCTGCGATCAAAACATTTGTTAAATTCAACTGCTCCACCCTTCTGGTGGGTGCCAGTGAGAGGCAGGATGGGAGCGTTCATGTCAAATATGATGGTTAGTATTTGGGTGAGACAAGTTGGTCACTGGTGATTCTAGAGTATATGTGACTAACAACTGTCTGATTATTAGTGTGTCATTGTCACATTGAAATGCATGAAACTTTGTAATCAACCATAAAATAATTGTGCTTGCCAGAAACCACTTACGTTAGCAGATTATTAGAGCCCGGCACACCATCTGAAACATCTACAGCTATTGTTTCGTAGCGATTGATTGATTGATTGAAAATAAAGGCTGAGTTCGAAGTTGGATGTGACCTGAGCAATGGAGTCAAAATGCCACCTACCCCTACACAGGCCACCACTTGGCCCCCCCTCCACTTAAAGTCCCTGACCCTATTTGGCATCACAGCTTGTGATCCCATTACAAAATGTTCTCTCATGCTCAAACAGTTTTGGAAATGTTTCACTCAACTTCATGGTAATGTTTACTATTGAATTGTAATGAGATATGCTAAGAGATGTTTTAATATGTTGTATACCCTTATAAATGATGGTTGAATCAACTCCTCTCTCAACAAAAAACTAACTTTTTGAAGATATGATGTAATATAAAGCTGCCATTAGTTGTAGGGAGGTGTACTTACAGGGGGAAAAACTGCAGTTTAGTGTTATCTTTCCAAAAATGAAAATATGACATACATATTATAATTCAGCTCTCCAAATTGTTACGCTGTTTATTTTTGACATATTACATTGCATTAGTGCAACTAATGCGTAGATTATAGCCTTACTGATAGCAAATATACCATCAAAATAGCCATATTCACAAACAGGAATGTGTTTTTTTGGTGGGCAACTTTGGCAAAATGTAAGAAATGGGTTTTGTTGGGGGCAATTTTGGCAGAATGTAATAAATGTGGTTTGGTCACTCAATCTGGACAGGCATGAAACGCAATACCTTTAAATTATGATTTAAGGAAATTGATATCTACAATCTCACACAGTGCAAGAATGTGCAAAAAAAAAATACTGAGGTGCAACATTTTTTAATGTATTTGACTCATATCATATTTAACTGTCAAAACCACCCATTCACCTTTGTGCCTATGTTTCTGTTAGAAGCTGATAAAGATGAAGCCAATGAATAAAAAAGGTTATTGCTCCAAAAGCAATCACTCTCACTACCATCAGACAAATTCATCAGAATTTAGTTGTAGAAACGATTGGCCTAATCAGGCAAGATAATAGCCTACCGATACTGTTTCACCTCTCCCACACACCGTTGACCATGAGGATTCAATGTTTCATGTATCCTGGCAACAACAATTTTTTTCTCTCTGTGTTTCCCTGTTAAACAAACAACTCACCAACGCCTAGATCCACACACATTTACACAGTCCAGTGTGCAACTCACCGTTTATGAGAGCTGCACTCTGGGAATTTCACAGGCACAGGTGATGTTTAACAGATGAGTAGGAAAGTTGGTCTCTGAGGAATCCAATACTTTTTAAATAAACTAAATCACCATCAAAATCAGAAATATGAAAAAGTAGATTTAATCACATGATAATCCCACACTGCAAAGTCAAGGTGGACATTTATTGTAGGCCTATATGATTTTTTAATTAAAAAAAACAAGCATTAGGCCTATCTAAAAAATAACCACTTCAGATTCATAATAAAAGCAGTTTTGGACACATATTTTTCCGATTCTGGTAGGATTTCCTCTCAGTCCACTCTTTTGTTCTGAAGACAATAGACTGCACATGCATATTACAGCTCACCGTGGATATAACCTCCCCCTTTCTCCGCCTGTTATCAGCAACTGTGAGCAATCAAATGGAGAGGAACTGCCTCTCGCTGTAAAAGTTCTTCCTCCCCTCCGGAGGGTCAAAGTCTGAACGAAACCAACGCCAGACCACGGAGAGTCAAATTGACAAGATTTAACTTCGAGGAGAGGATTAACGGAGTTTATATTTCTGAAGGCGATGGCTACACTGCTGAAATGCAGCATTTTTATTCTGCTGGTGTTCTTCCTGACTGTAAGTAAACAATGTAATAGGCGCTTTACATTGTTCACATATCCATTATCGGGTGTGTACCGGGTTTAACACGGGTGTGGCTGTTCTCTGGTGGGATTTTAGCGTTTAGATACATTTGTTCAGGTAGTTCAAGTAAAAACAACGGCTTTGCTGTTAAAATGCGCTTTCTCCATGGACACTGGTGAACAATGCTAGGAGTTCACGGAACCGTTATTGTTTATTTCCTACAATAACTAACCATAACTTGGTCTGGCAAATACGGTAGGCTATTGATCAAGACGTTGTCGCTCATCGATTACCCCTGATGATTTTTTACGTACAAGAAGTCTTGAGGCAAATAAGATGTTGATTTTTTTTTAAATGATATTACCAAGTCCCTATTATGTTGTGTAAAGTTATGCACAGTTTTCCTAAGAGACGATGACATACCGTATATATTTAACATGATGATTGACAGATCATATTTTTCTGTTGACAATGAAATAATCAATTAGCTGTTAAGATACATCTTGGTGTTTTCTTTAAGAACCCTAATGAGCCTAACCTCTCAAGATAATACATTATTTGTAAGTTAATGCCATATGTGTAACGGCCAGGAGCAACAATATTATGCAGTTTTGACTTTTTAAATGTATTTTGTACACATTAATCACGTTTTCCCTCCGTTTGTTCACCTGCAGCTTGTTCCTGTGTCAGCCGAAGGAAAGGGGCAGGAATTACGCAGACACAAAAGAGAATGGATCATAGCTCCCAGACAGTTGAAGGAGAACCATGATTACACCACCCTGCAGAGTATTGCTAGAGTGTGTAACCTATTTTGTTATTCATTTCTAAATAATTATACTAAAACTAAATATCCCAATGAGGTATTTATGATTGTTCAAACATGTTTTCACAACCCTGCAGCTATTGAATGTAGTCACAGTAACTTTACATGTCTAACAATAATTAACTATCGTCAAGTTAAGTCATGGTATTTCCCACATTAGTTTTACCTTCATGTCACCTTTGTATGCGCTAAACCTAGTTTAATCTCTGAGTGTGTGTGACAACAGTACTCCCATGTTCATGAGTCATTATACAGTAGGACACACAATAGGCGCATTCACACCGGAGTACTTTTCCCCGTACTTTCCCTGTTTAGTTCCGATAGTGCCTGGAATTTTGCGTTCACACCAAAAAGAGTTCCGAGAACTTTTACCGTTTAATTGTTAGTACCTGCTAGAGAGGTTGTACTATCCTGGTGAGAAAAAAGTACCAATTTGGATTGGCTGGGCGAGTTGCAAACCACGCCCCGTAAAACTCTGAAACGTTTTGTGAAGCCGCGATTTTATTTGCTGGCATTAGCATTATTAGCATTAGCCCCGCGCAACAACGGAGAGAGAATAACTTATGGCAACACAAAAAAAAACATGGGAGCGGTGGAGTGATGAGGAGGTGTCGGTGTTCCCAACTCCAGGGACTTCCGGCCGGGAACTTCGGGTGGCAGTATAAACCAAGCCCCCAGGAAGTGCGCCGGCGTCTGATGAGAATATTCGTGCTGGTCAAACGGCGGTACTACACTTCCTTTAGGTTGCTGGGCCCAGAAACACTTTTTCCCATTGACTTAGGCTACATTGGGAAAGAGTGGTCTGTAACTCGTTGGATCATTTTTTAAAAACTAAATAAACTACCCAGTATGAACGTTTGTATAGCCCTTATTAAAAACATTCGTTCCTCAAGTTGTAAACATGTGCTAATAACGTTATTCTGTGAGTTATTTCCCTCGGCATTGTGAACGCGCATCTAACCCACGGGACCGCGCTGCCCGGCATGTTCATGTTACGTGTTCAGTACTACATGCGTTTATCTTTACCCATGGATGCACAATAACAACGGACCCATATCGCCTTACTGCCACCCCACGGAGCTGTAATAATGGATATATTGCACATGTTTGCTGTAATTCATCATTTGTAAAATAGTATACTACATGGGCTGTATGATGTAAATATTGTACCGTAAATGTTGTATTAAATAAAGTTAATATTACCGACGTAGATTAACGTTCCTGTAGCTTCTTATTGCACTTGCAATTGTTTTAGTTACTTGTGGGCTACTTAACATGAATAATCACAGTTACTATCCTTTTACTCCATCACATTTCAAAAATAAATATGCTATTGTTATTTTAACTCCACCACAGTAATCCATCATCAGCTTTACTTTTTAGATAAAGTTTTAACTCACAATTGATCATAACAGGCTTCAACATATACATTTGTATATATTACCAAGTGGTTTCATGTACAACCCACACAAGTATCATGCTAAATTAAGCTCTGTTGCTTGGATATCACTAGATCCTGATGTCAGCGTAATATAAAAGTACATAACGATTGATGTGTAACTTAGCATAATTTACTAGCTAGCCGCTAGCTGCCGCCTCGTTAATATAAATCCAGTACCATGCTGTCATGAACGCGCGGTGCTGTTACGTGTACGCAAATTCACGTGCTTAATGTGAACGAGCCTTTTGGGCGGCGTGGTTAAAGTTGCGCATGCTCTATGAGTGCATATACGGGTACTTCTCAGGCATGCCGGGTAATCTGTGATGTTTCGCTCTCTCAAAAGTTGGGCCATTTTGTCATCATGCGCCATTGAGCAACTCTCATAGGAATGAATGAGGCCCCGCCTCCCACGCTGTATCCAGTTCTTATTATACATCCATGGTATAAACCCAAAGCAGAAGAAAAAAAAGTGACGTCAGCGGCTTCATTTGCGTAATCTTCCCTCATGGAATTTATTCTGGCGTGAACGCGATCTGTACTAGTTCCATGGGGGTACTAAGTGCTGGGCACTAAGTACGGCAAAGTATTTGGTGTGAAAGCGGCAATTGCCGCTTTCACACCAAGTACTTTCACCTTTGTTGGTGTGAACGCGACATAAGGGGTACTAACGGAACTAAACGGGAAAAGTACTCCGGTGTGAACGTGCATATGAGTACATCTTTGTCTGATGTTTATACAAACACTCACCTGTCGTCTAAAGACTGTCTAGTTTCATTAATTAATTATTGGATCTCTTTGTATTCGCTGATCATATGTAAAATCTTAATTAAAAAAATTAACTAGAACATTTTTCACAACAGCATATCATAAGGTCTAGATTTCAAGTTAAGGTGGATTCATTTTGTGTTTGTGTATTTCTTTTTCAGATTCGATCCGATAAGCAGAACCACACAAGGATAATGTATTATCTATCAGGGCCTGGAGTTGACCAGCCACCTGTTGGCGTATTTCGTGTGGACTCCGATGGCTATGTGAAAATCTATTCTATTCTGGACCGAGAGAAGACCCCCTTTTTTCGTGTAAAAGCCCTTAAAAATCCTATTTGTAAAATGTAAAGAGTTTACAGTCATAATATCAAGTTGTACATTGCGCAAATGGTAAACCAATTCTAATGTTCCTTTTTATAGTTGAAAGGTATGGCGAAATACGCTAACGGGACCCGAGCTGAAAAGGATATTGACCTTAACATTACTGTTTTGGATGAAAATGACTGCACACCGATCATCAAAGTACAACAAGTTGGATATGTCAATGAATCGAGCGCAATAGGTAGTCATCTACAGTATTTTTGTAGAGGAAACTTTCTTTAACCTGCACTCAATGATGTGATACTTAATTTATTTCCTTTGGTGATTCCTAGGTACTGTTGTGATGAAAGTAATTGCTACGGATGCTGATCAGAAGAACACAATCCACTCCAGGATTTTCTACAGTATTGTGGAGCAGAGCAGCTCAGCTGGGATGTTCTTCATCAACTCTCAGACTGGAGAGGTCATGGTTCAACAGAACAGTCTGGATAGGGAGGTGAGGCTTTTTACTGACTTGAAATTATTCTTTTGTTGTCTAGTACAAACAATTGTCTTCTATGGAAGAACTTTCAAGTTGTAAAGCAGTAGTAGGAGATGAACCGTTTGTATCTTTCACCATAAACAAGTTTGAATGAAAACTATAATATGTGACTTGGTGCATTGAATATTTGATCTTTTCTTTTTAGACACAAGATACATATACATTGACTATAACAGCTACAGACATGGATGGACAAGCTGGAGGAAAAATTGGAAGTGAACAAATTTCGGTCAAAATTCTGGACATAAATGACAATATTCCAACCCTTGCAAAAGAATCGGTAGGTGTGAATAATTTATCAATACATTAATACATGTTATTGTCTTTTCCTAATAATGTTCTAAAGCAACAGTTTGCATGTGTTTTATTTGCAGTATGAAGGGAGTGTGCAGGAGAACAAGGTCAATATGGAAGTGATGAGGATGAAAGCCCTTGACAAGGATCTGATTAACACTGCAAACTGGGAAGCTATGTACACAATAATTTCAGGGAATGAGGCCGGCTATTTCAGTATCACTACTGATTCCAAGACCAATGAAGGAATTATCATGATCAATAAGGTAAGAGAGTAATTTGTAAACGGTTTCATTTGACCTAGTAGGAGTATACTGTACTTAACTATAAAAGATAATCTCACCAACAAACTGTGTAATATCCTCAAATCTGCAGGCTTTGGACTATGAGGAGATTAAGTCGCTTAACTTGGAAGTAGCTGTTTCCAACAAAGCAGCGTACAGTTTTGGCAGTGGTTCTGCGACAGGGGCTGGGGGTTCTGCGACAGGGGCTGGGTCTGGATCTGGGTCTGGATCTGTAGTCTCAAAAGCCTACCCCGTTAAAATCAATGTGGTCAATGAGAAGGAAGGCCCCCGATTCCAACCAAGTGTCAAAGTGGTGACTCTCTCTGAGGACCAAACTCTCGTCTCCATCAACAAAATCATCGGAAACTATGCTGCTATTGACAGTGATACCCTACAGACAGCCACCAACGTAAAGTATGGCCACAAAGTGAATGACGAACAGATGTAAAGATATCTCTAAATGTGTGTGTTTTACATGAATAGCTTGTTTTTTTGTCCTCACATATATGGTTTTTCGTATAGGTATGCTAAACTCAAAGATGATGACAACTGGTTGATTATTGATGAAAAGACAGCAGATATCCGGCTGAATAAACTGCCTGACAGAGAGTCCGCTTTCTTGGAAAATGGGACATATTATGTCGAAATTATATGCACCACCGATGGTTAGTTCTTCAAAATGTAACACTATTCTCCAGTGGTATGTTGCAAATGTAATATTAATCTCTCTTTCCATTGGATTTCAGATAATCCCTCAATAACAGCTACGGGGACCATAGCAATTCAGGTGGAGGACTTTAATGATCATTGTCCAACACTGATCGCTACAACGCAAACAATGTGCCTCGAGGATCAAGTGATCTACGTCACGGCCGTAGACCAAGACGAATTCCCCAATTCTGCCCCATTTGAGTTCACTGTGATTGGGGGGAGTAGCGACGGGAAATGGACTGTGGAGAGTCTTAATGGTAAGATAACGATTACGACTTCTAAAGTAAAACAGTAAAACAGGTATTTGGCTTTAGTGTTCTTTAATAATTACATAAAAAGGACATGTTTACACCATATTCCATATTCAGCTATAGTTTTCGGCTCCAAAATGTTAGAATTCTATAGACTTTCCAGCATATGATCATTTCAATGCTGTATAGTTCTTTGATTTGTTCATTTCCTCTACTAAACAGACAATTGGCAAGCATTTTTTTTTTCTAGTTTTGGGGCATTGTTTTTTACAGCCTGTTCATGTCAGTTGTTAAAAAAGGGTCCATCTTTCTTTATAAAGAAATGAACAACTGTAGACACAAGCAAACCCACTCATGCAGTACATTTTAAAATGTGAGTTTCCTTTTTCTTCAGCAACGACATCCATTCTGCGAGACCATGCCAACTTGTGGCCTGGCTCTTACAAAGTGGCAGTGGAGGTCAAAGACCAGCAGGGAAAGTCCTGTGCTGATGTGGAGATGGTGGATGTAGATGTGTGCAGTTGCGGAGACAAAACCAAAACCTGTAGGGAGCGTATTTCAAAGGCAGCCGGTTTTGGAGCTCCCGGTATCCTGCTTATGCTCCTGGGCCTGCTGCTCCTGTTGTGTGAGTATTTCTTGTTGACTTTCTTTTTCTGGCTGGTTATTTTGATAACAATCATTAACTTTACTCTACAAGTTTGCCATACCTAACTAGATAGTGTGGCAGATCAAGAATCTACCATGCATTTCACAATTATTTGTTATGTCTATACATGAGTTAAAGCCCTCTGTTAAAAAGTAAATAAATTATAATTGGTTGGACCTTATTTGAACTTACTATAAGTTACTTACTATATATCTTACCTTATAAGAATTTCTGTTGACATGGTGTAAAACGTTTATTTTTCAGTGCTGCCCCTGTTGCTGCTGTTCTGCCTGTGCGGAGGTGCAGCAGCTATTGGAGATTTCAAGGCTATACCATATGATACAAAACAACAGCTCATCTCATATCACACTGAGAGACAAGGAGAAGACAAGGTGCTTTGATTAATATACAATAATTAAACAATGTTTAGATATATTTAGTTTAACAAAATGTGTCAACCAAATTTGCCTAAATGTTGCATCTCTAACAAGATCTCAATTATTTCTTGCAGGAAGTTCTGCATCTGCTTGCACCATTGGATCATGGTGGAAGCCATGTGAATATGAAGGACATCAACAACTTTGGAGATAACATGTACATATCTGGGGTGACTGGTGGAGGAGGTTTAGGCGCTGGTCACACCTTGACATCTGAGAACATGCAGAAGAACATGTACAACCGTTATAATAACGGAATGGACTACGTTGATGGTGGGATGATGACGGGACAAGAACATAGTTTCTCTCGTTCTGGGGCTGGGGCTGGGGCTGGGGCTGGGGCTGGGGCTGGGGCTGGGGCTGGGGCTGGGGCTGGGGCTGGGGCTGGGGCTGGGGCTTGGGCCTTTGATGGGATGGCTCTGTCCAACCAATACCTGGAGGAGTATTATTCAAGTGTGAGTACATAAAACCCCAGCCCAAAACCTAGAAAATACCATTTAAAATATACAACTTTAAATGTGATTGTTGTTGTTATAACGAAAACTTATGAAATGCTTATCTTCTTATTTGCAGAAATACAACCATGCTGCACAACAATCCCAGGGGAAGGACGCTCTGCTGGTCTATAACTATGAGGGTCAGGGGTCCCTGGCGGGTTCTGTAGGTTGCTGCAGCCTTCTTGAAAATGACGATGACCTTGCGTTCCTCAATGACCTTGGGCCTACATTTAAAACCCTGGCTGAGGTTTGTCATGGGTCAACTTTTGTGAGCAAGTCAGTGGATGCAGGGGTTTATGTCTCTCCACCCAGACCAGTTTCTCCTGTCTGGCCCTCCCCCTCCACCCACACACATGTAAGCACTCACTCAGAAACAATCAGGGACAGGGACCACGTCAACATCAGCACTCTCAACACCTCTAATTTAGCATCTGAATCCTCCACTTTTGTGCAGGAGGAGCGAGTCACTGACATAGCCCAGGGTTCAGCATCTGTTCCCACTGTACATGTCCAAGACAAGATAATGATTCCCAGTCAGACGATGCTCATACAGCAGCCCACTATGTACTATGCCGCCACGCCCATGTATGTAGTTGAGTCCAATCCCCAAATGGTGCTTGTGACAGGGGGAACCCACGGGGCAGTGGGTCAAGTAGGACAAGTTGGGTTAGGTCAGGGGCTGATGCAAGTTGGTGGTCTACAAGGCTCTCAGGGTATGGTCCTTGTGGATAGACAAGTAGGAATGGGTGGAATGGCAGGGCAAGTAGTACAAGGCATTTCACAAGGAACTCTCTCCAGATCCGGACAAATGTTGGTGGTGGAGAATGCGTCCTCAGGTGGAGTGCAAGGAGCACACATAGCCCAGGGCTTTCTTCAGACAGGACATGAGTCTGCAGGGCAGGGTTTGGAGGTCAGAGGGCAAGGTGTGCAGTTTCAAACTCAGAGATTTTCTTCTAATTCTCGCAGCTCTACAGGGTCCAATGAGGAGACTGCTCTGAAAGCCACACCCAAAACAAAGGGAAGCCAGAAAGTGGTTGTGCAACGTAAGAAGATCTCAGTCACTGAGAGAAATATTGAATCGAATACAAGAGCTTAAAGCAGCCAATATTTAATTTTAGCATATCCACTAATTTCATGCTTCTTTTTAAATATACTCCAGTACATTTGAGTAAACTGAACTATACCGGGGTATATGTACATACAGATGTACAAATTGTAGTAAATCTGGTAAAATAATAGTTTACTCTACTTGACCAAAAGTGCAATACTGTATGTCTTTATCTAGTTAACTAGACTACATGACAGTGTTAGCTATCAAATAAATTTGTCCATACTAAAACTATTAAAATGATATTTGTTGTTGCCAAAAAGTGGATTGATTTATTGTATGCTACCTGCTAAAATTAGGCTCTGTCAACATTAGTGTAAAGTATAGAATTTGGCAAACCCTCTGACATTTGGAGGCTCTGTCTTTATTTCTGTACTTTCAACCCAGCAGAGGAAAAACCTTAGCAAGTGTGATAACTCTCTTAACTCCAACAATGACCATTTAGGCACCAAAGAACAGCCATAAACGCAATGTGTATATTTCAGGTGCACAACTAAATAGCTTCAGGGCAGCAACAGCCAAGTATATAAAATGGAGCAGTGTTTAACCTATCTCCTATTGCAGTTAAATGTCAATTCCCTGGTTTATGCTCCTCAAGTCTCACAAGGTTATTATGTAGGATGCAGATATTTCGTTTTCAAAATCCAAATATCCCAGCATCTGACAAAAAGTTATGTACAGTAATTGCTACAGTTATACTATGATTACTATGTACTGTGGGACAGTTAATCTAAACTGTTTAACTTATTCTTGAGTATAACAACACAGAAAGTTCATAGAATCCTAAACTTTAGTCGCTTACTGAAAGTTGAAATGACTATAATTAAACCATAAGTTGTTAGCATTTAGCGGTACAACTACTGAGAGAGGGACTAAGGCAGAGGTAAAACAAAGTTTTGTAGCTACTGTAATTTTGCATGTTTCTATATATGCTTTGAACACTAGATTCCGCTCTCTAACATCTGTATTTTGATTATGTGTTGTAATTATAAAGATGCTATAGTTACATGTTGTAATAGTTAGCTTTAGCCATGCATGATGCGTCGCTGACCTTTTACAAATTGTTGAAGTTAGTTATACTAACTAATCTACAAATACTATATGGGTGGCCTCTGTTTGGGAGATAGATAAGGCTGTGTTGACTGTAGACCGGAGAAAAGTGTGTGAATGATGAATGGCAATGTAAAGAGAGCAGACTGTTTTTAACATTAGACAACACACAGAAGTCAACACAGACTATAAACCAAAGAGAATACTGCACAGATTCTCTATTTTATCGTTGCACTATTTGTATTATTTCTACAGAGCATGTGGTTTTTCTAAATTGTAAAGACCTTAAAAAAGATTTTAGTGCCAAATCTTAACAAAAATAATGTGTACAATAGCTGATGGACCTATTTTATCAAATGTATATTGTGTCATACTTACTTAACTAAGACAGGCTTTTGATTGTTTAATTTGTTGTTGTGTGCTGTTGACAGGGTGTTGGGTATGTAGATAGGTAAAATGGATGAGCTTGCCAAGCACTGAAAACATTTGGTTAAATGACGCCGTTTGATATTGCTGTTCTTGCTATAGATTTACAAATGCCATAGATGCTATAGTTTCATCAAAGCAGTATTGGTCATGATAATGGGGATGTTTCTTCTTTTTTTAAGTTTTGCACCTTCTGTCGTAATAAAATTGAATTAAAAAAAGCCATTGTATTGACCTGTTTGTGTGTGTTGTAACAAGTGCATGGAAACTGCACATTACATTACTCAGTGCCTTAGTTAAGGGACATTATTTTACTGTTGAAATGTTCCCGTCATTACGTTTTTAACAGGAACGGCATCATTAATACACATTGAGTTTGGATTTTCACCCGCTAAAAACACTCAAACAGAATTGTAAAGTCCTCTTTCTAAAAGTTTTTGAAAAATATATATAAATACTACATTTTTAAATTGCTCATCTTAATGTATATATAAAGCCATTTACACATTTGCAGTCATCTTTTATACCTAAACCACAAAACGTTGTAAAATGCTTCATTGAGGGGGAGTTTCAAGAGAATATCTTCAAGCTCTTCCAAGTAGACAATTGGCATACCTACATATGTAGAACAAATACAACTGGTTTCTTTGTAGCTGACTAAAAAGGATTCAGTCATGCTTAACATAAACAAAGAAGGGAAAGTAGAAAAGCAGGTCTCCTTCATGGATTTGTATCCAGGTCATTTACAATGCAGGTAGTCTGAAAATGGCTAAGAGTTGATTTAAATAAGATTTGGCTGCATGAAAGGCCTGCGTGTAGTTTTCATCTTTTAACCAGAGCTTAGAGCTGAGCTGTGAGAGGTTTTAATTTAAATTGTAATGTGTTTTTATGTCAGTTAACCAGTCATGCTTTCAATAGATGGGCGTATGGTATTGGTTAGATGGTGCACAAGCTGCATACTGTCCCTAAGGTATGTATCCTTGTTGGCAAATGTAAAGTATAAGATACAGCAGGAAAGAGTTTTCCGTTGAGTTGGGAAAAGTTAACAATGTATCTTTTCAGGTTGCCTATTAAAGAGTAAAAACTATTCTAAAGGGACTTCTGTTTTTTCAGACAGTTTAACACTCATACATGCATATTTTTATTTGTGTGTATTTGATGTGTAAGCTTGTAATAAATCAGAGCGGTAACTCAGTTCTACTTAGCAAAGATCTTTCTCTTTTTCTCTGCAAGTTTGGGATCAATCAATCAATCAATTCCATATTTATTTTATTGCACCTCATTTTCTCTAAAAAAATGTGTTACTTTTAGTTTATTTTTTCACATAATAAGGCCCATTATGATAAATGTTTTTCCCTTGGGTCCAGGGCAAACAATTGTAAGTACTCAGCTTCGTGTTTTTCTTGGTTTTGCTAAAGCCATCAGTCGTTTTAAGCTGTTTCACCACATGTCAAATGGAACATTCTTGCTTTCACAGACATGACTGGGGTGTGGAGGGACGTAACATTTTTGTTTTGAAAACCTCAAACCCCTTGGAGAGTATTTCAACAGCCAGCTTCTACTCTAACTTTTTGAAAGGCAAAGTATCTTGCCATGATTCCAATCTTCATATCAACAAGTTTCATCATGTCACTTTCATCGTGTGCATTTCAAGAACGTGTTTTGACATCACTCTGAATGTTTTGTAACTATTTATTTGTTTACTGTCACTATGGGATCCTCCCTGGCTGCTTGGAGTGAAGATTTCAAAAATAATTTTACAATGGCTTTGACACTTTTAGGCAATTCAAATGAAGCAAGACTCTCTCTGGTAAAATGTTAAGCCGTATATCTCTTCACTTTATATACTGCAGAATGGATCTGATATGAGGCTGCTAATCGATGTTCCTTTTACATTCCAGTACATTAAAGGATAGGGCTAGGGAATTCTATATATTTATAATTCCCGACAAATCCCAAAAAGACAAAAGCTATAATGCAGTTGTCCTTTAATACTTAACATAGAGCCCCAAGCCCATTCCTTCGATGTTTAAACAGCTGATTCTGTTGTACTGGCACCACATACTATACTGGCCAAATTAGGTGGTTTTGCACCACCAAACCATGAAAAGGGATGAAGAAAAAACAGGTTGAAAAGCAGGAGTTTTGCGAAGAAAGTAGCAAAAATGTATTTCGGGAATAACACTTAAATATTCTCAAGCAAAAATACCCTAAGCAAAACAAAACAGCAACCTCATAGTAATCTGCCAACACCCCTTCCTTTCTAAGATGAATAACATTTCACCTTCTCAGCCACACCTCACTGCCCATGTTAGGATAGGGTGAGCTGAACTTAGTAATCATCCAAAATAGTAATAAAGTAATGAACCCACCATAAATACAAGATATTTAAGTTACTTCTGACATCATAATTCATTTTTGGCAATCAGTACATACAGATGAGCACACCATATATAACATTTTATCAACTGAAGAACTATGACTGATCCTCTCTATAACAGGTTACTGATCCTCCCTACAACAGGAAGTTATGGGGAAACATGTTTGGACTTGTCTTCTGTATTGCATCATCCCAGTCAAGCAAACTGATAATTAAAAGTATTAACACTGTTAATGTTGGGGAACAGGAACCAGGTGAAAAGGCAACCTTTTCACAATCACATATATTTTCCTCAATCTTTAAAAAGTTATTTTCTCAAAAAGATAGGCTCTGTACTGTTTACTGCACTAAGACTGTTTATGTGAACTCAAAATAAACAACATTGCCCAGGTGTATTGTTATGATGGAGCAGGTCATCTGGTCTTTGCAGTTTATTGATGGGTTTTTAATAGTTTCTAGACAACAATTGTTGTCTTTGGCACAAATTAATAATCTACAGGCAGATATAGCTAAACATATAATACTTTATAGTACGTGTAGCATTAGATTGTGTGCTGGTTTTAAGTTTAATGGTATTTATTGACAAATAAAATATATAGAATACCATCATCCCTTAAGAAAAGGACGTCTTATGAATACTATAGAGTTTTATGGTTAAAATATTAGACTAACACGAAACACCTAAAACAAGGAAATATTTAGCAATAAATGCAAAGTTATGTTTGCCCTTATTTTTGCACATATTAAATAAAAAGACTACAAGTATTGACAGGACTTGAACTTTATTGGAGACTTGAACAGTGAATGCACGTTGGAGTATGTTACAAAACTGTGTTTGAGAACAAGACTGTACTTATTTTTTAAAACTGGCAAAGCGTGACTAAAACCTATTATGATAGTACTTGCACGTTTTCTTTGTTTCTAGCACCACTCATGATTTTTGTCAGAATAAGCCATACGTTTATGCAATATTATTTTAAGCTTAATAGCTATATTTTATTGTGATCTGCACACTGCAATTTGTATTTGTACACCTGCATCTCTCAAGTACCTTATATGATCTCACTGCGCTGTCCAACAACAATTCATATTTATAAGGGATTTTTTCACTCAATGTCATGTTAGTGTTTTACAATCAGTGGCGAACATCATGACGGACCTCTTCCTCGTCCTCTATTTCATCTTCTTCATACTCGCCCATCTCATCAGCCGTCGCATCCTGGTACTGCTGGTACTCAGACACCAGGTCATTCATGTTGCTCTCAGCCTCAGTGAACTCCATCTCATCCATTCCCTCGCCGGTGTACCAGTGGAGGAAGGCCTTGCGGCGGAACATGGCAGTGAACTGCTCAGAGATCCTCCTGAACAGCTCCTGGATGGCTGTGCTGTTGCCAATGAAGGTGGCGGACATCTTGAGACCACGGGGTGGGATGTCGCAAACAGCGGTCTTGACATTGTTGGGAATCCATTCAACGAAGTAGCTGCTGTTCTTGTTCTGTACACTCAACATCTGCTCATCCACTTCTTTCATTGACATACGACCGCGGAAGATGGCTGCCACTGTGAGGTAGCGTCCGTGACGAGGGTCACAGGCTGCCATCATGTTCTTAGCATCGAACATTTGCTGTGTGAGCTCTGGCACGGAGAGGGCGCGATACTGCTGACTGCCCCTGCTAGTGAGGGGTGCAAAGCCTGGCATGAAGAAATGCAAGCGAGGAAATGGCACCATGTTGACAGCTAGCTTACGGAGGTCAGCGTTGAGTTGGCCAGGGAAGCGCAAACAGGTGGTCACCCCACTCATGGTGGCCGACACCAGGTGGTTGAGGTCTCCGTAGGTAGGTGTGGTCAGCTTCAGGGTGCGGAAACAAATATCGTACAGGGCCTCATTGTCAATGCTGAAGGTCTCATCCGTGTTCTCCACTAGCTGGTGGACGGAGAGAGTGGCGTTGTAGGGCTCCACCACAGTGTCGGACACCTTTGGGGAAGGCATGACGCTGAAGGTGTTCATGATGCGGTCAGGGTACTCCTCACGGATCTTACTGATGAGCAGCGTACCCATACCTGAACCTGTGCCTCCACCCAGGGAGTGGGTGAGCTGAAAGCCCTGCAGGCAGTCACAGTTCTCGGACTCCTTTCTCACCACGTCCAGTACCGAGTCCATCAGCTCAGCACCCTCGGTGTAGTGACCCTTGGCCCAGTTATTTCCTGCTCCACTTTGACCTGCATGATGCATGCAATGTTTAAAGACAAATCATTGGATTGTTGGATGTTGGATGTTGACACTTGTCTTTATTGATGAATTGCCATAACATTGTGTACAAACATTAATGATACCCAAAGGATGGATCTTAATGATTGACCCCTGCCCCCTTTCAGAAGAATATCGCCTAACTTTGTGTAGCGCCGCCATCATAAGATAACATTTTGAATTTTCTCAATACATTCCCATCAGCCCAGCTGTACTTTGTATTAAGTGCCTATTTGGAATTGTAATATCCTTATAGGCTTAACTACATGGTGAACATGTTAAACATCATATCTACATGTTTAAATTGTCATGTTACTATTTAGCTCATAGCAACAGTATTCCTAAGGACAGCCTGACAGCCGCTTTAGATAGACACTCTTTTATTTACAACCTTGCAACCATTATGTTTTCTAATGCCTTACTTATAATCTACAGTATCAACTATTGCTAGATGTGTTTTAACGATTATTAAGGCCATTTTTTATATATGTTAATATATTCATCTACATTTTTGTAAAGTATAAGTTTGAAACAGGCACTCAGATGCGTTAAGTTGTTACATGATTAAAGCAGTGTAATCATTAATAAATTAGCTCTTTAGCTCTATTGAGATCTGATTAACTTAAACATATATAATGGAGAGTCCTCCTGTGTTGCAGTTTATTGGCCCCTACATGTGAGCAGCACTGCAGCATCATCTCCTTGTAGATTTATTTTTCACTGAGTCACCATTAGAGCTGTCTAAGCCCTTACTCAGCTGCACATGGGCAATGCATCACAAAACTGGCACATTGCTGAGATGCTGCAGAAGCTACATGCTGTAAATAATATTGTTGTACAGTGCTAGCAGGTGACACTAAGCAAAGCTTGACAGGATATGACAGTGGCTGCTGACACACACACTTTTTGTTTGTGCAGTTGATTCAGAGTGAGTGGTGACACTGTCTATTATCGTCCACTCACCAAAGATAAAGTTGTCAGGCCTGAATAGCTGTCCAAATGGCCCGGAGCGAACCGAATCCATGGTTCCTGGCTCCAGATCCACCAGAATGGCACGAGGGACATATTTGCTGCCTTTGGACGGAACATAGAGGTAATGGATGGAAGGGTGGAGTTATATATCAACAGTCTCAATCGGTCAGAACATTTGTGGTTAACTATTGCAAAAACATGACAGTATTTTAAAAAACGATTTCTTTCAAAGTAAGCATAACGATCTAAAGGAATTTTAATGCAGCAGTTCTGTTGGCTTATGTTATCTTTTTAGTCAACAACCTTTTGTTGGATGTATACTATAAGCTCTCCATCAAGCTGGATTCGATTGCATGGTGCTTTCTTTTGTTTGTTTGTTTGTTTAACTTTACTTCCCTCCCTTGTCAACTGTAAGCGTTATTGCAGGCAAACTGCTACAGTATGCTGCACTTCTTATTCTGGACCCGTGGAGCAGAGTGCTGAGTTCTGCAGAGTCTATTCAATCAAAGGTGACGTCTTTCTTACCCCTACCACTGATTTATTTTTGCTTATTTTCTGTGTATGTTTTAATGATGCTTTGTCTGGAAGTCCATCCTCTTCATTATGTAAGGAGAATATAATGCATGTGATGCTCAATCAATTGTCATTCAATAGTGACCCAGTAGTCTAATGCCAGCATGTGATGTGAAAACAAAGGATCAATAAAGCTTGCTGCTAGAAAACAGGGTAGTGCTAGTCAACATTAGGTGTTTTCAATGACAATGAAGGACCAACCCCTTCCTACACATGGAATGAGATCTGCACTGACTTGCCCTTCTCTGACACTCACAAGCTCACACAGAGCTGCATGATGACTGAACCTCGTTTTTTGTTTACTTCAATGCAGAGCAGCTGTGAGAAATGACACGCAATGACCTTGAACATGCACATGAATAAATCAGATACTGAGGTATGGGACCAAGGCACAGAGGGCTCGGGGTCAGCTATACAGAGAATGCACGTACCTGTGCTCCCTATAGAGAAAGACAAAGAGAGGGAGAGAGATATTTTAGCAGATTCACTGGCCTAATTTTCTCTGCACTCATAGTGGGACCTACTTTCCCCTTGCAGCTAAATTAGTGACATTGGCACACTGTGGCATTCAAATTAGGTCTATGTAGCATAAGGTCATGCACGAATATGAGTTATGGAAACAAAGCTTTATGTATATTATTAGTCTGATGCAAACATGTGGTTTATTTAAAACCAACTTATTTTACCTGATGCCTCGTTGTAGTATACATTTATCCTCTCCAGCTGCAGGTCACTGTCACCTTGGTAACTACCGGTGGGGTCGATGCCATGCTCATCACTTATCACCTCCCAGAACTATCATGGGACACACACAATCATATGAACTTCAATTGTTGTGGTTATGGTGCAACATAACATGGTAAAACAACGGGTTAAAGCGCGTGCGTCAGGCCTGCTTTTAGTAACTGCGCATCTGTCTGGTGACAAAATGACACGTAGCAGCGGGAGCACCATCACTGCACTGCCCGGCCGGACCCTGCACATATATAAACAATTAATGATATCTGAACAGTATTTATACATGCTGCACATGAAAGGACCAAAAAGTGGAATTGAATGATTCGAAAAAGTATTCAACATCCCAGGAATTAACTCATGGCAGGTTACGCATTTAAATCACGTTAATTATCTCACTTCCAAAATTAATGGTAATATTCATACCTTCGCCCCAATCTGATTACCACACTGTCCAGCCTGGATGTGAACGATTTCCCTCATGGTGAGCTGCAGATGCGGGCAGAGATGGTCTGTTGTTGTTACTTCACCGGCGTCCAGTCTTCAGTCTCTTGTCGCTGTGATTCCTCTCTAAATCTGCACTTGCTTCATTTCTAGAGCGAGTGTTGAGCCGGTGAGATAGATCAACGTGCTGCTGGTCAGATGACGTGACACACAGCGCAGCATCCCAATGTCCCCATCAGCCAATAGGAGAGCTCCAGTTTGATGCAGTGGGCTAGACGATTGTGCCGCATCATCCACCTGACATCACCCTGTCCCATGATGAAGGCCAAATGTTGCCTTTTCATCGCTGGACTGAGGCTGTTCTATAAAGCCAAGGGAATTATATATTCACTGTCATAAATGCTAAACTTTATAGTGTAATATGTATCCCAATGAAGGCTGCAGTTCTAAATAAACTGGTTGAATTGGGGCTATTTGAAAACATTGTTCAGAAGCAACTTTTATTCACCTGTATGAAAAAGTGTCACATATGCTGAAAAATCTAATTAGAACTTCTGATTATGCTTTTAACTCTGTCTATTAACTCTTATGGATTTGAGCTACTTCTATTATTAAGAAAAATACAACAGCCATGGCTGCATGCCCTGTCCTTATTTATTGAGCCGAGCCCCAAATGCTCATTTTGGCTGGAGATCCAGAAACAGACCTGTATTTGCATGCTGCAACCTGGCCTCAGATTTGCTGCAGCCACTTTTGATAATTTGTTAGCTAAGTAAGCGTATAAACTGCAATATGAAATATGTTTAAACTAGATTCTAAGACAAAGCCAAGACAAGTCAGGATTGGGTAAAAAGCAATAGCCTCCCTGCAGAGCCACAATACATGGTCTTTGGCAGGGCTTCTTGTATACAGTTGATAGCATTGCTAGCTGTATGCTGCCTGCCTTGAGGTTTTAACTCATTTTAGAGTCCCATACATCTAGCATGAATGTGTTATTCCCCTGACTTTTCTCCTAGCCCCACCAAGGAGGTTCACAATTGTGAAGAGAAATGTCTCAACAACTCTCGAATGGATTGTCAGTAATAATCATGTTTCTCATTGGATTTATCGTCATATTTTTGGGGTCACCTTTAGCATCAACATCAGGACGGCATTTGAATTTGTCAAATATATGGGTTGATGACTTAAAACCTAGAAAACTAATGACAAGCAAATTTGGTGAACATTAGACCTGCTTAACGTTATAATTTAAAGCATATTATGATGCAAATGTAAGTATTTAATTCAAAGCCTTTCTGAACTTAAATATATCCTGACTCTTCACCTTTGTAATTGTGCTTTGGCATATATATTTAAAATTTGAAATTGGTGTGCCTCAAACGCAGCATGTGTACAGCCTCTTTAGTGAGGCAGTGCTATTGAACTCTACTAATATGTTTTAGCGTGACATCTATTAAATCCATGAAATGTTACAAAATGAGGCACTCACTGATATCCAGTTGATCAATAAATAGTGGTTTATTTTTAACAACAGGTATGGCTTATATACAAGTGCATTACGTCTGTTAAAACAAAAAAACTAAATGAAACCAAACAATCAGAAATTATAAATGGTACAATCCATGGTTTTTACATTCATTCAAAATTCCCATCAGGAGGTTCTGGTCGCACGGTTGAGAGAAGCAAAACCTGAAATGTGTACACTGGGAACTTCATGTCTCTGAGATTGTTATCTATGTTTGAAATCTATTTATCAGTCCATGTTATCTTCATCCTGGCGACGCTGGGAGTTTCCACACATTTATTTACAAAGGCATAAACCACTCTTCTTTTTTTTTGCTTTTCTGCCTGTCACTCCTAGTCCACCATATCGCTGGTGCTTACATTGCTTTGGATTGCTTTCACTGATTTTACCCCAGATAAATGACCACCATCAGCACCGTGTAGCAATAGCTGCATGGGAGTTGTGAAAATGGAAGCAACTGATCTTAGAGAAGACACTAGCTGTGTTTTGCTGTGTCCCTGTCTTTACACTGGTGTTGAATGGAGGTTTGGCAATACAATACACAATACCTGCAATACAGAGACGAGAGACCAACACTTACAGACAACAAGCATGACAGAGTAATGTGAAGCCACTGACCACTGCAGTCAACATACATACTGCGGATGCCAACAATTCCTTCTTAAATCCAGTGTCAACACCCTCTTCCGCAAAGTGGATTACATGTGGGTCTATTGCAAAAGTTATTGGGTTACTTGTCATTTCTGCTTTCAAAATCCCACTTCATTTTCCCTTTTTTATACCCGTGAAGACGCCATGCTCCACCTAATTTGACATCACATGATTGCAGGGCATTGTGCTTTGAGGCTTAGCAGCATGGCATGTAAGACATTGAATGTTGATATGAATCTTTCACTTTATGGAAGTTTGACGACTTGAGGATCTAATAAAGATCAGTGGAATAATAGAAAAAAAGCTGCATCTGATGGAAAAAAAGGAGGTTTGCTAAATCATTCAGATACCAAAAGATATCGCCTTGTCAGTGCACATTAATCTCAGATGAAAGCAAAAGAGCAATTTGATGAGTAAAGTACCTGTAAGTGTACCACAACAAGGTATGACTGTGAGTAACACAAGTCTGTTCTTGTCTTTGACCTTTATAAATCATCAGTACTCCCTGGATTAATGTTGCATGATACCGTGAGAGAGTTGTATCGCAGTTAAAATGACAAGACATCATTCAGTTGGCTCTGAGATTAAGATTAAGATGATTATTTATCATTATTATTGTTGTAAACAGTTGTCTATCCGTAATCATACAAATTTCTTTGACAAATATTACAACTTCCATCCATGAAGTCCAACGACTGTCAAGCTTCACACAAGTCAAGTATAATGCTGTCCACAGACGGACACAGGCTTTGGAAGAGAAAGTGCCTCCTTATGCAAGAGTTTGTCAAATGTAAGATTATGAATAGGTTCATGTACAAATAAATAAGGATTTGACCTGTATTTTAAGATTTGTTTTTGACAAATATGATGTATTGCATTTCTTAAAAAGGCAAACTTAATTGTGCATGTGAATATATGAACACCTTGATATACATAAAACACATTGAACATTATGTCATCCATTGGTTTCATTTCAAAAATAGGTTTTGTGTATTTTTAAGGTTTGCATTTAGGGTTTGTTTTGCTGACACATTCACAATTATTTTTCATGCTTTGTCCCAACTTGCAAAGAATAAGGTGGCACCACACTGATGTGCCACAAATACTGTAAGAATGTAGCATAGCTTTGTACAATAAGGGCACGCTATGGGAGATCAATCTAAATAATACTTTGAATTAAAAAAAAGGCTGAATCAAGCCCAACAACTAATTATGCATTTACTAACAATATCGAATTTACAGATAAACGCAAATGCATACGATAAATTCCATTGACTGAATTGATTGAAAAAATAAAAGTTTCTTAAGACCGACAAAATATGGGTCATCCTTTCCTCTAATACCACTGTTCATACAATGAACCACATGTTGATGAAAGCAATGTTGCAATCTCCATCTCTCAATTTCGACGATCAAATGATGATATAGCTTTCAGTAATTTGATTTACTTCTTCTTTTATTTTGAAAAGGGGGTCATCTGATTCACTTGATTCTATACACAGTCTATGGCAGGGGACTGTACTAAACAGTATTTCCAGAAACAGGAAAAAACTGTATTTATACTAATTTGTTTTGGCACGGTCTACATTTAATTTTGGTCAGAGTAGTTTTTTGGCGTATTTAGAAAAACCCCTCCAATTTGGATTGTTTACCTCTTTAACGGCAAAAAAATACATTGCAACATTCAGATTTTCTTTTTTAGGTACACAGGTAAGGCGATATTTCTATACAAATATGTTAGAAGGACATTTCATTTAAGCAAAAGTACCAGTGATTTCATTTTTTTGTTTTGCGCATCTTTTTTTTCACCAGTACTCAGTGATTGTGGGTTTTAGTGGTAAGTCTTTTTAAAATAACAAACAGTGATTTTCAATTCATTTACATTAAAGTAGTTTAAAGGCTGGTGATTTCCAGTGACATTCAAAAAGAGCAGATACTGTCACATTTTCACAAACCAGCCTCTGGCACTCTCACTTGCGTGGTCTCATTTATTGGCCAAATGCAGGAAGGGGGGACATTGAGGAACGTACAGCATCTCCGTAAGACATGTCCACTCAACTCCAGGTGGGGACAATCTTCAGGAAGTGCTTGAAGTCTGAGTAGGACATTTCGTATCCACCTCTGTGCCCTCATCTGGGTTATTCATGTGACGTGGGCGTCTTCCTCGTGCAACTTTCTCCTGGCTGCAACACTGGATCATAACGAGTCCACGCCATTGACAGTGTTGTTTTCTGTGCTGGCACTGTCACTGATAAAAAGGACGCCAGAGTCTATGGGGGAGGAAACGGTGCAGTCCATAAGAGAAGACGGAGCTGCTTCTGTAGATCCTGAATCTGGGATGGGAGTTGGTGCTGAATCTACAGAAGAGGAAGCTGCTGAATCCTGCGTGGGTTGAATAGTCAGAGTGGTAGATTCTGGAGTGGAGGTGGGCACAATGTCTGTGACGGGGAGAACGGTAGGAATTTCTGCAGTGGTGCTGACAGTATTTATAACAGGGGGAGTAGAAGAGGCCTCTGAGGGTGTATGGCCTGAGTCAATGGGTGGGGGGGGAGTGGGTGAGGGGAAAACAGTGTCTGTGCTAGGGGGAGTAGGGGGACGAGGGGATATATCATTAACACAAGGAGATGTTGGGTCTAACTGTAGCTGTTCAGGGTCTATAACAGGAGGTATGGGGGAGTCTCTATTTGAAGGAGTGGATGTAGATTGTTCCACTATTTCTAACTGGGTGGGAATGTCAGAGTTTGCACTAATGGAGGGCGGAAGGTCAGTGGAAATGTGGCAATCTGGTACTGGAACTGGGGAGGGGGTAGGGGATGGAGGGAGGCTGTCATGCATGGATGGAGTAGGCAATTCTGCTCGAGGTGACTCAGGCAAAGGTGGGTCAATTTTCAGGGCGATATCACTGATCTCATTTTCCATTGGGTTAGGGGATTCTAATGTGGAGCTAGGTGGGGGCTCAATGGTGGGTGTGGTGCAGATCTGGGAGGAGGCAAGCACAGTTTGGGGAAGGGGGGGAGTGGAGCGGTCTAATGAAGGAGAGGGGGTCGCTGCTGACTCTTTTGTAAGGGAGGGACCAATGCCTTTCAATTCAGGACTGGCAGAATTCTTCAATGGCTCAACAGATTCCACGACTACTGATTGAGGTTCTTCGACATGGGCTAAAAGTGGGTCTGTGGCGCATGGTGGTTGGTGTGAAGGAGTGGAAGACAGCAGGTGCTCTTTACTGGCATATATGACGCCATCTTTACCCAGGGTTGGGTTGATGGGAGTTTTGGATAAGGATGGAAGTGAGTGACCGTTGGGGTCTTTAAGCACAGGCTTGCTGGGGTTCAGCTCGATGAACACTGGAGCGGATATATCTCCCACTGACAGAGCGGTCAAATCAACAGCCGAAGAGGCCGTGGAGTCCATGGTGGACACGGCAGTGGCGGCTGCTTCGTGGAGCGGTGTGTCGTGCACCCTGGTGTAGTCCCTGCTGCTCTCAGACTGAGCCAGCAAGAGGCGCTGTTCTCCAGGTTTCCTCGGGGGGAGGAGAGGTTGACGGGTGTATCTCTCGCCGTCAGCCAGGGTCTCTGGGAGGGGCTGGTAGCGTGTCTCGGGCAGCAGGAGAATGCAGATGATGCAGATGAGAGTGCAGCAGGCAAAAATTATGTGGTGAAGAAAGTAGCCCTTCTGATTGTGGAGCTCCATGATGGGTGCAGTCAACATGCCAAAGCCTGCGCTGGCTAGGACCAGACCCAGCCCACCACCCCTGTGATGAGAAGGAAAATGTTATCACATTATGATCAGACACACCCAAAAACCTATAATCTCCAAACAAACCACTGAAGGAGAAGATTGTTTACTATAATTAAAGTAATTCATGATCTACACGTTGTACTGAACTTTCACCTACTTCATTTGCATAAAAGGAAGGATCTGTGTTCTCTCTTCGGTTGATGGGTGATTGCCATTTGAGCAAACAGCAGTAGAGAGTGCTGCAGCACCATTAAACACCCTCCTCTAAAAGCATACTAATTCCCTTCCTGTAGTTGCCTAAATTCACCACCAGAGGTCGTCCTGGGAGCACTGACAGCACGACGACACCGTTTACATAACCCCAGATAATAAACATCCAGTGCTGTGTCATATATTCTCAAAGGGGATGGTTAATTTGTACAAGATGTGGATTACATTTGACACTGAACCGTGAGAGTCTGTTCAATGATTTCATACCCTCCTTTAACAGGAGGTGGAACCGCTAATCCATCTGCAGGAACAAGTGATGCTATGGACACCAATGATAATATTAACTGAATTATAAATTAATCAGGACATTAAAACAGATCTTTCTGTAACACATCCAACCAGATGGCTTGACAATGCACACATTAGAGCAAACATGAGTACAATGTGGACTGTTCCTTCACATTTGTAATGTCAAACGTTGTCTAATACAATAAAAACACAGCTATTTCCCTCCTTAGGGTAAATTCACTTTTGCAAAACGTGTTGTTCTTTCTCTAATCGTACAAGTCTCATTGTTTCAGTGGGCCTACCTTATCACAGTGGGAGTGATCTCGGCACAGAAAAAGATGCTCAGGTTGCTGACTGCGTGGGAGGAGAACATGCCGATGATAGAAAAGGCGACGGAGAAGTTCTTATTCAGCGTACCTGAGTTATCTGCAGACAAAGCAGGAGACACAAATGGCAATTTCTACTCTGTGTAATCAGTAGAAAACATAGGTAAAGGAAGCTGGGAAACATATTTTCAAAAAGCACAATATATAGTTTAATATTCCTAAACAACATACGGAGATTAGACAATGGGTTACTGTGAATTCAACTGGTGAAAATTAAGGATGTATGGAAGTAAAGAACGGCCATAAAAACTTGAATTTGTACATGCAACTGTATATCTGATTTTGAAAATTATCCAGTATCAAATACTTCCATTGTACTTTATTAGGGTGGGGGTTATTTTTTCTAAGTTGTGACATTTAAACGTGACTTAGAGGATGTGACCTGATAGGAAAGCTGTGATTGATTCTTTTTAGACCTGATTTGATTCTTTTTTATTTATTTTGTATTAAAAAGGCACTTGACGTTTTGAAATTGTTCAATTTCAAAGCACTCAAACCCCATGGATGGAGTTCAAGGTAAAATACTCCAATGCTACAAACCAATTGAAATGTCAACAACTAACTATCCAGTAGTGGTCTAATAAATACAAAAAAATAACTGTTGTGGCATTGCTTTGTTTTCGTAGAATAAATGTAGTCTGATTGTAGTCCATTCGACTGATGAATGTAGAATTAATGTGTCTATTATTACTCGAGCATTTAGTAAACCAAAATGAAAAGTGCCAATAAAAATGGTTTGCCTGACGCTAATGTGTATTTTCTCAAGTCATTAAAGATTGGGTTTCATACTAACAGCCCATTCAGATCAAAGATGGTTTGAATACAGTTGATATCTGTTGAATGAGTGATGTTCAAGATGGCATAAAGAAGATCAGAGGAGACTGCTCTGTGATCAAAAGAGGGAATAGTGACGGAAAGCTGATGGTGAGATTCACAGCTCAATAACAAAGAAGCTCACCCTCTCCAACACAAAGGGGCTAAATAAGTGAAAAGCTAGCCATAATCACATCTAGGAGTTCATTATCCATCTGCAGGGCTTGCATACGCCTAATGAAATACTGCAGGATGTCTATGCAGCACATTTCGAAAAACCTCATCAAGATAATGGAGCAACTTAAGTGGATTCAATTCACACTTTGAAAGAATGTGAAGCAGATACAAAATTATATTGTATATAAAACATCGGAGCAAGACTACTCAATACTTGATCAGTTTATCTATTCCAAAAAGAAAATAAATGAAGACATTGATTTACCTATATTCAGATGGCCACTGTACTTCCCCACCACTAAAGGGAAATAAGAGATAAACAGATATTTATCAGCCAAAAACACAAGCAGATCATGAAATACACTCAAGTCAAACATTAAAAACAAAACATGCACAAAGCTTGTCAACACACACACACACACCCACTGTTACAACATAAAAAAGCTCTGGAGAAGAACATGAAATAGGAGTGTAACCTTGATGTGTTGACTCTGGTTAAACATTAAAGCTTGCTCATTTGTAACTAAATAAACTGGTACACATTGACCAAAACAGCAGTTTGAAATCTTGTTCGACCACTCCATTAGAAACAACTGACGTCACCCACATAGTTCACTCACCACCTCAGGTGAGCCACACGCAATATGGGGTCGGATTGGTCTTTCTTTTAAATGCAATTCATTGATTGCACTTCAAGTCAATAATCTGTTGAATTATCTCCGCTATGATAGGGGTTCCTGTCTGACAACAGAATAATTTTGTCCAAAACCATTTGTTTTCATTTTTATGTATTCATTCAGATTTTTAAAACTGAGTTCCCTTTTTTTCATTTTACCTTACTTCCCTAAGATCAAATCTTAAAAACCTGTGACCCAATGATATTGTTTCATTAGGTAAAAAGGCAAAAGTAGAGGAATTGTTGATTGTAGCACATAGTATTTTGTTGTTTCGGCCATGAATGAAAACACATTTTGTACACTAGTGAGTATTTTCAGCAGCAGGATGTTTATGTGGACTCAAAATAACAGTGCCCATGTTCATTGTAATTAAGTCATTGGGAAACAGTGGAGCATTGTGGCACAGAGGAATTAGATGTATGTGGCTTTGGGTACATAGAATATAGTAGATAGTTTGGATCAGTTCATTGTTGGTTTAGGTCTTCTCATGGGATTTGTTGGCAATCAAAAAAATATAGAACAGAACCAGCAAAAAAATTACATTCTTCTTCACCAAAAACCAAGATACGATATATCCTATAATTCAAAACATGTTATAGAGCTTCTTTGGATTGAGTGATTGAGAGTGCCACAGATATTTAAAGCCACTAAACACCACCAGTGTGAAATCTTCCTAAGTGGACATGTTTCCCTCATAAAATACTCACAGTTAAGCAGGCCCAACTGCAGTAGAGATGCCAGGGCAGTGATGATCATAAACATGAGAAGGCCCCCCCTCCGGCCCATCAGGCCCACGGCCGGGCACAGGGCCATGCAGGAGGCCACCGCAATGCCCGCCATGGTGTAGTAATCTGCATAGAAGTTATGGAACATGGTCGTCTCCTGAGCCTCAGGGTCCATCATGCTGCGGGCGAAGCAGTGGTGGATCCCATAGCCTGTTAGCCTGGGTGAAGAGCAAAAACAGGGCTAGGTAAGGAGATACTAGTAGATCAGAGAGAAAATGACAATGTTTTAAAGAAACCAAAGAAGGAAGGGGCAGAATTGTGAACACAACAAAATATGGAGAAAATAGATCCAAGCATAGTGTTAAAGATGAAGAGGTTGGGAGGAGATGGAAGAGGAAGAGAGATAATTCAAGGTTTATCATGTTTTCTCCCAACATATCTCAAAAGAAACATCAAAAGATATGTAAATACTGAGTCACTGACACACACACACACACACACTGCTGGTTGTCTAATGTTTCATAAGGACACAGCTCATGTAAAATTCATGCTGACTTGGGGGGTTAGGGATACCGTGCACTAAAGCAGAGTTAAAGCTGGCTCAGCCTCGCTAGAGATTAGTTCTCAGATGGAGGGGAGATCCCACCGGAGATGAAAAGAGAGAGCAGCACAAATATGGAAGGGAAGAAGCATTCAGGGCTACTGATCAATGCCGTTTTAAGCCTCAAGGTTAATAGTGCCATCTCGTCTGCACAAAATGGCGCGTCTGACTGGCATTGCCACACACACACACACACACACACACACACACACACACACACACACACACACACACACACACACACCACACACACACACACACACACACACACACACACACACACACACACACACACACACACACACACCACACACACACACACACACACACACACACACACACACACACACACACACACACACACACACACACACACACACACACAGTTATTACTGCTGTATTTCTAAGTGCTAAAGCAAATGGCAAACACTTACGAGTTGACACAGAGCACAACAATGTTCTTCCACAGGTTTCTCGTCCCGACCATTTTCACAATGCACGTCTTCTTGTGTTTATTTTGAAGAGCTCTCTGCAGTTCTGTGAGAAAGCAAACATGTTAATCTTAGCACCTTACATTGGAGGGTCATACAGTATCAATATTTGAGCATAACTTTAACTGTAGCAAAGGGTGGCAAGTCTTAATTGCAAGGTCTGCCTTGTTTTCCCCCCACAAAAAGATAGTTTGTGTAATGTGACTGCTATGTAAGCTATGTATTGCTAATTAAAATGTGTTCAACCTGTTATATATACACCTAGTAGTTATCCTTAAATGATCTTTCCTTTGCCAATTACCTGTCATATTTTTCAGGGCTGTGACTAAGATATGTTCAACAGATGACAACAAATTAGAAGCAATACAGTTCACTGTAAATTATTAAACATTAATGTAATAACATGTCTAACACAAGTATTTAGAAAATCATAGGTACAACCCTTAAATGCAGGCTATAAAATACTGTCTGCATATCAGCCAACATTTACACTGATTCCAATAACATAATTATGTGATATGGGTGAATATCAACCTGCTCACAGTATAAATCCATCAGGCTTTAGTTAATATAAACATATTAAATTGAGATGTCAGGTCAAAGTAGAATTTAACTTATTAATTTGCAATGACAGAAAAATACAAATACATTTTTGATGAGCACATTTGAGCTTCCGCTGCTTTGTGAAACACACAAATAACTGTTCTCACTGTAGAGCAGGAACAGTTCTTGATAAATATGCTGGTGATGTGTGACATGCACACGGTGGATGTTTTGGTATCAGATTGCGGGTTGCCACAGAAACACACCTCTGCTTTGTGCAACAGTATGTTCACGTTGACTCAGGCACGGGACAAAATTCCACACACCGCCTCAAGGTTATCTCGGCTGCATCACTCAGGGTTTCCTGTGATCCCCTGGCCAGGCTTCAAACAGGGACTAAGACTCTGCCCACCAATTCACATGTTTCCGCTCACTATCCAAAGATGACCTAATCAGCAGTTACACATGCATCGGTCATGTCCGAGCGATTAAAAAAGTTGCTGTGCTATACTGGAAGTTTGTACATCCAGTGCCCAGTGTTGTATTTAATGCTGAGCAGTTAAAAGTAGGAAATATTACAGGAAGGGTTGAGGACAGCCAGTTACTATAAAAAAAAAGACAGATGATAAATTATTGTCTGTGGCAATGTACTTTACTTAATGCTGCCTCAGCACACAGTTCTTAAAAAAGTGCAGTCAATTTCACACCGACTAGTTCCTCTTTGAACCTTTTCCCAGCTGTGGCACTGTTTTATTTTTGTATGGATTGATAAATACAGTGAATAGAAGTAGACAACATTGACAGCGCTAACGAAGGCAATCTGCTATGACGTTAAACAACAACACAGTTCACTCTTTCGTGATAGCAGGTCTTCTGAGTACAGACAGAGACAGTTAACCCAGAGTCAGAGTGCATGACTCGCATCCATCTGCCGTCTGCACACCATCCTGTCAGCTCTAACTGAGGCTTTAACGAAATGAATGATCGTTGTAGAGTGTCATAATGTAATGTTCAACACCCACTGCTCTCTGGACTGGCGCGTAACTATGGTAACGTAGCAGGAAGCAGATATAACCTTGTCAATCTGTTTTATTGAGGAAAGCACAGCTGGATATACTACCACTCACCCAGCTCTTTAAAAAGGAGAACAAAATCTAAGCTTGGAAGATGGCACTGACACAATGACTACTTTTACATGAAGAATCCATCGACATACATGCAGTAATAATAATATCAAAATGTAAAAAGCAGCCTTTGATTTCAGATTTCGTAAATCAGTATTTTATTACCTGTGAGGATATTATCCGGGTCCAGCTCCATGTTCACTTGGTTTTTCTTTGCTATGTGTCCCATGATCCACTTGGAGCGGCAGTACTGCTGGGTGGCCAGCAGCCAACGCAGCGACTCAGGGAAGATCCTGCCAGAAAGATGGGGATGTCCTCGTTAATAACACATCCGAAATGACTCCGAAATCAATCAATCTCGCTTTTAAAAAGGCAGATTGAATGCTTTATTATCTAGTATAAAATCTGGATTTTAGTTAACCAGTGTGCCATTTCAACACATTTCGATTGAAATGCAGAAAACTATTTAATGGCAACCTACAGAAAGATTAGAAACTGTATCATAAACAAGAAATCCAGCTTCACAAACAAACACTCGCATTTACAGGTGGCGGGGCCCAGATGTCTTCACAGGGGGAACAACAAACAAACACATGACTGTCAGCCATTGTTATCCCTGTCTGCATTTGGTATGCTCTATTATCTTGGATTTGTATTGCGTTATGTCAATCCTGTGAGCGTTCAGGTTTCTCCTCGCAGAAGCATGTCGATGTGAAGACAGTCAGCAGAAACCATGCCTCATTAGCTTCAGCTAGTTGCATTTCTCTGGAACAGATGTCTACAGTATATGCAGGATTAATGACATTTCACTGGTGTTGTTTTAACTTTTTTCCCCCAAATCAGCAAACTAAAATCTCTAGCAGAGTTGAACTATTCAGCCCAATCAGCTGTTATTTCTATATTTGCAGACTCAGCCACTTGATGAATCCCATTTGTACCCATAAACACTGTCTGTCCTAATCAGTTAAGCCAACATGGGTCCATAATGTCCTGAGTCAAGCTTGCTGATTCATTTATTATTCTCAGTAGTTTGTGCTTTGTGGACAGCTCTATTACATCAGTAGAAAAAGGCTACATTGTGAGCTGGTTTGCCAATGAAAGCTTGCCCTTCACCCTGCAGAACAAATTCACCAACTGAAATCCAGTAATATATGCGAGATAAATATCAGTTTCACAACCCACTTCTGGTAGTTTTTTCAATCCACCATTGCCATGATCACATCAAAGCAGACAATGACAAATCCCTTTCCACAGCTTAGTCACCTGACTGCTCGGTTATTGTTGTTTGTTTTCACTCACGATAACAGTGACTACCCTGCCAAAGGTTACTGACTCATGCTCTGTGTCTGTAGAAACCACCATCTATCTGTGCTGTTCCCTCTGTCCTACAATTATTGAAGTGCATCGTATCACTAGTATTGATGTTTTATCGATAGATAAGTGCTTTGGAGTGCTTTTGACTTTTCCTGAATGGAAACAGTTAATTCTCAAGGCTCACCATTGAGGAAAGCCAAGGACTTTGATAACTTGATAGAAATCTCTATTTTATTTATTTATTTTTGCTGGCTTTGTACACATCAGCCTTGCTGTGGAGCACTTTGCATTGAATACATACATGGTGGTTAATGCAAGACTTTATACTGCCTGAGCTTAAGCAAAAATAAATGTTACTGTAGAGATCACTGCAAATGAGTAAACAAAATACATTACATTTAATTCAGCTGGGAATTTACTGATAAGCAAATGTCCTTGCAAAGAAGACTTTCTTTGTTTGAACTATGTAAATCTCCTAGAGCATCTATGGCTTAACGAGGTTTTATTAAGACATTGGTCGCTTAGAATCTAATACATGTAGGGTACAGTGTTTCCCCTAGGATGGAGTCATAGCAGCGGTGCTAAGGCACGTGGGCCTAGCATAATGTGAGCGTGGAGCGCGTGGAATTTTTTAGTGTGCACGTGCGAAGTGCGCCCCGCCAATTTGTTTCTATGTGTCTGCCAGCACAAGAAAGGCTCTTGAGGCCTAGTACCAGGACCGGTTCTAGCCAATTTGTTGCTCTAGGCGAGATTTTAGGCGAGATTTTATATATAAAGAATAAATGAAAAATCTCTACAAAAGACAAATGCACTACAAAAACAGAAACGTATTGACATAGGTAATATATGTCAAAATTGCTTCAAATGTATTCAGTATTGTATGAACATGTTTGAATTGAGGGGTGGACGTCACATCCTCTAGGGGGGACCGGGGGATGCTCAAGATTTATTTGAACATTTGGTCAAATTAAAAGTGTAACCGGGGTGAAAAGGGTGTTACATTTACTTAATTATGAATGTTGTTACATCAAGGCCGAAAATTAGGATGAGCGCCAACGGTCAAAAATGTTTTTTCCCCTCCCAGAGCTACCAGCGCAGCGCCCCCCAGATCTGGAGCCCTAGGCGACCGCCTATACCGCCTATGCCAAAAATCGGCCCTGCCTAGTACATACAGTGGCAATGTCTCAAGATTTAGCAAAAATACACTTTTATTGAACTTACAGTAACACAAATACTACAAATCAACATAACCAACAATCAAAAATGAAAAAGGGTCGCCACTTATTATTATTTTAATTAAAAAAGTAAAGAAAATATTTTTTTATTATTTTTTTTTGGGTACCTGGCTGGCGCCCCGTAGCAGTGGCGCGCATATATTTGTATATAGGGGAAACACTGGAGTATGATTGCAGATGGCGTCACATATTTCAGCTTCTTTTTAAACTGATTAACACCTTTTAAAATTCAACAGAAAACAAAAAGATGGGTTGGTGCCAAAGTGCAGCAGATGCCCAGGTATTTTCCTTACCAGATGTAGGACAGCATCAGCAGCAGGGGACAGATGATGACAGCTTGGAGGACCTGCCAGTCGCGACAGAGGTACGCCACTCCAGGCATCAGCAGCTGACCGCCCAGCACCACAAAGCTAGCCACCATGGTCATGGAGAAACGCCATCCTGGTAGGCAGAGCTCGATCCCTGGGGGAGAGAACAAAGAGGAGAGAAAAAGGAAGAGGGCAAGTGTTATAGGTGTTCTGCAACACACAAAGACACAAAAAGTAGCATGTTCAGCAACAAAGCAACTATATATTTTAATAATACAAGCACACATCACCATTTATAACTGTTTCCTTGCTATCTGTATGGAATATGGTTGGCATATCTAACTCCATGAGGTAAAGATTTTAAATGACATTTGACACAAATTTCACAATGGTATGCCAATGATGTAAGGGAATGACGAAAAGCGTCAGCTAGGTTAGTACGAATGTATATTTCCCAAATAATCTCAACTGCAAGAATACTACAACATTTACTAAAAATATATACAAAACTAGACGGACACTTGGAGAGTGCCGACCTCCATCAGGGCCATTCATACGAGTGAGAAATGATGTGTTTATTCACCCAGGTAATAAAACAAGGTGATACGTACATTAACAAAGTATTTGCAGTTACCATTATTGTATAGTTTGACCCCTGTAATATGTGTAAGTTATGCTACAGCTTGTGATGCTTGAGTGACTTTGAAAATAGTAACTTGCTGATAAGAACTCAAGAGAGACATGAAATGTAACCTTGGCTATAGATTTAATATCTACCCCGTCCAGTATTTATCCTAAGTAAAATATGGGATCTTAGCTGATGCTAATGCTCACAGAAACAGGTCAAAGTTAGTAAATACATGTTTTGGTATGATACAAGACAGACAACATTTAACGTTTGAATACTGAGACTTTTAACACAAAGAAACACCTGAAACTAGTTTACAGCTTGCAAGCCAGTTACATCCAGAAAAGCATGCAAGAATGGCCTGGCAATTAATGCTTCTATCAGTATAAATTAGATCTCTTTTGAAAGTGGACTGTTCTTTGAAAAAAATCATCCATATGCTTAAACAATTATTCTCACTTTTACAACTACAGCGCGTGACAAATGTTGAGACATTAGATAAAGGCAATTAATCAGCACATACAGTTATTGTTCAGAGGCACCAGACAGACCAGGACAGTAGGCTGCTGTGAGAGTGAATCAACTAGAAAGAGGTTCCTTGTGCTCAATTCTCCTCTATCAGAATGGCACTGATTCATTCACCCAACCATTAGCATGCACACCACACTGGCAGCCAGCAACCACAGACAGTCCAGCCCTTCAGTTACTGCAGTGTAGAAGATGGCTTCACATCACCATAGAATAGTGAACAGCACAGTAATGCTGCTATTCTCGCAAAGCCAAAATCGTTTGTCCTGCTTCATTCATCCTTTTTTCTTATACTTCACTATATGTTTCCCTAATGGGCCATTGCTGCTGCCCAAGAATGTAACAGCCTCCAGATGGGCCTTTCAAGGTGACAGGGCCAGCATAATACAGTGGGTGTCTGCGGGCTTGCTTAATTCCAGTGGAAAAGACCGGAATTTCAATTAGGACTTGCCCCCTTCTGAGGACATGAATAATGCTCTCTGTTCAGACACTACCGCAGCTGGAATGACAAAGCCAATGAGCTGAAAGCGGGGTGATCGGTGCAAGACCTGCTGAGTTTGAACCAAGTAACCTCGAGACCCCTTCTCTGTGTACTGCTGGGAGAAAAGTGACGGTTCACTGCTCACAGACTGCATGGGATTTGAATTCTTCGGTTATGTATAAGGCGTCATGTGCACTGAACAGGCCACTGCATTGTGACTGGGAAAGTACATCCTGTGGTTGGCTATGGAAAAATGCTCACATGCACATATAAAGAAATGACAGGACAAACTAAATTACAAGTAAAGAGATTTTAGAATAAATGTTAATACATATAAAATAGGAACATGTCCTGTAGATGGAGCTGAAGAATGAGAAACCATAGTTTGATGAAAGGAAAAGAGGCCTGAGCTCCTTCCTCAATCCGACCCTAATCCTCAACAACCCACAAGATCAGCATTCCCACAATGCCCTGCTGAAGCCTGTGTTCTACTGACATAAATCTACCACTAACTAATCTGATGAAACATAAAATAAATGTACCACAGATGCTAACCAAGGAACTCAGGGGTGATGAAACAAGTAGGACATACAAACTATTAAAAATAGCCCAATTGAAATGAATTTTCGACACACTATACAAAGTGTAAATGACATCATCATTGATCAAGCCAAATAGCCAAGTGATGATGATGATAATCCCCAAAGAAGCTTTGGCAGGTTTGCTGAAGTTGGCAAAACCAGAATATATAAATACCAGTCTCTAGTAGTAGTAGCCACCTAGCCTCATGTCAAGTACACAGCTAAAGGAGGCCCATTGTTTTACAACTGAAAGAGATTAGTTGACCACTAAATGCACTCAGTGTAGCCGCACCCTATACCCACAGGCTATCATGACCTTTCACTGGTCACATGACGTCCAAGATTCCACGGCCTATCTCGGCCACTCGATCTGTTAAGCGTAACTTGATGATGAGAAGACATTGAGGCGTACCGTATATCTGCACTGAAAGATAACAAAGGTTTGATTGAGTTAGATTTTTATGGCATAATTAGAACCTTTTCACAAGTGCTGCAAACAGGTGTCACATGTGGCGTGCATCTGTATTTTAGTCGCTTTGGATTCTCATGCCTCAGGGTCAAACGTACCAGATGGTTCCAGACCACTGATCTCCTCCCATATATCTGATTTGTTGAGCTTCCTACATAACTCTAATGTTGAGCTAATTAACCAATGTTTCCTTTAGTTCGAGAAACAATCGACTAATCAAGGTCTTGTCAATACAATTGAAAAATGGGATTCGCTACTTTTCCACATACATTACAAATTGTGAGCTCCCAAGTCTCCTGTGTGTGTGTAATTAAGTTGAGATGCGTTGACTGTAAAGGCCAATGATTCGCATCATTTAAGCATTTTCAAGCTCATAAAACCAAGGACCGTTTGTGCCCACTTGCATTTGTTGAGGCCTTTAAATTTGTCGTCTGTTTACTGATGCTAACTGTTCAAGTCTCCATGTTCATGAGGGTGTTCTGCATGGGGCTAACTCAGACCTCATTGGGAAAGTGTTGAGCTTTATCAATACATTGTTAAAGCTCCACGCCCTCAAAGCTGTGGTCACAGATGGAAATGCTTGGCAAGACCAAACTGGATTCAGGCATGTGCAAAGCTGCTGATTCGTTTTTGGAGTGCTTCCTGTGACTGACAGGCCAGTGCAGCATTGTCAGAAAACAGCACTTCCCTGATTAGGAACTAATGAACCTTGGTCTGGGGTTACTGCAGATCGAAGAGATTTTTCTTGGTGAAGGCAAATTGCATCCTCAGTAGAACATAGTGACCACGCAGCAAAGGAAACCAAACAGTGTGGGGGCGAGTGCACACTGTTCAACTCACAGTTTACAGGCACAGTCTCTGAGAAGAGGACACATTTCTCTTAAGGTATCCCTCACATCTTTATAGAATTGAATCATCCAAAAGCTGTGACAGAAAGCCAATCCTACTGATGGTAGATCATTAAGCTTCTGGGTATAAACTGGTGAAAACAAACTGTAGTTATGTGACGTTACTCTTCAAACCAAACAATGCTCAAAGGGGAGATTCCACAGTATTTTTCTTTATCACTTTGTTTATATATTAGGTGATTGTGTTGGCACACAAATATCCTGAGCCCCCCCCCCCCCTTTCTTCAAGAACTAAAGAGCGGCTATTGACAAAATGGGGTCATACTCATTGATTAGTCCCTTATCTGGGAGCAAAAAGAATGCCACAGGCATTTCTCTTTCATCTGTTTGTATTGAAATTCTCGTTATGAAACCACAAGTAAAAACCCACCAGAAGGGCATTTTTCTTTGATATAGGTTGTGCTTTAGTGTGTTTTTATGTCCTAACCATCCCACCACAGCTTCCTCCTTCCTCCTACACAGTGAAAAATCTGCACAAAACAGAGCTACTGGCTCTTGCAGAACACAGTAACTGACACAAACACAGCTGAAACGGCATCAAAAGAAAGGGCAAAGGGGGCCCCTGCTGATTTTGACAATCACTGGACTACACTCAGGAATTTGCGACATGAGATAGCTTAAAGATGTCTGCAATGTCTCTCACAAACAACAAAGGTTAAAAAGTAGACCATGACAATTAGGCCACCCGATGTGCCTTTTAATAGGGAAGCAGTCTCCTTAAAACAAAGAAACGTTAAAAAAAACAGATGTAGGATTATTTCCATGTAACCTAATGTGTTATCAGAGGAAGTCTGCTGGGCAACCAAAAATGCAAGCTCTGCACAAAAGGAAACTTTAACCCTGCATAGAGGGAAAGAGAGTTTGCACCTTGACCCATTTATCAGGAGGCAGCTAGAGCGTGGAAGGATGAGGAGGGGTCATCCTGTGTATAATGGAAAATACCTTTCTTTGGCTAAAAATCATTGGCTGCCTGTACACAGCCTACATCTATGTCCTAGCCTCTCTCTCGTTATACTTTATCATCCTTAATCCTAAATAAATAAAAAGTCTCCTTAGTAAGGTCCATCTTATGGCAGCACAATACTTATGCAGTGGTGTGGGGTGAAGTTGACTGCTGTCCTCAGGGAGGGATAGCTATAAGATGGGAAATGAAAAGCAGATATGGCACGCAGTTCTCAGGTCAGGCCAGATTGAGCGATATCCATCAATGCCATAGGCACAAACAGTTTAAACCCTGAGATCATGACAGTCTAGGAAAGGAAGGCAAGCATACAGGCCTTCTGTCTGTCAGAATGTACCAACAAACAGGAACATGACAATTCCACAATAAGCCATTTCCACAGATAAATAAACTTAGAGCTTCTGCTGTCCCTTGTGCCTCACCTACGCATAGAGAGATTAATGTGTGTGGTGACAGCAGGGCACCCCAGAGGAAAATAGAACCTATTACAAGCGACTCAGGAAGTGTGAAGACTGTCTTTCCCTGGCTAACCTTAAGAACACAGCAAAGCACTGCAGCAGGAAGCATGCAATGCAGAGCATCCTGTCGGAAGCGAGGAGCATTATTTCACTGTCATAATGAAGGACACATGCAAACAGGCAGCTAGGAGGGAACACTCATGACCACATACGTCACTGACCACATGAGAGCAATCAGTGCTGTCAGACTACCAAACACTCGTTTTGCAAGCTGAATATGATTCCTTCATTAAAAAAGAGGAAATCCCAAATGCTTTTGCTGTGCCCTATTCCTTTACGTTTTCCTTGAGAACATTCCTATAAATAGTAAGAGTATTGCTGTGTATAGAAATCCTTCTGTAGAGCTCTATGATGCTCGTTCAATCAGTGTACAGCAGAGCACTGGTATTACACTATTCATCGTAGGCTTTGCCGGAGGGGTCACAAGCTCAGGGACAGACTGTGTCGAGGGAGATTGGATTTGTTCTGAAGCATCACATGAGCAGAGTAATAGCGGCAGACAATGAATGGCATATTATTGTTGCAATACATGATTAAAACCTTCAAGAGAGTAATAACTAATACACTAAGAGAAGTCAATACAAACCGTTTTGGAAATCTGCAGCAGAGAATGCTATTCATCATGTCATCATGTACTTCCCTTCTAGTGTTGCTGGTAACAGGTTTTTTGTCTGCCTGTGTGTGTGTGTGTGTGTGTGTGTGTGTGTGTGTGTGTGTGTGTGTGTGTGTGTGTGTGTGTGTGTGTGTGTGTGTGTGTGTGTGTGTGTGTGTGTGTGTGTGTGTGTGTGTGTGTGTGTGTGTGTGTGTGTGTGTGTGTGTGTGTGTGTACATGATCACTAGTCATACTGGTCCAGATGATGTATAAAAGGAGTGACAGCAAACACCCCCTACAAAATCAATATTGTCTGAGTACCTGGGCAGGACAGCAGCAATAGTACCTTATTGACATAAACACAATGCCTTTCCATACGCAGCAACAGAAATTGTTAACAAAATTGTAACTAACACTAAACCAGCTTTTGAAACAACGTAATTTTAGCGCTGGGAGGCAGATGAGGCTTTCAAAATCAATCTAGATCAAAAGAAACCAAATCTGACAGAAAGACTCAAGCATATCGTTGAAGTAACACATCACAAATCCTTAGTGTGTAAAAGTCAAGATGGCGGCAATCAAATCTGAAAAGAATAAACCATCCCATTATAGTAATTAATAACATTTGGAGCTGGCCATTTACATTTTCATCAATTTAAAAAAACGACTCACTTGAAGACCATTACACAGAGCAGTCATGAGCACGTACTGTATGCCAAAGGTTACGACAGGGAAGTTATAAAGCTATTTTTGATTCCAGGACCCGAGACAATGAACAATGTGGAATATCTGTTGCCGTCCTGCATCTGTTTTTATTCCACTCCCTCTCTACTCTTTCTCACTTTACAAGGCATCTCTCACACACACCCATGACATGTATTGACTTGCCTCTTCTGATTCAGACAAGCAAAGTGAGCAGGGACTCCACTCAAGATGAATTTAGAGACATTTGCTCTCAGGGCCATTATAAAGACTTCTCAAAAGTAAACATCCTGCCTCCTATTAACATTTAATAGTTGCTCGGGAAATTAAAGGTGGAAAACACTTAACTCAAGCACGCATACACACATACTATCGATAGCGTATAATGAAACCTGACACTATTGGGTGTCAACTTATGCCTTTGTAGACCTACTGCTCAATTGATACTTTCTTTAAATGCATATTTCAGGAAAAAAAGTAATACATGTCCAGAAAAGCATCCTATTTTAACCCCACTTAGCTGATGTGGATGCACAAACAGAAAGTCAGATATGGCCCACTGCTCCGATCACCTAGTTTAGAGCTGGTCACAATATCCTCTACCAAACCCCCAGTGCAGCGTGTGTCTGTATGTGGGGGGGTAGCAGGGTCGGGGGCGGGGTGTTGACGATGTTTTACGGTGAAAACACTTTAGTAAGCAGCAAGAAGGAGCCACTACAGGCCTCGCCTCTGCCTGGGGCTGTGAAGCTAAAAAGGATAGCACACACTGATGGAGCACCCAGGTATAAATAGCAGTGCTGTCTCAGATGCATTTCTATAGGTATAGCTATAGGTGTTTTGGAGTCAACATATTATAGATCAATGCACTAGAACGATGCATTCGTCTAGTTTATGAAAGGAATTCCACGTGTCAATGTATCTTGACTCATAGTCTATTATTCTTCAGAATCAGAGATGAAACATTTAGCATTCTCCTTCCCATGTGCGCGTTCAACATTTCTCTGTCTTTTTTTTTTTATGCTGGTAATATTTGCCTGCCACTATTCTCTCCCTTTGTCTGAAAAAAACGGCCACCAATTGTTTTCTCGTTGTCTCTGTCTTTTTTGGTAGTGTCACATCTTATCAGACATGTTAGGCCGTGCAATTGGCCTGACATTGACAGGCCATCCTTGCGGAAAGGATAGTAGGGTCGCACAAATTGCTTTACACTCTTCAAGAGGCTCGCCCATATCCTTTAAAACTCAATGGATTTCCACAGTGATTCCTCTAGGGCGATATATATATATATATATATATATATAGGCCGGGAAGCTGTATTTGAATTACTACATTATTATGTAGAAGGATGTAGAATTTGTTTTCAAACCAAACATAAAGATTGCAATCAAAGCCTGATTATTTTCTATAACAAAATTGCAGCATACAATGCTGCCCAGCTTTCAAGATCCATGAACTAAGACTTAGGCTGCAGCCACACGGAGACGATACAGGTCGTATCCGCTACAGTTCTCTATCATATAGACCAGTGATTCTCAAACTTTTTTCAATAATGTACCCCCTTTGAAAAAAAAATTCAGCGAAGTACCCCCCCTGATCAGCGCAAAAACTATATGTTAGGGAAAACAAGACTATATAAAGAGGTACAGTAGGGCGCTGCTCCATCGGTGTCTGATTTATTAAAACAACAACATTGTAACACTTAAATGCTACATTTCAAATGTATGTTCACTAAATGTATGGCCAACCAATTTTAATATCATGCAATAACACTAAGATGACATTAGTTGCATTCTTTTCATTCATTTCAATCTTTATTTCGAACAGATTAAAAAAATAACAAATAAAAAATAACAAATGTGAAAAAACAGAATACTGTATTGTTAAAAATACAGTATTTATCCACATTCATGATACAAAAAAAGTCTTCATATTAATAATAATATTTTAAAAAATCATATGTGTCCGAAAGGGAGTAGGAGGAAGCAAATGCTTATTAATTCCCACCCCTTACTTGATCAATGATTGTCCTTTAAATCATTATGCAAGTTATTCCTACTTACATTTACACATACATATACAATAATTTCTCATCTTCAATCACCTCTATTGAACTGATCTTTTTAATAAGTTGTACTTACAATTTAGTGAGAAACATGGGCTTGTGCTTCGCTGAGGATCTTTGTCATTCTGACAGGAAGGCAACTGCAGTTATTACACTTCGTGTTTTGAAATATGTGTAACTCTAGTCTATTAATATAAAACCCAGACTGCTCAAACTTCGTTACTTTTCCTAAAATTAGTATATTTATCTTTTTTTTTTCTTTTTCTCATTAACATAAAATAAATCTCACATACCCCCTGCAGTACTCCAACGTACCCCTAGGGGTCCGCGTACCCCCATTTGAGAACCACTGATATAGACGGTTCGGCCACACGAGGACGACAGGGAAACGCAAAAACGATAACTGGTCCCAAGGTAGATAGATATGCAGACGCAACGCTCTGGGGGGGCAAACGGCTCCGAGATTACGCCCTATACGCTAATTTCCTGATAACGAAAATACTGACGGGCTGTCAGGAGAGAGGGAGGAAAAGAGAGACTCCACATATTATTCTTATATTATTATATAGAGTCGTTATTCATTTGTTTTAAAGCTCAATAAATAACAAAACAGACTTTGATCGGCAGTTTTATATTTTTTGTCCGGAAGATTCAAACTTTAACGGACATGTTTGTGGGGGAAATTTCTCTAGCAATGGAGAGTCAGGACTCAGAGAGGCACGAGGAGAGCTGGAGCTTTGATGGCAAACACTGGTGGTTTATTTGGAGTTACGGTCGGAGAATTGACAAGACAGGTGGTGTGTCACGAGTTGACACAGTGTTTGCCAAACCAATTCTGAAGAACTCTTTCTGTAGCTCGAGGTTTTAACTAGTTCGGAGTGTAATAATCAACATTCTTCATCAGTGAGACTAAAGCAATATGGACCATGAATCCAACTAGAGCTCTCGTCCATAGAAAAGAATGTGCGCCAGGGAACCTTCGTCCCTGAACAGTAAACTACCTCATGGCGGCTTGTGCTCTGTCATAGACTGGCAAGCACAATGCGCCCAAGCTGCCCCTCCTAAAGAGAGATAGCAGCAATACCCAAGGCCGTAGATCTATGCCATGAGAAAGGAGACAGTGAGAGGAGAAAATTATGAACTGTGTCAAAGTTTGAATACCTAAGCAAATGATTTCCTAACAATGTTGACCGGCGGAAAAAAATTATAACGGAAACTCTGCCGCACGGTTCCCTCGTCCCTTGGAAGAGGCGGAGAGGTGGGTGTTTTTCATCTGCTGGTGGACTACTGGGGAGATTTACAGCAGGAGTACACGCTTGCCTCGGGGAGGGAGAAAAAGAGCCAGAGCCCTGGCCCCTGCCTCTCCCCACCTCTGCTGCTAAATCCACCGCGGAGAATAAACAGAAGGGCAACCATGGGAACCATGCATGCTCGTGAAGTCTTCTTCACTGCTTTTGTTGTATTTTGTGGCGGAAGTACAGCGCCACTTACAGGCCCTGCATATGTACTACAGCGTATCCAGCGGGTCGAGCGGTCTCATGTGGACGGACACGTTTCTGGTGCCGATTGCGTGTGGACGGAAGACTTTTTTGATATCGAGTTCATTTTCGTTACCGTCTCCGTGTGGCTAGGGTATTAATTGCTCATGGATTGATGAGAAAGGGGGGATTAGTGTAATTTCTTTAGTGCAAACACAGCTGAAGCTGGGATTTGGCTCCAACTTTCCTCCGTAAGCAGAGTCAAACAAAGCAAGCCACAAAGGAAGGTCACGTTGTTACAATGTTTCATGCAGAAGTGTCATATGATAGACACAGTGTCAGGACTTTAATGAATATTAGCTTTTTTTAAGCATGTGGCCTCATGTCATGTAAATGGAAAGAATACCCTAAACAGAAGGCCTTGAAATAAAAACGATTGATTCACTCCAGTAATGTGTTATTGAACGACTCGTCTCCTTCTCTTGGAGCAGCTCTGGTGGAGTGTTGTCAATACAGAGTAGTTGCAGGGTAAATATCATGTGACAGAGGGCACGCATGATCAGAAATAAGGGCGGCGGTATTGCAATACAAAACCTATACAAATAGAAGACTGTTTGAGCTCTGCCTGTCTTGCTAAGTCTGCTTAAGTTGAAGTCACTAAATACTAGTTATTAGTTCATATTAGGTTGTTATTATGATCTATGTTACCCTGAAGCAAGGAACCAAGCAGTACTTGTGTTTGGTGTTGATACAAATGGATCAATATGGGTTAAATAGCCACACTCCAAATGATGGCCATGGTGGTAAATGCCCGACCCATCAGAGTGAACAAGGTTAAATCAATTCTACCTCTACAGTTCCTTTGAAGCTTCAGAAACTATAAAGCTATAACTTTAGATGTGGGTGTGACCCTTTTGCAACAACAAAGATACCTGAATATGATTGCAGAGGGTAAGGCGGTGCCTGAATAAAGAGAATAATGCCTTTCAAAATTAGACAAATAATGGCACGTTATATAAGCTTGTGTAAAGACAAATATTGAACCCACTATCTTCTATTGGGTTCCAACCACCAGGTTGAGAACCATTGATTTACTGAACCACAAACAGTGGGCTAATGTGAAAACAATGAACACAGATGTCAAGATCATTTATATTTGATAAAATGCCATACTGTACAGCTAAACTCCACCCTCTGATCCACCCACGTTCCTTTGTCCTGAGAACAGACTAAACGTTCCTTCTATTTTGGGAGCAAGGTATACAGTGTGGAGTAAATGTGAATGAAAAGGACACAGAGGGCCCCTTCCTTCATCCTCTCGCCCTTGCTCCCTCCCTCTCATGTTCCTCTTCCCTCAATGTTTGCCACCTCCCTCTGCACTGGTCAATTACTGCAGCTAAAGAGGCTTTTAAGGATCCATCGTTGTGACCAGAGTGTGCATCAACTGCATTGCCAATTATCAGGGTGCTAACAAAAAGTCTATTTTCTTTTGAACTAATGCTACATTCCCACAGAAGTGATTATTCAAAACCTTTACTATGCAGATTACTGAGAGAAGGTCATATCAACAGAGAGGATTCATCTTTGAGAAAAATACACTCTTCCCACACCACCCCCGACCCCTTCTGCCGTTAACGGGTTATTGATTAACAGTTACAAGGTTTGAAATCTCAGCAAAAGACACACTGGTTCTCCTAAAACAAAATTAAAGAATTCATTCCAGGGGTAAGTTGGCTGGTACTGGTTGTTGTTCTGGGTGTGAATGTATCCCTACAATGGCATTAAATGTAATACATGTTAGAAGGTTATTGCAACACAATTACTCTTCTATCCGCTGAATGCTACCCTCAGCTTAAGACAATAATTAAAGTACAAAAGGCTTTTGATAAGACGTATCAGGTCAGAAGGAACACAGCATGAGTGGGAAGATACCACTGGAGAAGTAAGAGTGAGCGGTATGGGTTGAATCAATGTAGCAAAAATGATCACAGCATTATCACAACACAAATATGTTGCAGTACTAAACTATTCAAAACCGACTTGATAACAACACATATTCATCGCATTGATTTGAATGTTTTTTTGTTTTTTAGCGGGCCACAATTTAATATTTTAGTATGTAAGATTTAAGCTGTGCCGTTTGATTAAAATTCAACTTTAGAAGGAATGATATTGTGACATTTTTCTATCATGATGTTGAAATATTTACTCAGCCCTAACAGTGAAAACTGATCGCTACAACTTGCAGTGCAACAACTGCTGCTAATAGACAAGGAGCCAAGTTTCAAACAAACCAGTTTAGCCCACAAGGAAATCGTAAAGTGTAAATGGAAAAGGCCTGCATTTTCTACAGTATTACTACTGCTGCACCATTCCTCCTCAGCAGTTTTAATTTAGTGTTAAAGTGAAACGCAACTGTCTACACACTTTAATCAAAGTAACAAATAGCGTTCAAAGGTTTCAACTGTGCTACCTTAAAGGCCTCAAGCTAAATGTGTCAGCAAAAATATTCAATGTTCAGTTTCACAGACAAGTAGCCTCCTCGTGTTACAAACCCCTCCCAGGACCAACAATTGTCCAACAGAAGCTTACAAATTTAACCAGGTCTGACTAGATTTGGATTTCTCAACATACTGAGGTTGTGTGCATTGTACACCATTAAGAAAAATATTCCCTATTAAATTAGTCTGTAGGGTTATGTCTTTTATATAAACCTTGCCAAAAAAACGAACTAACTAAAAGCTAACTACATTATTTTTGTTGGATTTTGGTACTGGGACAACTGCATAGGAGCCAGGATGCTAATGCTTATCAAATATTAGAGAACGGTTAGCGGCTGTGTCTTGCACTTCTTGCACGCTTTTTCTTGTGCTAGCTTTAATACTTTTTAAGAAGTGTTAAAATGACTACACATTAATTAGTTATTCTTGTAAATATGGTTCTCTAGTAAAATGCTGACTTTTTCCTACCTGAGCTTTATCATGAGTCTGTTAGCATTAGCTTTAAGACTTTTAATACAGCTCTCGGCTAAAACAAACTAGAAACATTTAAAAAGGACCAGTGCAAGTGTATACTTCTGAGGGCAATCTAAGACTAACTGTTTAAAAAACTGACTACAACAGTTCTACTGTATATTGTAAAGCGTACCAACAATAACAAGGGCAAGGCTTAGCAACAGGTACATTAGCACAGAGTATTTAGTTGAGGGATAAGACTCACTGAGGACATAGAGAGAAAGGTAGATCCCCGCCAGGCAGAAGCCCTCAAAGAAGCGCAGGGTGCTGAACATAGGGACGTTGACGGAGAAGGCCACAGTCAGACCAAACACCAGCATGAACAGCACCGAAATGATCAGCACTGGGTGGCGACCAAACCTACAGGGAGAGGTAAAGAAATGTTAAGACAATTGACACCTTCAATGTAGAAAATAGAGTTTTCAGTATTACACAGCTGTAAATTACACTTTAGGTTGTTTTGAACAACCTAAAGATTTTGTTTTGAAAATCTTACCAGTCAGCCAGGACTCCAAAAGTCAGGTATCCAAAGATGGATCCCACCAACAGAGAGAATTTGGCGATATGGACTTTCCATGCTGAATCACACACCAGACTCCACTGTAGAGACAAATAAACACAGGCATTAGTTCAAATACATTTATGCTCGGTACAAAATGGCCTTTTTATCTATTGACTAAGGTCTGTCAAATTTGATGGGCCATTATGACCACTCAAAACATAAATGATTAAAATATGAGTAGGATACGTTCTGTGACACGTTTTCCTGGTATTGCGTCCAAAAGGAACATTGTTATAATATTGATACAAGAATTACCTTTTATATGTTTATCATTCCAGACATTATGTTAAGTTATTGCTAATTGTTTAACTTTTAGTCATTAGACTCAATGATTCCCTAAAACAGCTTTCAACCAATAATGTATCCAAAGGAAATACTAATAGACTTGGTTATCAGCTAATTCAGCACAAGATAATAAGTGGTCTGCAAAATAGGATTTCTACAAGTATCAAAAAGCTATATCAATTTGTCAAAAATGTTGGGTTGATATTTTCCTCTATTAGTACATTTAGCATTATATTGAAATATTGGAAAGGTATTGTTTCTCTGCAAATCAAGATCAGGGATTAAATCATATATAATAATGACAAAAATCACTAAGCTGTCATTTCTTATTTACTTTGTGTGTATTCCTCTTTTACTGTGGAAAAACGGTGTACATTATTACAGTCAACTCTGCTTCCACTCATTTTCTTTGCTGTCTGAAACTCTCAGAGGAGGGATTCCTAGAGTGCAAACAATGCAGTGTTTGCCATTCTTTCACATGAATCAAACGCACCCAATACACAGTGGCTTTTGTCACAAGGTGTGACAAACAGACCTTGTATACAGCGTAAAACCGTAGAGAGGTTCAGAGGGAAATTAAAAGCCCAGTGGAGTATGAGCATGTGAAGTGCTAGTAGGAAGAAACTCGATACCTAATCAAATCTACCATAACCTGCAACTATGAATGCCATTGACATTATAATGTATTGATCCTAGTAAAGTAGTTTAGTCTGAAGATACATTTCAGAGAGGATATGGATTTTAGGGGTTGTTTTGGCAACATGTGCTGCACAGTTGTCTGTGCGGACAGTAGCTGCAAGATTTGGCAGACGGGCGTGGCAACAGAGCAGGTGCAATTCTGCCTCATCTATTCACCAGATAATTGCCACTATAGGGAATAAGTAACATTTACTGCCACAGAAAATCATATTCAGCGTATGTCATGTAGCAGCTCAACCTTGTCTTGAAATACAGAGTGTAGTTTGTTCTTATATTTCTTCTCTGAGGGGCTCTAACCTCTCTTAACCTCTGCCACAGTGACCTGTTTAGAATGGAACGCTCCAGGATTACCCAGAGCCACCCGGCCATCACATGATCCAAGCATGCAACTCACTCATGGTTACAGTATCGATGTCAGCAGAGGAAAAAGACAGAGGGAGTAAAACAAGTTCCTGTTGCACAATTACTACACAACTAAGGTACTATGACCAACCAAAATGAGATTAAAGTCTGAGTCTGCAAAAACAGAGGAATCAGGCACTGCGCAGCTGGAAGACAGTTTGGTAATCTGGTAATGGTTTGGTAATCTGTGCTGATCACAGACAAATTACCAATGTTTTAAAAGAAGCAAGTCACATGCAAGTGACAAAGCAGCAAGTGAAATGGAAACACAGACATTGGTATGGCTAAGATATCATAATGGGTTTTATTTCAAAGCCAATTCTTTAAAGGCCAACTCTCTAACTGGGCTTATACACAATCATTAATGGGCTTCCACACTGCTATTAGCACAATAATACCAAGATGTTTAACTATAGCAGAGCAAAGAAATCTAAGAAAACTGTTATTCTGTCTGAGCACGAGTCAAATCCTTGCAGCGTGTCTGCAATGGCCTTATTAATTCTGCCAGTTGCTCCCTTGCTATTGTCATGCTCATTTGGGAGTAGTGATTAAAGTCAGTGTGCACAGTCGGGTTATACTCATAAAAATTGTAACTGCTGACAGAAAATGCAGAACAATGAAGGGCCAAAGGGAAATCAGTTAAAATCCCCAGGGTGTCTGTCGACCTCTCTCGAATGACCGGCCACCAATGATCGGTCCACACAAGTGAGTCTCATTAGCCAAGATGAAGACGCTCTCAACTACAGTTGCAAAATTCTGCACCCGTTGAACTACAGAGAGGTGGGTGGGGGTTTCAAAGGAGGGGGAGAAGAGGAGGGAGGGTGATGGAGGAAAGCACAGGAGGAAGGAAGAATAAAGATTATACAATGTAGAAACAGAGCATACAAAGAATAAAGGGAACGTATGGGTAAGAATAACAGGCTAAAAAGAGAGGAATAAGGGATGCTTAAAAGCAGTTGTGAGGAGAAAACATAGAGACTGCTGCATAGTACTTTACTGCCTAGCAACAGACCATCATGCTGGTTATCAGACTATTTTCTGCTTCCAAGTGCAAGTTTTAGCACCACTGCTGCACCAGAGGGTTTAAATCCTGTAATGTGGTGATAGCTCAGGTAAGGGTAAAAGAAAATCACAAAAGACAAAGCTGAAATATACATTCACGCCCTGAATACTCTCTATCCTTGGCAGTTTGGTTGTAAATTAAGTCGACAAGGAAACAATACACACATATGTGACATTGCAGGTGTAGCCTGAGGGACACACAGCCTGAGAGCAGGTGTGACGTGTTTAATATAACTGTCATACTACTGTAGCCTTCAGATTATGCTATACATGAACTGATTACAACTGGCATGTTTGACAAGTTAGCTGATGGCATTTATGTTTCCCTGCAACCAGCAGTGACAGATGGTGAAACAACAAACCTTTTTTTGGCCATCTATTATTCATTGCCTAAAGTCGAAAGTTGAGAAACATAGGTAGACATATCTGTCACCAAAGCGACCTGATATGCATCAACAACCGACCAACACTCGTTCAACCTGAATTCCATTATACAACTCTATAAACAAACATGCACTACAGCGGAGTGTAAGAAACCCCACCATGTTGACCCCTCCCTGTTAGGAAACTTATCAGAAATTAGCCTGCAGTGCACACGCACACACATGTGTATGCGCGCACACACACACACACACACACACACACACACACACACAGCTTTATCTCTGGGTCACACCAGCGTCTTTCCTTCCAGCTGACGCTGTGAGTGGCTGTCATTGTGTGCTGACTGGGTATCTGCAGTGGGGTCATCATCTTTCGACAGCTGAGACTGTTTCAAAGTGTCCCACACTGATCCAGGGTCTGTGGAAGGAGCCAGCCAGCTGGGTAAACAGTATGGAGGGACACAGAGTAGAGAGGCCTGCATGGGTGTTAAACTACAGTATCAACTTTCAGATCTATGGGTGTGCGACCTCCAGCACAGTGATACTGGGTCTGGGTGTACCCACCAATATGCTTTTACAACATATCATTCTTATCGCACTCATACAATACTACAACAGAAAAACAATACACAACTGACACTGACTGAAGTACTAAATCAATTGCTCAATAAATTACTCATCTAGAGCGGCATCTAATAACTATTTCCACTATTGATTGCCCAATCGGCCCATTATTCTTCTTGTCGATTCAATAATAAAAAAAAATATATTGTTGTAAAATGAAGAACATACATAAAAATGGTCACCGTTTTTCAGAACCTAAATCTTTAGTCTTGTTTTTTTAACCAAAGAGAATCAGTTTACAATAATATCTGACATAACCGAACAATTTAAAAAGCTGTTGACTGCGAGCTGCTTTCCTGCGGTTTTTAGACTGTTGATCAGACAAAATATAATCATAAACTTGCAACTTGCATCTTATTTGTTTAGACATTTTCTGACATCTTACTGGCTAAAGAGGAATAATTGTGTGTTCTAAAGGAAAACATAGCTTGGCCAAATGTCATACTTTTGTACCAATTTAAGTTTTAGAAAATAACTATATGTTGAATTCATCAATCTCTTAATGGCTAGTGTCTCTTACACAATGAACAAGAAGAGGGCTTTCACAGGGAATCAGCATAGAGGTTAATCTTTGCTTTGAAGCAATTCTCAGCCCACTATTTCGGGCAGGCGTGTGCAGCTGCTACCCATCTGAATAGGAGCTGAGTAGGATAGGTTGCAGAGAGACTATCTGTTTCTGAGTAATGATACATTCTCATTTCTAAGGCTCAGTCCAATTAAGACCTACCCTGAGGAGAGATTTGACTCAATTAGTACGGGTCTCCACATTAACCACTCTGGATCTTTCTCCACCACCTCAACCACCTCCATCAAAGCTATCTTTCTGTGACACCATGAGACAAATGGAGTGAGCAGAAATGAACTCCTGTTACTGAAACACAAAATGTACACCACAAGGTGAAATAATCTCCATATATTTACATATTTTCCTCGCATGACATGGAGGCCTAAATGGAGTAACACGGAGTTTGAATGTGCTGGGACATTTTGACAGAGACACTACTGCATAACGTAGGTGTTGGCCGAGTTTTTTTAGGGATCCAGTGTCACAGATAGCTGAGCCCAGTCATGTGCAGTTATGCCTACAGTATATGCAATCCAAACACAGGGAGAAATGCCAAGTCATCACTTCCTATATCCTAGATCGTACATCCTAGTGTCTGCACTGCTGGAAACAACGGCCTTGGAAGAGTAAGGGATTGGCCGTCAAAATAGACGAGGCCAACGAGAAGCGATGAAGCCAATTCTGCATCACTTTTGGCTCCCATTAAATTTCTCCTGACGGTGACCTTGTCAGAATGTGGACTGGGTCAGGGAAGACGAGACACTTCACCAACTGCTCAGGGCCGTCAATGACCTACAGTAGTGGTAGTGTCAACATGACATTCTCCTTATGCGTGCAAAGGCAACATTAGCATCTACAGGTTAGCACCAGCATCCTAGGAGAGCCGCAATTGTTTTTATACCAAACCTCTTATATCAGAAACTTCTCCTTGTTTACCAAAGAGAGAACAGACATTTTTAGATTGTTAGTAATGGGGATCCAACCAATCGATTTTCATCCCATATGACTTAATATCCAGCTGCAGGTTATGAGTATTTTAGAGGCTTCAATCCGTAAAAAATGTGTTTTCAGCCTGGCTTTAGGACATGCAACCCCACCCCCTAAATTACCCTACGGACAGTAAATAAATCAAGACTTAAACTGTCCCCCTGCCTACTAGCTGGATTTAAATGCCAAGGTTATATTTTATTTAAATGGGGACAGTGTCAGTCATAAGCAGATGGGCTGTTGGCATCTCATTGGATGCAATCTCAGAGTGCCTCCCATTGCACAGAGATGCTTCAAAACCCATCTACCTGAACCTTTTGATTATAGAATGCATGCTATATTCTTTAAAGGTAAATATATTGCAGAAGATAAAGTGATTACAAGGGTATGTGAGGTTATTATTGTGTGTATCCACATTTCTGAATTTTGTCTAGCCAAAACAGATGTTGAAAATGATTATCGATCTGGTAAGGTTTCTCTTTCAATAGTTTAATTGTGCAATCAGTCTTTTCTCAGAATATTTAACCATATTATCCCATCAATCATGATATCCGGTTTGCTAATAGAGCCCTGTGGATCACAACATGCTTTTCAAAAATACAATTAGATCATTTAGTGTAAACATGCAGCATCTCCACAATAGGAGAAGAGCTGATGTGCGTAATGAGGTGTCAATCTCTTACCCCCAGACCCTCTATGATGACCAGTGCAGATAGGAATATTATAATACAATGGTAATGTGATAGGAGGCAAACACATCACAGACATACTTAAAGTGGCCAGAATAAGAATATCTCCCTGCTGTTTAGTTAGTGCAGTGATAGGGTGTGATGTTTGGCCAGGGATGGGGTTGCATTATTCTAGAGAGAGCAGTAATGACCTTTGCTCCAAATTAAATGGCTCCACGTCTATTATGTCAAGTACGACGACAAATGACTACAGCCCTGGCAGTATTGCCCAATGTGCCAATAATGGCGTCTCTCTGCGATAGGACACACTTTGTGTCAGCACCGTGCATGCTCCCACATAAACAATCCTACCACTTTCAGGTCCAATGTGAACCTAGTCTGAGAATCTCTACAGAATATAAAAAAATGAATCAGTGCTAGATGGCCCACTGTGGAGAAATACACGCCTTTGATGCTCTTTTGAGGCACACCTACAATCCAGAAGCTGTCAAATAATGTATATTAACACGACTGCTGCTGATTGAAAGATGGGTGTAGCGTTCATACGGGAAGAATTTCCTCTGCTAACGTAAATCGATCCTAATGGGATTGGGGCGGATAGGGTGTCAAAGATGCATCAAACAATATGATAGAGTATGTCCACCCATAAGATGGACAGCTTACCTTGGTAACCACGTTCTGTACGAGCCCAGTGTGCAGCTCGAAAGTCCACTCGCTGCACCCACACTGCATGTTGGCCGTGTCATTGTGGGTACCGTAACTTCCATTGGCATACATACGAGCTGCCCGCGCACTGATGTTTTTTGGACCGTCCAACAACGAGGAATGGGTTGCATTATGATAAGTCAGGTTTGCCAAAGGCTGGATACATGTGTTGTTCGGCTGGGCAAGGAGGAAATTATCAGAGTACTGGCTGAATCCAATGAATAACGCCGGGATCCATGTCAGCACGATCAGCTGTTTCTGGTACTTCCCAAAACCCCCGAGAAATGGCAGCACGGAGCCGTCGGTGAGTGTCAGCAGCCCCGGCGACGTGGTTTCGGGGGACACGAAGCCGTTCTCAGGTTGGTGGTCCTCCCTGTCGAGCTGCACCACGGCCATCGCGGTTCCGCCGAGAGATGCCTCCGTTATGAAGCGAAGTCCTGGTTGCAGTGCTACCCCCTGTCGACTCCACAATGCGTCAATGCCCCCAGCTCCGCCGGTGAAAGCCGTGCGCAGTCAATCACTGGAATGGAAATAAGACGCACCTCTTTATTATCAGGAAGCACTTCACCCCGTCTGCCAGCAAAAACCCCGTGCGAGATTCACCGCAGGATCACGCACCGACACAAAGGCGGATCGCAGAGAATTGGAGCAGTGAAGAGGGGAAATACTTCATGATCTTGTCCCTCGTCTCTTTTCGTTTTGTCTGTGTCGGTCAGCCGTGGCAGCTGAGGGAAGTGCTTCCTGCGGGAGCCACAGGTAGCCTAACACACCTGCCCATAAAGGTTGTGTGCATTTTGACTCTTCCCCAACATAACCACTAGTAACCACTTTGAAAGGAAAATGCTAATTCTATGTGAAACATTTTCAAGTCAATCCCTGAAAACAACGTTACATAAACTAAAAAGACACCAGTGCTTTTAATTCCAATTATTTGATATATTAGATGTATTAAAAGTATTAAAACATGTTTGTATAAATAACATACAGTTGACTATGTGCTTTTATAGCACATATTTTGCAACTCTGTGTACTGTAGTCCTATAGACTGCATGGTAGTGTATTTTTTTAAATCAAACCATGGCAACCATAGTTCCACACATTCTAATGGTGCAGTATCTTGGGTTCTTCCGTTCTTCCAAATAACATTGTCCTTAAAGGGGGGGTAGGTAATTTTGAAGAAACCAGCTCGAGTGCGCTAGAATTTGAAAATACACAGCCGGAAAAAATCTGCCACTTCCTTACAGGGCCCCTCCTCCAACACACACGCGCACATGACCAATGAGGGCACGAGATAAATTTGTGCACAGATCTGGCTGACAGGCAGGTAGGCCATCCAGTTATTTTAGCCGGGCCGGCTCAAATGATTGGTGCTTTTTAAATTACTACGGCTTCCACAGATTAATTTTTTTTATGGATTTTTTGTCAAAGAACTTAAGATATTCATTGCTATCGAGCCGGTTTCTCAAACGCACCTACCCCACCTTTAATATTGTAGTATAATGAATGAATATAGCCTACATAAATACAAATATTTTTGCAATTTTAATTAATTGCAATTAATTTTTTAATTGCACAGCAAGTGTCCTATTGACAGAGGAGGAACTCTGTCCACACCTTATATACAGTCTATGGTCCACACCATGGATGTATAATAAGAACTGGATACAGCGTGGGAGGCGGGGCCTCATTCATTCCTATGAGAGCTGCTCATTAGCGCATGATGATAAAATGGCCCAACTTTTGAGAGTGAAACGTCACAGATTACCCAGCATGCCTGAGAAGTACCCGTATGTGCACTCAAGAGAGGCTTCTCAATACTCAAATTTCCCCTCCTCGACTCCCCTCCTCGGTTCCCCTCCTCGAGACTTAGACCCGCCCACAGGAGATGCGAGCGGAGGACCGAGGAGGGGAACCGAGGAGAGAGGAGGGGAAGCAGCAGACGTTTAAAGAAATGAGAACTCCTCTCCTCTGAGCGGTCATTTTAAAGAGACGTCCGTTCATTATTACGTGGCAACAGCTGCATCAGCTGTCGAGTGTATCTCTGTTGGATCAGCTGAACATTGTTCCCCCACATATTTACTTAATTCATTGAGAGTGCGGTATAATGAGACAATAACAGGCTACAGATGCGGACACAAATATATTTATATTGTAGTGCCGTGAAAAGAGAGTCGGAGGCGGTGTATTAAGAATGGAGTTCCAATCTTTATTATCCATTACTTCAGAGAGGTTAACACATGCACTGCTCTGCCATGATGAGCTAGCAGGAATGGCAGCTACAGCTACAGGTGTTCCCCACTAAAGGGTCCGTGTGGCAACACAATAAGCAAGGTGAATTATGTCCAATAACGTGTCACCACACAAGCCCCCCCAGAATTCACACATAAACAAAATCAGCATGGCGGGGAGGAACGACACGCCGACCCCCACGACTCCTGAGCACGGGAGTCGGAAAAGTGACTCCCGCCTGTGCGGCCCCCGGAAGGGGAGGGACCGGGACAACAGGTCTTAAATCCGTGACAGGGGACGAGGCCGGGGGGCGGCCCCGTCGCGGAGGTCGAGCCAGCACCACAGGCTGGTCCAAGTCCAGGTGAGCAGCCTTCACCCGGTCCACCGAGACGTGCTCGGCCTTGCCACCCAGGTCGACCACCAGGTGCTTGTCCCCGTGCTCCAAGACCCGGAAAGGCCCATCATAAGGGGGCTGCAGGGGGCCTCTGTGCGCATCGTGCCGGATGAACACGTGCTCCGCCGAGCGGAGCTCTGCGGGAACCTGGGACACCTGAGTACCGTGCTGAGTAGTAGGGATCGGAACAAAGGCCTCAGCGGCGTCACGCAGGAAAGCCCGCTGGGCCGACGCCGACCAGGGAGCCGATGCATTTGGGAGGAAATCCCCCGGAACTCTCAGCGGCTGACCGTAGACCATCTCCGCTGTAGAACACTGCAGATCTTCCTTAGGTGCGGTCCTCAGGCCCAGCATCACCCAGGGCAGCTTGTCGACCCAGTTACCGTCCGTAAGGCCGGCCTTGAGGGCCGCCTTCATGGAGCGATGAAAGCGCTCGCAGAGACCGTTAGCCTGAGGGTGGTAAGCGGTAGTCCTGTGCAGCTTAACCCCCAAACCGCCTGCCACAGCGTTCCAGAGCTCGGACGTGAACTGAGAGCCCCTGTCTGAGGAAATGTCTGACGGGGTGCCAAAACGACACACCCACGTTGCAATGAAGGCCCGGGCAACGTCTGCGGCTGATGTCGAAACGAGCGGAACCGCCTCCGGCCAACGGGTCGTCCTGTCCACCATGGTGAGGAGGTAGGAAAACCCCTGAGAGGAAGGCAACGGACCAACCAGGTCAATGTTGACGTGATCAAACCTCCTCTCAGGCACCAGGAAACGCTCCAACGGGGCCTTCGTGTGGCGGTGCACCTTAGCGCGTTGACAAGCCACGCACTCCCTGGCCCAAGTCCTCACGTCCCTTTTCAGTCCTTGCCAAACGAACTTCGCCGCTACCAAACGGACCGAAGGTTTAACGCCGGGGTGTGACAGGCCGTGCACAGCCTCGAACACAGGACGCCTCCAGCTGGCAGGGACGACAGGCCGCGCCAGGCCCGTAGAGACGTCACACAGGAGAGTAATGCCCGCGTCGCCGAACACCACGTCCTCCAAGCGCAGCCCCGCGCTCTCCACCTTCAGGGCCTGGACGCCGGGATCTGTGACCTGGTCTGCCGCCATGCGAGTATAGTCCAGGCCCAACTGGACGGCACCGATGACGACCCTGGAGAGGCAATCAGCAACCAGGTTCGACTTGCCAGCCACGTGCTTAATGTCCGTAGTGAACTCCGATATGTAGGACAGCTGCCGCTGCTGACGTGCCGACCAAGGCTCCGCCACTTTTGACATGGCAAAGGTGAGCGGCTTGTGGTCGACAAACGCCGTAAATTCACGGCCTTCCAGCATGAAACGGAAGTGCCGCACGGCCAAATAAAGTCCGAGGAGCTCCTGGTCAAAGGCGCTGTATTTGCGTTCTCTAGGCGTCAGCTGGCGGCTGAAAAAGGCGAGCGGCTGCCAAGCGCCCTCCACCCACTGCTCGTGCACTGCGCCGACCGCGTAGTCTGACGCGTCCGTGGTGATGGAGATGGGAGCCGTAGATGATGGGTGTGCCAGCAAAGCCGCCTGAGCCAACGCGGTCTTGACCTCAGCAAAAGCGCCGTCCGCCTCTGCTGTCCAGTCGATCTCCTGGACGGGGGTCTTGCCTTTCAACGCTTCATACAGCGGCCGCATGATGTGTGCGGCCCGGGCGATGAAACGGTGGTAGAAAGTCACCATCCCCAGAAACTCACGGAGCGACCGGGCTGTGAGCGGGCGAGGAAACGCCGCAACAGCCTCCACCTTCGCTGGCAGAGGTGTCGCACCGCCCTTGGTGACGCGGTGCCCCAGGAAATCGATGTCCGACACCCCGAACTGGCACTTTGCAGGATTGATGATTAATCCGTGTTCGTTGAGCCGTGTGAAAAGGGCTCGGAGGTGGGACAGGTGCTCCTGCACTGAAGCGCTGACGACGAGTATGTCGTCGAGGTAAACAAACACAAACGGCAGGTCCCGCAGCACCGAATCCATCAGGCGCTGGAACGTCTGAGCGGCATTCTTGAGTCCAAAAGGCATCCGCAGGAACTCAAAAAGTCCAAAAGGCGTTATCACTGCTGTCTTGGGAATGTCCAGGGGGTGCATGGGCACCTGGTGGTATCCACGCACCAGGTCCACCTTGGAAAACACCCCCGTACCGGCCAGATGCGCCGAAAAGTCCTGAATGTGCGGCACCGGATAGTGGTCAGGCGTAGTGGCGTCGTTGAGTCGGCGGTAATCCCCGCACGGCCGGAACCCGCCGTTCGATTTGGGAACGACGTGCAGGGGGGAAGCCCAAGGACTGTCGGAGCGGCGGACAATGCCCAGGCGCTCCATGGTTGCGAACTCCGCCCTCGCTACAGCCAGCTTAGAAGGGTTCAACCGCCGGGCCCTGGCGTAGACAGGAGGCCCCCCGGTAGTGACGTGGTGTTCCACGCCATGCTTAGTGGTAAGCGCAGAGAAGGTGGGTAGCGACAGGTCTGGAAACTCGGCCAACAGTCTGAGAAACGTGTCTGCACCTGACAGCGAGCCTGACAGCCCGTCGTACGCTGCGCTGCCAAGTGTGCACACGAGGGAAGAAAACGTTAAGGCATCAACCAAACGCCTATTCTTAACGTCCACTAAGAGTCCATGAGCACACAAAAAATCCGCTCCGAGGAGGGGAAAAGAAATGTCCGCTGTCACAAAATCCCAGCTGAAACGCTGTCCTCCGATGCACAAACACATAGGCCTCACGCCGTACGTGCGAATGGGACTGCCGTTAGCCGTCGTCAATCGCGGTCCGTGCCCCCCACGGGCGACGTCTTCACTCGACGCTGGAACTACGCTCCGTTGAGCGCCCGTGTCACACAGAAACAGGCTCCCCGAAACGCTGTCGCTGACGAAGAGGAGCCTGCACGTGCCGCCGACGCTCAGAGCCACTACTGAGCGCCGGCCCCTCCGTTTCCCGGGGGTTTGTAGCTGCACGGAGCGATGCATCTCTTCGCCCTTGTCCCGAAACGTGCGTGGTAAACACACTCTCCGGTGTCTCCACGCCGGCTAGCCACAGCCGTGTCCGGCCTCCGCCACGCTTTCTTGACTGCCGGTTGGGCCGCTGAGCGTCGCGGCTAACGTCTCTGCCCCGGGCTGTTGCGTAGCCAGGAAAAAACGATCCGCTTCCTCAGCCAAAGCACGGGGCTCCGTGACAGGCGTGTTGGCCAGCGCCGTCTGTACCCGGGGAGGCAAGTGACGCAGGAAAATCTCCGTGAATAAAATACGGGGATCTTCCCCCCCTAGCAGATTTAGCATTTTCTCCATTAGCTGGGATGGCTTGCTGTCTCCTAGGCCTTGAATGTCAAGTATCTGGCGGGCCCTCTCCTTAGCAGATAAGCTAAATGTCTTAAGGAGAAGGGCCTTAATCGCCTCATATTTGCCATGATGTGGGGGGGCTGCGATGAATCCCACCAACCTGGATGACGTGGAGCTCCCCAGCGCTGCTACCACATGGTAGTATTTTAGGTCCCCGTCACGGACCTGTCGGCAGGCGAAATGTGCCTCCACGTGTGCGAACCATGCCTCCGCGGTGTGCTCCCAGAATTCCGGCAGCTTTATGAAAACATCGCGCTCAGCCATGTTCGTTAATTTTCCGGAAACTTTCTCGGAAAAGTCAGGGTCACCAGTGTAGTGCCGTGAAAAGAGAGTCGGAGGCGGTGTATTAAGAATGGAGTTCCAATCTTTATTATCCATTACTTCAGAGAGGTTAACACATGCACTGCTCTGCCATGATGAGCTAGCAGGAATGGCAGCTAAAGCTACAGGTGTTCCCCACTAAAGGGTCCGTGTGGCAACACAATAAGCAAGGTGAATTATGTCCAATAACGTGTCACCACAATATAAATATATACAATTTAAAATATGAGAGCACTCTCATAATAACGTAACACAATCAGAGACTGGATATATCCCCCCCCCCCCTCTCTGGTCGCTGAAATGGGGAATTTAAATTACGGGCCAAAAGTTGTATTTACAAGTAGGCCTATTAAAAGTAAGCAGAGGACACCAAACCAACTGAGACCCGTCTGTCCGCCGCATTTACGCACACACCTACACACTGTACCACACACACCTACAGCTCCTAAAGCAGGGGTGGGGAACCTCCGGCCCCCGGGCCGTATAAGGCCCGCGAGACAATTTGGTACGGCTCTCAAGGTAATTTATAAACACACGCAAAAAAGAAAAAAAATTAAGAAATCTAGACCGCAAAAAAATTAAACAAGCGAGTGCCTGTTTTTCCTGGCCAAGGTCAGGGTCCTTGAACACAACACAAGCCGTGGTATTATGTCTCGTCTGACAGGGGTGCAGTTCTGACGGAGAGCACCAGAACGTGGCTCGGCACTTCAGATAAGGAGCCGTACACATGCCGCAGTTTTTGCGTGCCTGTGTCTTTAGTTGTAAGCCCAGTGGCGATCTGTTCATCTGTCATACTGATCATACAGTCAATAGCTTTGTTGTTATTAGCATCTGGTTAGCTAGCTATGCTAACGAATATAAGAAGCTTTTTCTACAACCAGTGAGGTAAAGGCACATCTTTATATGATCATTATAGTTATAAAAAAATAAGAGAATAAAGTAAACAGGTATAAAATACTATATGACAGTAAAAAATAGTTGTTATTAATAAACAAGAATACAGTTTAAAAGGAGAGTGATTTGTAAAATATCCATAAAGAAAAAGTAAATATGCTTACAGGTCTGTTTCATATGGGTGTTGAGAGATGTTTCCATAGATCTCTTAATGTTGCTCTCAAAGTGCACCAGATTGATGGTTTTAACTTCAACATTTAAAAAAAAATCTTCCCGGGGGAGCATGCCCCCAGAGCCCCCTAGAGGAGGTTAGGTCCCCCCCCACTTAAATCATGTCCACATGGATAGGAAACTAAATACATTTGCACACATCTTGTGTCCATATCTTTCTGTTTTGGTGGTCATGCCACAACCGTGCACGTGCATGCATGAGTCATGGTAAAATATCTGGATTAAGAGGTGCTTTTTCTTTGCACAGCATGAAAGAAAGAATAAATAAATGGGCTGTGATTTTAGTTTTTTTAAGCAGAGGTCAATAATTTGTACGGCCCTCGGAAGATGTTGAAAAAATTGAAATGGCCCTTGAGAGGAAAAAGGTTCCCCACCCCTGTCCTAAAGCATAAGCCGTTGTGTATTTTATTATGTGAAGCAATGGTCTTAGAAAAATATCGACTCTTTGTTTGTAGATATCTACTAAACTAAAGCAAATAAAGAGAGTAGGCCTGTTATACTGAGTGATATATATTATACACACTGCTCTGATTTCTGCATGGACCTTACAGCTGTTCTCTCTGGAAACATCGCGACGCGATGAAAGCAGTTTCTAAAATAATATCCAGGGGATGCATGCATAGCTGTCATTGGCTGAGATAAGTCCGGCCGTGCGTCACGCCTCCACCGTTCCCGGAAATGCATCCGTGGAGGAGCCGTGGAGGAACCATCAGTGTATCCTCGGTTAGAGCTCCTCCAGAGAGCCTCCTCGACGCTCGATGCTCGGTCCTCGGTGTGCATTTAGAGAAATGAGACGTCCTTCAAAATGGCGCGCTGAAATTCATTTCCGGGTCACTACCGGAGGACCGAGGAGTCGAGCAGTCGAGGAGGAGAAATTTGAGTATTGAGAAGCCTCTATAGAGCATGCGCAACTTTAACCAAAATGCTCGTTCACATCAAGCACGTCAATTTGCGTACACGTAATAGCACCGTGCGTTCATGACAGCATGGTAATGGATTTTGTTATCATGGATTTGATATGAACGAGGCAGAACTAGCGGCTAGCTAGTAATGATGCTAATGTACACATCAATCGTTATGTACTTATATTACGCTGTAACAGGATCTAGTGATATCCAACAGAGCTTCATTTAGCATGAAATTATTATTGCACTGTATATATATATATATTTATATACAGTGCAATAAGCTTCTTAGTGCAATACGAAGCTACAGGGACGTTAATAATGTCGGTAATATTAACTTTATTTAATACAACATTTACGGTACAAGATTTAATCATACAGCCCATGTATGATAATGAATTACAGCAAACATGTGCAATATATCCATTATTACAGCTCCGTGGGATGGCAATAAGACGATATGGATCCGTTCTTATTGTGCATCCATGGGTAAAGATAAACGCAACTCACATTGGTTTCTCATACAGCATCTCTGTAAACTACGTGTATTCACTGAATTTCACTCTCTACCTTAACGGCTCGTTGTAGCTCCAATAGCTCCAGCCCCACCCTCCCTGGGAGCACAGTGTGCTCTGATTGGTCGGGACACGTAACATGAACGTGCCGGGCGGCGCGGTCCCGTGGGTTAGATGCGCGTTCATAATGCAGAGGGAAATAACTCTCAGAAAAACGTTATTAGCTAATTTTTACAACTTGAGGAACGAATGTTTTTAATAAGGGCTATACAAGTGTTCATACTGGGTAGTTTATTTAGTTTAAAAAAAATTATCCAACGAGTTACAGACCACTCTTTCCCCATGTAAGTCAATGGGAAAAAGTGTTTCCGGGCCTGGCAACCAAACGGAAGTGTAGTACCGCCGTTTGGCCAGCACGAATATTTTCATCTGAGTCCGGCGCACTTCCTGTGGGCTTGGTCCACACCCACACAATAGAGGCTTCTCAATTCTTACATTTCCCCTCCTCGACTCCCCTCCTCGAGACTTAGTCCCGCCCACAGGAGATGCGAGCGGAGGACCGAGGAGGGGAACCGAGGAGAGAGGAGGGGAAGCAGCAGACGTTTAAAGAAATGAGAACTCCTCCCCTCTGAGCGGTCATTTTAAAGCGACGTCCGTTCATTATTACGTGGCAACAGCTGCATCAGCTGTCGAGTGTTTTGTCATAACACTGTATTTTATAATCTCTGTTAGATCAGCTGAACATTGTTCCCCCACATATTTACTTTGAATTAATTGAGAGTGCGGTATAATGAGACAATAACAGGCTGCAGATGCGGACACACACACACAAATATATTACGGGCCAAAAGTTGTATTTACAAGTATTAAAAGTAAGCATAGGACACCAAACCAACTGAGACCCATCTGTCCGCCGCATCTACGCACTGTACAACACACATCTACACACTGCACCACACACACACCTACAGCATAATCAGGCTACAGCCGTTGTGTATTTTATTATGTGAAGCACTAAATGGTCTTAGAAAAATATCGACTCTTTGTTTGTCGATATCTACTAAACTAAAGCAAATAAAGAGAGTATAGGCCTGTTATACTGAGTGATATATATTATACGCACTGCTCTGCTTTCTGCACGGACCTCACAGCTGTTCTCTCTGGAAACATCGCGATGCGATGAAAGCAATTTCTAAAATAATATCCATGGGATGCATGCAGAGCTGTCATTGGCTGAGATAAGTCCGGCCGTGCGTCACGCCTCCACCGGTCCCGGAAATGCATCCGCGGAGGAGCCGTGGAGGAACCATCAAGTGTATCCTCGGTTAGAGCTCCTCCAGAGAGCCTCCTCGACGCTCGATCCTCGGTCCTCGTGTGCATTTAGAGAAATTAGATGTCCTTCAACATGGCGCGCTGAAATTCATTTCCGGGTCACTAACGGAGGACCGAGGAGTCGAGGAGGGGAAATTTGAGTATTGAGAAGCCTCTATTATAAACATGCCATTTGTTGCAGCCTATATGGGCCCTTTCTCATTTCATCAAATCCCCCTCCTCAACTCCTCGGTCCTCCGGTAGTGACCCAGAAATGAATTTCAGCGCGCCATGTTGAAGGACATCTAATTTCTCTAAATGCACTTCGAGGACCGAGGATCGAGCGTCGAGGAGGCTCTCTGGAGGAGCTATAACCGAGGATACACTGATGGGTCCTCCACGGCTCCTTCGTGGATGCATTTCCGGGAACAGAGATGTTTCAAAGAGTCGTGACGCACGGCCGGACTTATCTCAGCCAATGACAGCTCTGCATGCATCCCCTGGATATTATTTTAGAAACTGCTTTCATCGCGACGCGATGTTTACAGTGAGAACAGCTGTGAGGTCCGTGCAGAAAGCAGAGCAGTGTGTATAATATATATCACTCAGTATAACAGGCCTACTCGTTTTATTTGCTTTAGTTTAGTAGGCTAGATATCTACAAACAAAGAGTCGATATTTTCTAAAACCATTTAGTGCTTCACATAATAAAATACACAACGGCTGTTAGGCTGTTAGCTGTATAAGTGCATGTGCGGTACAGTGTGTGTGTGTGTGTGTGTGTGTGTGTGTGTGTGTGTGTGTGTGTGTGTGTGTGTGTGTGTGTGTGTGTGTGTGTGTGTGTGTGTGTGTGTGTGTGGGGGTGTGTGTGTGTGTGTGTGTGTGTGTGTGTGTGTGTGTGTGTGTGTGTGTGTGTGTGTGTGTGGATGCAGCGGACAGACAGGTCTCAGTTGGTTTGGTGTCCTCTGCTTACTTTCAATACTTGTAAATAAAACTTTTGGCCCGTAATTTATTGTCCTCATTGTAGCGACCAGAGAGGGGGGGGGGGGATATATCCAGTCTCTGATAGTGTTACGTTATTATGAGAGTGCTCTGTTTGATTCTGATATTGTATATATTTATATAAATATATATGTGTGTGTGTGTGTCCGCATCTGTAGCCTGTTATTGTCTCATTATACCGCACTGTGAATGAATTAAAAGTAAATATATAAGTCGTCATGAACACATCTGTCCATCAGACTGGCTGCTGTGCCTCCTGTCACCATTAATGGACGTCTCTTTAAAATGACCGCTCAGAGGAGTTCTCATTTCTCTAACCGCCTGCTGCTTCCCCCCCTCTCTCCTCGGTTCCCTTCCTCGGCTCCTCGGCTCGCATCTCCTGTGGGCTGGACTAAGTCTCGAGGATAGGAGTCGAGGAGGGGAGTTAGAGAAATGAGAAAGGGCCATGGTTGCAGCATAGCATACACCTCTTTATTATACAAGAACACATGCGTGTTTACAGCATAGCAGCACCATTTCACAGGGGTTTACAGTTACTAAATACATTTACCAAAGTAGGCTACTTTACCTAAACACAAGGTTGAGGTTCTTAGACTTGACCTGAGTATTTTTTTCATACTTATATTTCCCTGCAATTCAGAGGCAAATAATTGCCTATTTTTATTTATTTTATACTAGTATATTTAATTTCACTACATACATTTGATAATTTGTTTTATTTGAAGATTCTGATTCTATGGAATATTATGTAATCAACAAATAATTGATTATGTAATGTTGTAGGCTAAGATGGACAGTATTAGGCTATTGCTATTTTTACTAAAGTAAAAGATCGAAGTACTTAATCCGCCCCTGGCTTTTAGAGGGATATGCTACTAAACACTGTATTTTGAAAAGCGAATCAATAATTTTCAAGTTTTATTGCAGGTTTTAGCTTTTTGTGAAAGTGACTGTTGAAAGTCAGCATTATGCAGTCAGCCGTAGTCTGAAGTTGTAAATGTTAAGAGGTTTTTCTTCCAGATGATCTCTAGCTCTTTCCAGCAGCTGAGTGGTTCAACTAAACATTGACGTTTGTTGACCTGAAGAACTAAAAAGACAATTTATCATGGAGAAACTATAGCACCAGACCTAAGGATATGGATTATCCCAACCTGGCAACCCATAGCTTTTCTTTATTAATCTATAATACATTAATCAATTATATATTACCTTTCAATAAAGTCATAATTTACAGACCTTTTATAAAGTGTCTGTATATTCTATATAGCAACAAATCACATATCCACCACATGCTGTGTTACACATTTTAATCAACACAATCTATCGGATCATTATCAGAGAAGATTATTAACAATTTAAAAAGCGTATTCCTCTTATTTACTCAAATCCTACATTGTTTTTGCAAGACATAATTACAATGAATGTATCATTGGGAATCTTATTAAACATTTTGTTGCAAAACTACTCTCTTATCTCTTGTTTTTTTTAAAATATATTATTATAACTTAAGTTTGACCTAAACACATACTGTATGTTTGGAATTATTTACATGAGAGTTTTGTGTTGTAATATTCACTGTAAAAGGATTTAGGGGAAGCTTAATCGGATATATTTAAGAATAAAGAGTGCAACATGAGTCAGGTATGATTTACACCCACTAGCTTATTAGTCTATATTTATCTGACCATGTGATAAGCAGACTCCTACTTCATGTTCAGAACAATGTGTTTAGCAATGCTTCTCCCTCCTGGCCATGATGTGCTATTACATACTGTTTTTGTTCACTCAATGGTTGAATACATCTCATTTGAGTTTCACAATAACATGATTTTTGACTATTGAAAACTGCAATTCTCAACTGTGACACATTACCTTGGGGTAGAGTTTGATGAACGTTGGACATTAAGAATGAACAACCAGTGCTCAGGCATTCAGCATGCATAGCAAACATGTTGGATCCTGACCCCAGGAATCTTAACGGCCCTCAAACAACCTGATCTGTCTTGTTACACACTGATGCCCCCTGCAGGCAGACTGGAGCAACAGCAATGCTTTCTTGACATTGCTGCATTTTGAATCTCAAAACCATACTGCAACAAAACCTTTTTGTGTTTTCTCACATTTTTTATTTTTCAAAATTGTGAATGCAGTTGGGATGTGCAGAAAAAAAAAATCTCCCTTAAAAAAAAGACAGAAAAAATGTTGGATACAAAAAAACACTACTTTTTTTTCTTTGCCCACTTCTATTATAAGTTAATGATGATGAGAAAAAACCTGATTTGCCGGATTTCTTTTATCTGCATCTTCTACAAATCTGTCATTCAGACGCATGGCAGTTGGCCAACAGAAACCAGTTGACCGTTGTACCGTCATACTATCTCCGTGTGCTGTTTGTTATCATTCAAACCTGCTTGCCACTCCCTAGCAACTAATTCAGGTGTGTCCAGGACCCGCCCTAGACGAGCTATGTGTGTGTACCTGTGTGCATGTTCTATGTGATTATAGGCTATGTGTCTCATAATTCAACCGGTTACAGATGAGTGGTAAAACTGAGAAAAACGATTTCAGAGATGTGACTGAGCTTTCACTGAGCAGACAGTGAGTCAGATTTCGTCTGCTGAGAAAACACAAGTGTACTTTTTCAGTGTGATAACGGTGTATAGATAGATAGATAGATAGATCTTTATTTGTTATTGTACAGGTACAACGAAATTACAATAGACTCAAGGTGCCAACACGCAACAACAAGACAATATAAAAACAACAAGACAATATAAAAACAACAAGACAATATAAAAACAACAAGACACTATAAAAACAATAAATGGGACTTAAAAAGACATGATAGGGAATATGTACATAAATAAATAATAAATAAATTAAATTGCACGATTCCCCTCGTATTGCACGGAAGGCTTATATCATTTAAATATTAGCAGCGTTTAGTGCACATATGGCCCTGGGGAAAAAACTGAGCTTGAGTCTGTTTGTCCGGGAAGACATGCCTGAGCGAAGCCGTACGAAGTGCTCGTTACCCGGGTGGTGTGGGTCCTTAAGGATTTTGACTGCCTTCTTAAGGCAACGAGAGCTGTACAGTACCTCCAGGGAGGGGAGGGGGCAACCAATGATCTTCTGGGCCGAGTTGATGACCCTTTGGAGCGCACCCCTCTCTGTGGCTGTGCAGCTGAGGAACCACACGCAGATGCAGTAGGTGAGGATGTATCTATGTGTTTGTGTGTCTATGTGTCATAATGTTTTGTGATAAAACGAAATGCTTCTCTGGACAATGTAACCACAAATTCCTTTTGGTGCACTTTAGTCCAAGAGATAGACTAGTGCAATCATGTGGGATCTATTGCTATGGGGTTAGTATCAACTTAGGTAAGAATAACAATGGGCTGGCCTAGGTACACGTAGTGTGGACTGTGCACGACCACACAAAGATACACACACACACACACACACACACACACACACACACACACACACACACACACACACACACACACACACACACACACACACACACACACACACACACACACACACACACACACACACACATACATACTGTCAAAAGATTTCCTGCAGATAAGCAAATATTGTAAAAGAAAAAAAGGTCAACACAAAGGTTACTTTTCTTTTTTAGCTCTTGATTATTGCGGAATGGCCTCTGATGATTTGTAGGCCTACATCAGTTTATGACTGAGGCCATGGGCCTTATATTCTGAGGAATATTGGGGGGGGTGGGGGTGGGGTTATGACATGATGAGGAGTTAATATTTTAAGATAGATAAGGCATTTAAAGGCTGTTTCTGGTTTTGTTTGTATAACAAATTGCTTGAAAAAATGCCTTCGAAATGAATTTATATTATCATGTAGTGAGGTCAAGTTGAAGTCAAACATTTCTTGAAGACGGGGGTTTCTGACCTCAGTGTTTATAAACCCATGGCTATTGCACCCTCTATTGTTTGTTATGTATTTGCTAAATTCCTTTTCATTTAGTTAATGTGACAACCTTGGTTCTGTCCCCCCGGTGGTCCTGTGAAGCAGCACTGAAGACATGTCTGAATTTCAGTATATGAATCCATGAATCAGTGGAAAGTCTGAGGAACCATCTGTGTGTTAACAAGCTGCTGGGGAAACTCAGATCACAGTGTTAATACGTGAGACAATGTTAATTGCCTACGTCATTTAATAAACCACTGTCAGGGTTGACTTTTTACCTCACTGTTTACTCATGAATGATATCAGTGTCAGTGTCTGGAAATGATATCATACATGTGTCTACAAGTGTCAGCAGGCCTCGCCTCTACTGTGAATCACTAGCCTTGATTCTTCAGAGTAAACCTGGTGATGCTCTTGCATTGCTTTTGATATAAAATCAGACACTTTGGTGTGAATACGTGTAGTTTTATATTCCAGATGTCAGTTTGATGATGACAACACTACATGAGTGACAAATTCCCCATTGCAACAAATCTCCTCTTCACAACCAGGAAATATTGCGGTGACCCGCAGTGAGAGCAAACATCAAGTTAAATATTTACTCCCAAGCTGTAAGCTGACAGTTAACTTTCCCCTCAAATGGCTCTGTGTATCTGAATGGACAATGCAGACAGATAGTGAAGGTTACAAACAAAACAAGGATTAAGGGTAGCTAGAGGGTCGCTCCAGTGCATGACAGACAGGTATTACAAATTATGAATATAACTAAGAACTATACCTGCATTATTTGTCACACCTTACTGTAACCGTCATGACATTTTAATCTACCAGAATGATTAATATCTTACAAAAAAAAAAATGTGAATGCTGTGAAAAAATATCCCTGCACAAGAATCCAGAAACAACTCTTAGGCAGTTGTGTGGCTGAGGTTGAATGAGGCCAAACCCTTTTTATTGCAGAGCTTATAATTAATGGCATGCTTCCAATTATTCCTCATTATCTCATTATACAGCAAGGTTCACTGTCCCACTGTTCAGTCTGTCTCTCTTTGCACGAAAGCTGTTATTAGACAGAAATTTGGAAAATTGTACATGTTCAGTCTTGTAGTGTCTTTTGTTTTTAGAACATGTATTAAGAGTGAGGAAATAAGTGAGTACGTAAAGCAAACCCACCTTAGCCAATAGTGGTATAACAAAAAATGTCAGTTGTGTCTTTAGATGGGTGTGTTTGACGTTTGAGGCTGTTTTTTGTTTGAAAGTCAAAAATAATTACCAGATGAGGCATTGTGTCATATCAGGGGCAGACAACTCATGCCAAGTGTTGTTAATTAAATGCAGTTAAAAAGTTTGACTGTGAAAAATTAAGATAGTAATGCTTGAATGTCTGGAGAATTCCAGTTTAGGGTGTTGGTCTCAATGACTGCCTGCTATCTATCTCTCATTCTATCTGTTCTCACACTTCTATGCGATGAGTACCTGCGTGTTTAGTGGCTAACACTCACCAGAGGGCACAATATGTCACCCAAGTCATAGAGTTTTCTCTATTGATCCTAGGCTTAGAAACTTTATCATGATGAACTTAATTAATAAAGACCAAAGCACTTGAGACATTGTGTGCATGTATATTTTTATATATTTTCATATATTTGTTATCTACCAAAATGTGATGGGAAATACAATCCCACTCAAGTTACGTTTTATTTTCAGACTTTTAATTTTCTGGAACTGCCTTCACTCCCTTCCACTTTCCAAATGATGTCCAACAGTGATTTTTACATTTTGATATGTGTATTTGGGTTGTATATATTGAACAAACATAAACCACCTGTGGTGTGTGTGTGTGTGTGTGTGTGTGTGTGTGTGTGTGTGTGTGTGCAGAGGAATGGAGATAAACATAAAATAAATACTTAGTGAACTTGGTGTTACTTCTTTGTCAGCTTCAAGCAGAGACACCAAACACGCATCAATCAAATGGACTCCTTCTGACCTCAAGAATGTTAAACCATGGATGAGAAATTCTTTGCACAACCACTATCTCTACTGACTCTGCTGAGGATTTAATGGGCCGGCTGCTGTATTTTTCAATTATCGTAAACTGTTTATAAACAGCACTATTACTTGCCAGGGTTTGAATAAAGGAAAGCAGGTCAAAAAATAGCAAGAAACCATAGTTTGAATCTTAAATCCAAACAAAAATCACATCATGAATTTAGAACAAGTCTTCATAGGGGCTATAAGTAAGATTAAGTGATAACTAAACATCTATAAAAAGACCGGCAGTCTTTAAGAATAAGTTATTTTTATTTTTGTATTTATTACATGAAAAATGTAGAGATGGATATATCACAGTGGAGGCTAATGTCCAACTGTTATTCATTGACAAATTAGACAGTCCAGTAAACATTTAAAAAACATTACGTTCAATCATCAACAGGAAAGGCAAAATGTTCTTTTGATGCAGTCAAGAAGATACAATTACAAACAAGCTACAACTGAGAAAAACATGTTTTATCTAATTAGACTTAAAAGTAAATAGAAATAAAAATGTAAACAACAGTATGAAGTACACCTAACCAATACCTGTCTCAAATTCATCATTATCATCATCATAGAGTTCTAGTTTGAAGAACAGTGGCTAAGTAGCCCATCTCATAGGCTTTTATTCATTTCCCCCAGGAAAGTCTATTAGCTTACTCAAAGTTAAACACATTTTGTTTCATGTATGCATGTTGAAATCAAAAGTTGTGATTACGACATACTTAACAACTTTTTAGAAGAACGAAAAGACAGCCCGAGCAATAATCTTCCCACACAGACCAGAGGGTGCCAGGAGTGTTTCGTAAACATAGCAAGGTGTGGTTTCTGTGCAAAAGCGGCCAGCTTCCGTCCATTCACACAGAGCAGAGCATTATCTGCGCAACAGGAGACAGGAGGGGAGCGCGGTATGTCCTCTGTGTGTACGACACAGCACACCGACATTTTAAGACTTTGTTCAAACTAACTTCGCAAACATGAGTATGTACGGCTCTAATACGAAATTGCCCACCTTGGGCCCGAGGAGTAATTCGAGACAGGATTTGGCGAATGCAAGTTTCAGAAACGACATGTTAGCCGGGGGAAACGGCTTCCAAGGAGAATACCCACCGGGGGACGGCGGATACACCTACGCCTACTCCAGGACCTCCTTGCACGGGGCCGGGGGATCGAATATGGCCGTTAGCATGGGGGCGGCAGGTGGGGGAATGAGGTAAGAAATCACCTGTTGCCTGAGGTTTTGCTTTAATAAGCCTTTACATGTCGTTAAATAATTTTTTTCCCAGCTTCCAAATCGCTGAACCATAAACTACACATTCATTATTAATACATGTTTTGTCATCCGCGTCCATGTAGCTAAAGCCATAAACCCCATTTGGGAATGTTTAATCGATAATGTTATTTTTATTGGCACCATTAAAGGTGGGGTAGGTACGTTTGAGAAACCGGCTCGAGATACACTTTTTGTTATATTCCATGGAATGCTCTTAACATCCCGATAGCAATGAATATTAAATGCTTTGACAATAAATCCATTAAAAAACGTCATCTGTGGAAGCCGTAGTACTGTAAAAAGCACGTCCAATAATTTTAGCCGGCCCGGCTAAAATAACTGGATGGCCTACCTGCCTGTCAGCCTTCCATCTGTGCACAAACTTATCTCGTGCCCTCATTGGTCATGTGCGCGTTCGTGTGTGTTGGAGGAGGGGCTCTGTAAGGAAGTGGAAGATTTTTTTTCCGGCTGTGTATTTTAAAATTCTAGCGCACTCGAGCTGGTTTCTCCAAAATTACCTACCCCACCTTTAAGATTAAGAAATGTAATCAAATAGGTTCCATTAACACTGCTAGCTCATCTGTAGCTGTCGAGCCAAGTATTTTATTTGTCCAAAATCTAAACAAGATCCATGTTGACCTACATTGCTAAGAACGTAATTTCCCTAGTTTGTCTTTCGTTTCAAAGTAATCATTGTTGTATCAATCTTGATTGATTGCCAAATATTCCATATAGGAAATAGCCTACGTGCATATGCCCCTTGAATGTCTTCCAGTTCAGTCATTCATTATGATGTGACTGCTAATGTTTGTGATGATTTCTGTGACAGAGCTTTTCAAACAATGTCCTTGCTGTACAAACTATTTCCTTATATAAAAAAATATTCTTAATGCTTAACTTATGGTGAACAAAGGTAAAGTAAAACATGAATGGGGGAGTTGCAATCTTTTTAAAGAGAGAGAGTCAAGAGTTTGTTCATTTTTTGTATTGGCAAACTTTTGATGACCTTTTCCTTGTCTGTTAAAAAAATTGTTTAAGGATTAAACTGCAAGTTTATGATTTTGAAAATGATTATTCCTCACCAGAAATGTCCTGTTGTCACGCAGTTTTTTCATTAAAACCTCTAACATATTTATAGTAAGTATATAGTATAGTATAGTAACTGTGTATAAAACTTATTTTTTAAATATGCTTTTTACATTGATATTTTTTTTAAGTTATATTACAAACTCTGAAAATGTGTTGTTTTGTTTTTTTCCCATGTGTAGTGCACAGGCAATTCAGCAAAAAGCTCTGTACCTGACAAACCAGTGCCAGAGCTTCATGCAGAGGGCCGAAAGGATTCTCCAGGGTGTAAGTGAAGCATACAGATTACACTGAACTCAACTCAAGTGTGTGTTTTCACTAATTGTTATAAGGTGTTCTCTTCATGCAGCAACATGGCAATGCTTTATCATCAGATATGATTTTAAAAACAGATAATATCATCCACAACGATTCAAGTGAAGTATAATTTGGCAGGAGTAAAGAGCTTAGTGTCTGTACTGTGTGATTCTATAGGGGGGTCAAGCTGCAGAGGCAGACAAGCTGTTGATGATGGCTGCAGAAACCATGGAGCAGATGATGGTCTGTGGCAGGGACCTGCAGCAAATGCGTATACCTAATGACATCTTTGGAAAGTAAGATAAGATGCAGCGTGATAGTTTGCTGTCTTTTTTTTTGCCACTGCATGCATACATTCATGAATACATATTACCTACCAAAGGTTAGTAGATACAATATTCTAGTATTTGAGGGTTTACAGGATAATCTGAATTTCATTCTGTAATGGAAGCTTTTAAAGACAAAGTATTTTGAGGAGTTGCCTTCTCAATATTGTTTTCAGCTGTATTTGCCCAGCAGATGTCTTTGATGTTCATGGCTCAGTGTGCCCTCTGGAAGATTCACAAATATTCCTTTTTTTTCTGCAACAACAGCGTAGAACATTTCCAGCACATGCATGGTGCTATGCAACAGCAACTAGGCAGTAGTGTGACGACAATCAGACGGAGAAAAAGCAGCGCGGGTTCCCAGGAAGGGGGGAGGATCTTTAATGACGCCATCGCCTGGATTTCTCAGCAAAAGGTGAGCACTACATTCATTAGAGACATCTAAGATCTCAATCAAAACAAATGTGGGTAATACGATTGAAATACATTTTATGATAATATTCCTCATCAAAACACATCACTATATATATATTTGTAGAATCAAATATAAAATGATGAAATACAGGATAAAAGTGTAATTATTAATCATCTGTGTTCCCCTTTAATGGACTAAACCCTTTACACAATATATATAATATAATGCATTTCATGTTAAAAAGAGTTGTAATTACTTGTTTTCACTAAATGATACAGATTAGTCACTAGTAAGAGTGAACTTGATGGCACCCTACGCACAAAACACTTTGTCCAATAGTATTATAACCGGTTTGGCAGAATGAAAAGTAGCACCTGCATGTGTGTTCATGCCTGAATGCGTAGCACCATTTTTGATGTGAAGTGAGGATGACAGAAAGGAGGGGGATGCACTTACACTATCACTTATTCTGACCTCCTGTAACTGAAACCATCTGGACATGCTGCCAAAACCTGATCCGTGAGTGAAAGAGGCCAGGGGGGGGGGGGGGGTGAAGGAGGATTGAAACAAAGAGTTCTGCCATTTCAGAAAGAGACGCCAGAGAGGAAGGCAGAAACAGAGAGCGGTGATATATAGTGATAAAGGAGCTGCGGGAGCCAAAAGAAAAGTAGAAGTAAAGCAGTGTGAATTGTGACACTTCCCAACGAGTGGGATAGGGCAGGTCAGCACAACTTTGACATGCTCATAGGAAAACGCCCGTCTATTCTCTACCTCCCCAATCCTCAACCCACCCAAAAAACACACCCTGTTGTTCTGTCACCACTTCAAGCCTCACCCTGTTTCATCATTCAGCCCCCCCTTCCGGTCGTGAGATTTAGAAATACTTCTTTGCATATTTTTCTGTCTCAGTTAATACTTTAAACTCCTTTGTTTAAACTAGAACACTGGAAACAGCACTTGATGACCTACTGCTTACATTCCCCCCCCTCTCTTTATGTACTTCCAGTCATCACAATTAGAAACGGGTTTATTGCCAAGTAGGTTAACACATACGAGGAATTTGCCTTGGTGTACCTACATACAGTCCACTTTTGTTGACCTTTCTACTATAGACATTAGCTGTTCTGCTGTCAGTCTCTTAACAGAGAAAGTGTGTGTAGCTTCAGCCAAGCAGTCATGCTTTGTTCTCTAACCACTCCCTTTTCGGGAGTGGTTAGAGAACAAAGCTTTGAGAGTGAAAACATGTAAGTGAAAAGCAGGGACTGGCTGAGGTTGTTTTTTTCTGGCAGAGCTCTTATCAAAGCTGAAAGGTTGCTAACAAGGGGGGAATAGTTGGGATAGTTTCCTGCTTGACAACCAATGTAAATGCTGACACCTGGAGGACAAAGAGGTGAAATACGTCAGGGAATAAAAGTCAGGGAGAATAGTGTTGAGACTAACAATTAGGTTGCCTTAAAGAATAAAGAGAGCTCACTGTGTTATTTCTTAGTTGATCTTACTAAAAAGCATTGCCTTTTTACGCTAAAGCGGATAAAGATAAGTCCTCTGTGCATTTTTCAAAAACCCTTAAATACACATGAACCACACCCACACCTTTGCACTGATTGACATTTTGCAGCAGTTCGTTTATCTGTCTATTGCACAAACACTGCATCATTTAAAAAAGGAAACAACGCATTGGTGACACATTTTTAGAGGTTAAAAATCTATCGGAAGGGAGTCCAGAAAGCATCAGTGGATCGATTATTCATTGTTGGTAATTCATTAATTATTTATTCAAACTTGTATGTATGCAGTACTGGTATTTCATAAACCATTGTACAGTAATGTTCCAACTAAATGCCATGTCAATTGAAGTAGATTTTGATATTGTAATTGTGTGCAGCACTTATTGCATTATAAAGTAATAAACTGTGATTCTGGGTCTTATAGCGCATGATTGAGACCGCTCCATATGGAGATGACTCCGAAACCATAGAAAAACAAATCACAAGCCACAGCAGAACCCACAGCTCTTTACAGAAGAGCCAGGAAGTAGACCGTGCCAGAGATGATCTGGTAAGTGGTTGTTTGGACCGGATTCTTTAGATATCTTATTTGTTAAGTACGATTTTTGACTGTGTATCATGTGTACAACAGTTTTGTAATCTTATTCAAGACTGAGAAACAAACACAATATCTTTCTTCAGAACTTGAGGGGGGACAAGTACAACCTGGCAATCATGGAACAAGAATGGGAAAGCCTGCAGGTAAAACCAAACTATTTTACAAAGATGTTTTTTATAGTTTGTCAAAATCCTTTTTTTAAAAAAAATACATATTCCTGTCTGTCTCAGAAAATGTCCCACAACCGTGCGGATCAGCTGCGAGACCTTCTGGGCATCATCAATGACATCTCCAGAGCCATCATGTGGGTGAATGAGAGAGAGGAGGAAGAGCTTATGTTTGACTGGGGAGATAAGAACATCGACCACTATATCCCAAAAAAGCAAGAGAGCTACTCGGTAAGACTTTCTATCTGAACCCCTCTTTTCTCCTGGTTTGGTGTTTCTATCATTACAATCGTAGTTAAAGGTCCCATGTCATGGCCATTTCCACTGATCATAATTCCATTGTTGAGGTCTATTAGAATAGATTTATATTGTGCAATTTTCCAAAATCACTTTGGTTTCTCATACAGCATCTCTCTGTAAACTATATGTATTCACTGAATTTCACTCTCTGCCTTTAACGGCTCGTTGTAGCTCCAATAGCTCCAGCCCCCACCCTCCCTGTGAGCACAGTGTGCTCTGATTGGTTGGGACGTTGTGAATCGAGCTGAGCTCCGTGGAGGTGTGGTTTCCTTGTTTAGCGATACACAGCGAAACACAGCCAAACTCATCCTGAGCACACACAAAGTCACAGCCGAAGTAAAAACAATAAGTGTGGCTTGATATTGAGTAAGAAAAAGGTTGATAAACGCTGTGAGAATGGGTCTGCAGCGAGAATTTCGCCGCGATTCCAACTGTCTGTTATCAGCCTGCAGCCCGAGAGGAGAGATCAGCAGAGCTGCATGCACTGAGTGTGTGAGGAAGTCCGTGGATTGGTCAATTTGGACCAATCAGCGCGGGCTTAACGTAACGGCTCCGCGGACGTAACATAACGGCTCCACGGATTGGTCCATTTGGTTCCGGGTAACGCATGACATCATGAGTTACCCGGAAGAATCAATGGACAGTGACGTATCTCCAACGAGGCGTTTTGGGGAGGTATTTTCTGTGTTAGAGTTTTACTCGCTACAGGGTGTACTTTGAGGGTTTTGACTCTGCACACCGTTTACATGCATAAAAACCTTCATAACACACAAGGGGACGGGTAATAACCGGAAAAGCATGTCATGGGACCTTTAAGTATGTTCTGTATGTCTTGGTCCCTTACTTCCTGTTCTCCTGACAGGAGCTGATGGGGGATCTGGAGGAGAAAGAGAAGGACCTAAACAAGCTGAAGCTGAAAGCGGATGGACTCCTGAACAACAACCACCCTGCCTCAGATAAAATTGAAGTAAGGTGTTTTATTTTATTCTGGGTATTCCATCATTATAAAGAAAAAATGTGCTATGCACTGACAACTGTGTGTGCCAACAGGCCTACATGGACACCTTACAGACCCAGTGGAGCTGGCTTCTCCAGATCACCAAGTGTATCCATGTTCACTTGAAGGAGAATGCTGCCTACAGCCAAGTACGTGCTCAATCCTGTTCCAGCTGGTATGAAAGAATGCCCTGCTGGTCTGTTAGTGTGATTACTAATTAAAGCTTTTTGCTGCCCTCTTCAGTTTTTCAAGGAGGCCAATGAGACCGCTGCAAAGCTGCAGAAGGAGCACGAGACTATCCGAAGCAAGTTTACCTGCGACAAGAACACCTCACTGGATACCCTCACTGAGCTCCTGAGAAACCTGGAGGTATCACTATACATTTAAACATCTAGATTACCATTTTCCTGCTGGTGTGAAGTACAAAGCATGCTCAACTATTTGTTCTGTCAAATCATTTGGGTTTAAACCACCAGTTTCTTAAACGACACAATGGAATTCCTGTGCATTGTGTCTGCAGTTTGTTGTCTGAATTCACGTTTTGAACTTTGGTTTACAGTTGCCGTGTACAGTGGCTCCGTTAATAACACAGATGTGATGTTTGCATGTTTACAGAAAGAGAAGGAGCGAGTCGTCGACAATAAGAGGCAGGTCCACAGTCTGGTTAACAAATCTAAGAGCATTATCAGGCTGAAACCTCGTAACCCAGAGGAGAAGAGCAGCAGCCCCGTCATGGTCGAGGCCATATGTGACTTTAAACAAGACCAGGTGGGATATTCTTTCTCTATCTCACACACAAATACACACCCACACTGAGACCCAGAGTAATAAGTGGAGCATTACAGGAATAAATCAGCATTTTCTCAGTTGGGATTTTCTGTTTTGTGCTTCAGATCGGGATTTTGAAAGGGAATGAGGGCATCCTGAAGGATAACTCGCAGCGCAGCAAGTGGCTTGTGACTGGACCTGGAGGTCTGGACATGTTGGTTCCCTCTGTGTGTCTGCTGATCCCCCCACCAAACCCTCTCAGCATTGGCCTTGCCAGCAAGTAAGAACCATCCAGTAAATGTACGCCAATGTAGGTCTGAAAAAGCCCTGGTTAGAGTTTTTTTCCCTTTAATAACTATATTTGAAATAAATGGAAAAAGCTTCCCTTTTGGGATGACTATGCATATGTTGTTGTTCAATATGTTCTTAAAGGTTTTAATTAGCAAAGAAACGAGTTAGCAATCTGTTAAAATTACTATGACAATATATCATAATGTTTATTATATAGTGTTTGATTTGAATGGCTTGTGGTTTTTCTAGGTATGAGCAGTATTATGAAGCCATCATGAACCTCTGGAATCAGATCTACATCAACATCAAGAGTCTCATCGCATGGCAATACTGCCTCAAAGACATGACTTACATCAACTCCCTCACTTCCAGCATGGTGAGATATCACAACGAAGGCAATACACTTAAAGGGCAACTACACTAACATCTCTCTCTCAAATCTAAAAACTAGAGAAAGGGCTAAAACATAAACGTAGGGAGGCGTATGGCGCATTGGATAGAGCCTTGGTGTTCGGATCAGGGGGTCACAGGTTCAAACCCCACTGCAGTCAGCATGTCGTTGTGTCCCTGGGCAAGACACTTCAACCCTATTGCTCCTGTGGGGATTGTCCACAGTATTGAGTATGTAAGTCGCTTTGGATAAAAGCGACATGTAATGTAATGTTATCAAGTATAAAGTCTGGATCTTCTATATCTTCTATATATATATATATATATATATATATATATATATATATATATATAAAAAGCTCATTTTAGTATAAAAAGGAAAGCAAATGTTCAGCTCTAGACTTATACTTGATGACATCACAAGTTTGAGAATTACTTCTGACTAGATTGAACTTTCCAATGCTATAAAATATGTAAATTAGCTTCTTTATTAAACTAATTCCCAGTTTTACTGTTTTATAATAGCTTAACTGTTTTTATACCAAGCAAAGCTAGATAAAACCAGGTTTCCATCCTATCTGAAACACGGTTTGCAGAAGTCTGCTCACTTCCTGTGTCTTTTCCTTAACCTGACCCCTGTCCATTGTCTTGCAGCTGTCTAAGATGCGACCCGATGAGTACCGCAGTATCTTCAAAAGACTGGAGAGTCATTACCAAGAGTTCTTGCGTACCAGCCAAGGTTCTGAGATGTTTGGGGAAGAAGAAAAGAAAAATATCCAGGACAACTTTGATAAAACCCAGGCCCACTATGATACAATGGTTGGTTCCAGTAAGTGTCAAATATCCTTATCTTCCTCTTAAATTGTCAGGCCACTAAATGTGCAAAAGTACTTCTGTTTCTTTCCACTATACATTGACATTCTTCACATTTTCCTGCAACCAATAAAGGGACTCCTGCCGCGATTCCCGAAACAATTCTCCCCATGGTCACATCCCCGGTCATACCCCCGGTCACACCCCCGCCTCCCACAACCAGTTCTTCCCTCAGCGTCGTCCTGCTCAGAAATCTGCAAGATATTCATCGCAGGCTGGAGCTGGCTGAGTCGGGGGTCACCAGCCATCTTCACATTCGCCTGGGGGAGAACAGCGTGCACGAGAGCTCAGTGCACATCGAGAAGCTAGAGGTGTGTATCTTTTCTTACAGTTCAGTCTAATTATAAGTGAGATGCTCTTTGCTTGAAAACACTTGCAAAATATAGGTAACACACGATACATTATAAAACAACTGATTATGCTAAATGTTAATTATCATACAATATTGAAATCCAGATTGTGCACCAAGAATTGGACTCCATTCATGATGAGTACATGCGACTCAGAGAAAAGATTCTTAAACAACTGGAGGGGATACCTCAAGAATCTGAGCAAGCCAAGTTCCTCCACTCTGAACTGAAAATCATCAACCAAAAACTGGGTGGCCTGCAGGCTCTCTACCCTGCCTACTTTGAAAGGTACATTTCACACACATCACATCACTTTTCTTTTCTTTTTATGTTAATAAATTATTGATAAAACTCACTTTGTTCTCTCATTAAAGGCTTTGAAAGTGATCTGCAAGAACCAGTGCATTTAACATGAAGGCTTTGTGTCTTTGACAGGATGTCAGCTGTTCAGGCTTTTCTCCAAAGCCTCCTTCAGGCTGAAGACATCATTAAAGTCCACGAGGCCCGGCTGACAGAGAAGGAGACCTCCTCTCTGGACCTCGAAGAGGTGGAAAACTATCGGAGCACACTGAAGGTTTGATACACTTTTTATAGATATGTATTTTAATAATGAAGTACTGAAATAAGTATTCTACTTCAATACAGATTTGAGTTACTTATACTTGAGTATTCAAATGTAATGTCGCTTTATACTTCTGCTCCGCTACAAGTCAGATGGAACTTGTTATTCTGGCCAATTGTTCTGCATTATGAGTACTTTTGAGGCCTTTTGCCAATGATACTTTTGTATTTTTTACTTAAAAGGACATTTTCAATGCAGAAATGTTACTTTTATTGGATTATTTTAATATTACAACATTGCCATTTTTTACTTTAGTTAGCAAACTTAATACCTTTTCCAAAAGTAACAAAATGTAAGATTCTCATCAAATCATGTCCATATTGTCAGATTAAACACCTCTTGATGTAAAAAATACTTTATAATTATTATTATTATCATTATTGTGGACATTTAAAATCCACTTTGTGATTTTCTATTCAAGCAAATGAAAAGCGATCTGGATCAAAAAAGAAACCTTCTGACGGCAATGGAATCTGACCTGAGTAGGGCAGTGCACTGGAATGGTCAAATCACTGAGCCCTACCACAAGTGTGACGTAGACTTGGCCAGGTACTCAGACCAGGTGGGCCAGATGTCCGACCGCTGGCGCCGCATCCAAACCCAGATTGACAGCAGGTACATAGTTTATGCATTTACACACATTTCTTTAATACCTGTGAATATTTCTTCACATCCTCCCTCCGTCATTGCTAGTAACAGCACTAAAAATATCCCTTCATCCCTTCCCCTGCCTCCTACTCTTTCCTCCTCAGAGTGTGGGATTTGGAGAAGCAGGAGAAACAGCTGCAACATTATCAGCAGAGCAGCAATCTCCTGGAGCAGTGGATCAACAATACCAGGAAGCGACAGGACACCCTTCAGACGGTTAAGCTCAACGACGTCCAGACTCTAATGGACCACCTTAACCAACAGAAGGCACGTCTTCTTTATACCAATAAATTGTAATCAATAATGACATTTGAACTGATTTGATTTCGTATTGGAAATATCCACCCATCCATTTTAATTGAGACAGCTTGAGCATTTGTGTAGGTGTAGATTTTTTACATTGTACAACAGCAAAAGAAAAGTTTGAAAACACATAAAAGTTAACTTACTATATTAACCAAATATATTTATTAATTTAGGTACCACTTGTTATAATATAATTAATGTATATTATTGTCTGATAAAGTAATAGCTCTCTTAGAAGAGTCACAGTCTGGACAGTGTTGTGTTAAATCAGTCAATGTAATGCCACCTTTTGCTCACTGCACAGGCTCTTCACACTGAAATAAAAGGAAAGAAGGAGAAAGTAGAGGTTATGCAGAAAAACGCAGACACCTGTGCGTCCTCCATAAAGGTAGGTGGTCAATAAATCTCCCCCATTTGTTTATTTAATATTATTTTTAAATACAGGAAAGAGATTGTGGTGCAAAATAATGAAGTCCATGTTGTGTTATGGGTTTTCAGGACTATGAGCTGCAGCTGGCTTCCTACAGTTCAGGCCTGGAAACACTGCTTAACATTCCTATCAAGAGGATAATGCTGCGGTCCCCCGCTTCTGTGGTCAGACAAGAGGTTTGAGTCCCTCCATTACGTCATATGAAACCAATTTTCAGTTAGATATTGTGTTCATCTTCTGTTTGTCAAATTTCAATTAAACAATGATTATTGCCTTTGTATTTTAAGCTTATGCAATACAACCTATTTAAGGTTAATCCCATAATTGCATATATTATTTAATGATATCACTGGTATTTATTTAACAAATGATCTTTTTTTAATCCTCTTATTTTGACTCCCAACAGGCATCTGGCCTCCAGTCCAACTACATCGAGCTACTGACCCGCTCAAGTGACTACTACAAGTTCCTGGGGGAGCTCCTGAAGAACATGGAGGAGCTGAAGGTAGGTTTCCGATTTGTAAGATGCCATTAAAGACATTGAGTCAAGTCAATATTATTATCTTAGTAAAATAAATAGTATGATCAAATTAATATATGTGAACAAATAAGTTGGTTTTAAAAATATAAAAGAAGTCACTGACGCTCTTCCTGTTTTTTCAATGCTCTCTCTACAGATCAGGAACACAAAGATAGATATGTTAGAGGAGGAACTGAGGCGTCTGAAGGACGAAATCCAGGGCCATAATCAGAAAAACAAGTCTCTGGAGGAGGCTATGGCCCGCTTAAAGCTGGAGCTCTCTCAATCACAGGAGAAGCTAATTTCTATGGAAGAGATTAAGGTGACCCACACGATGCATGTTAATGCCACCAAGGATAGCCTAGAGAGCACACACAGCAAGCTTCGAGATCTTAATGAACAACTGATCCAAATTAAATACGAGCTGGATGAAGAAAAGAGGAAGAGAAGACTGGCAGAGGAGCGCTACACCAGCCAGCAAGAAGAGTATGAGGGGGCCGTTCGCCGCAGACAGAAAGAGCTAGAAGAACTCAACTGGAGCAAGATTGATTTAGAAAAGTCGGTGAAGGACAAAGAACGTGAAGTGGAGAGGATGAAGATACTGTTAGATGAGGAAGTGCTGCGTCGACGAAACGCTGAATCCGATATCTCAAAGGTAAGAACAAAGTACACACAGGAGCTTAGTGAACTCAAGCAGACATACGAGACACAGATCCATGTTACCAAGACCACGATCCTGAAAACCGAGCAGCAGAAAGAAGAAGACACAGCAGATCTGAGGCTGCAAGTTGACCGACTCACTGCTGAAAAGAGAGATCTAGAGGAGGAGCTGAGGAGGCTCAGGAACTCCATTGATCAGATGGAAGAACATAAGAGCAGAGCAGAGCAGGAGGTCAGCCAGCAGAGGGCCTCGCTGGTACAAGAAACAAGAGTGCGCAGTGAGTTGGAGATTCAGCTGAGAACACTGATGCAACAGGGAGGGGACAATGACCTCAAACTAAAGGAGGCCACCGAAAACATTCAGGAAAAGTCCAGGCAGATCAGTCTTCTAACATTTAACCTGGAGGAGGAGGTGAAGAAGAGGAGGAACTTGGATTTGGAAATCAATCACCTGAAACAGGCTGAGGCAGATTTGAAGGCAAAGAACGCCTCCTACCTGGAGTCCATAAATATACTTAAAGTGTCTGAGCAGGAGATCCGCATCACCCGGGTAGAGCTGGAGAAGCAGACCAGCGAGAAAGCCAAGGTTGAGCAGAGTTCTGCCAGGCTGCAGAGCCGTATTCGGGAACTTCAGTGCTCTTTGGATGGAATGGAAGCTGAGGTGGAGAAGCAAAAGAAAGCAACCCAAGAAGAGTTCACACGTAGAAAGAGAATGGAGGCAGAGTTGCAGAGGATGACACATACTTGCAGAGAACACACTACCACGATAAGCACACTGAAATCTATCCAGATAGAGACTTCCACCAGTGGAAGGAAGTATGCGCAGGACCTCAACGCCCTCCAGGAGGCTCTGGACAAGAGTCTGAGAGAGCATAAAGTCACCAAGCAGGAACTGGCGGCTGTCACATCTGACCTGAGGTCACTTAAACAGAAACTCCAACAGGAAATGGCTCGTATTGATGAGCTCAACCAACGTAATGAGAACCTGTATAAGACCATTGAGGAGAAGAGCCTCCAGCTTAACAACTTCACTACAGAGATTGAAAAGCTAAAGACTCTGACGCAGAACCTGACGAAGGAAAGACTGAAGTTGGACGAGGAGCTGAGGAAAGTGAAACAGGAGAGGGATGAGCTGAAGCTTAACAAAGACGATATTGATGGAGAAACTTCCTCTCAGATCTCAGCCTTGCATGTCCAGCTTCAGAGTAGTTCCAGGAGGACCGCGGAGCTCCAGGGCCTCATCAATGACCTGACCAGGGAGAGGGAAAAACTTAAAATGGAAATAGACAAAGTCCAAAAGCAATCACTTGAGGTATTTTCGATAGCATTGATGGATCAACCCCACATAATTCAACTATTTGTGTCCTGCTTTTGCATGAATGCTTTAGGTGCTTTGAATCTGAGTATTTCAAAGTGGCCCTGTTATATTAGGGGCACATGATTTTATTTTTTTATTGGAATTCACTCACTTACTAATGCTTTTTCTTAGACATGCATGTTGTTCACCCATTCTCATTGTACATTCTGCCGTTCAACCTCAGTTGTACGAAACATAATAATCACTACTGCATACTAATCGATGTATAATAATAATATATTGATGATATATAATTGAATACATTTATTTAGATTAGCAATTAGTTTAATCGATATTGATTTGGTTGAGATACAATTGGCCAGGTGCCTCACAAATTAAATAGATAAGCACTTACAACATGCTGCCAAGGAAGAGCACGTAATGAGTTGTGGCTCTTTACATATGCTGCGTTTTGCCATGCATAATTTCTTGGCTTTTCTTTACAGAAATAATACCGTGTTTTCTTATCTCTTCGCAGACATCCATGATGGTGCATAGTTCCCAAAGCCAATACAGTGAGCTGCTGCTGGAGAGGGACAGTTTGCTGTCTAGGCTTAAACTGCTGGACCAGGACAAGAATCGTAATCAGCGCACAGAAGAAGAGCTAACCCGCATCAAGATCACGCTAGATACTGAGCTCCGCAACAAAAAGCATCTTCAGGATGAAAATAATGGTATCCTCAAGGATTTCAACCAAATGAAGAGCCAGTATGAGTTGAGAGAAAGCCACATTAGGAAGTTTGAATCAGACAGAGACAAGGCTGATCGAGACCGGATCTCCCTGAAGAATGAGATAGATAGGCTCACGAGGGAGCTGAAGAGTATTGAGGAGAGGTACAAGAGCCGTCTGACGATCTCTGAAAAGGAGGCAGCAGACCTGGCTCTCAAGAGAGCGGCGCTGGAGAAAGAGATACAGAGGCTGCAGCAGAGACCCAGCACTCTGAACAGGCAGACCCAGACAAATGAAAATGTCCCAACAATCGATCCATCCAAGCTGATATTTGATGGGGTACGCCGCAAAGTCACAGCCCACCAGCTTTGTGACTGTGGTATAATCACTAAAACCACACTGGACCAGCTCCTAAATGGAAAGAAGACAGTGGATGAGGTAGCCATGGACATCCAGCTGAGTCTTAAAGGCACTGGCATTATTGCTGGCATGAAAGCAGGTTCTCAAGGGAAAATGCCGTTCACTGAAGCGAAAAACAAGGATCTCATCACTCCAGAGAGCGCCCTCATGCTCCTTGAAGCTCAAGCTGCAACAGGCTACATAGTGGACCCAGCATTGAATGAAAAGATGCCTGTGGATACTGCCTGCTCAAGAGGGATTGTAGACACAGCAGACAGAGACACCTTGCTGACAGCTGAAGCAGCCAGCACAGGTTTTAAAGATCCATACAGTGGCAAATTATTATCTGTGGGTCAGGCTTGCAAACAGGGCCGTGTAGACAAAGTCACAGCCATCCGCTTGCTCCAGGCTCAGGATTCTGTTGGAGGCATTTTGGACCCAGTTCTGAGTGTGTTCCTTCCCAAAGATCTGGCCTTGGATCGCAATCTTATTGATGAAGAGCTCTACAGGGCTTTGAACAAAGACCCCACCTGCTACCTGGATCCTACAACAGCAAAGAAGATCAGCTATAATGACCTTCGGAAGAAGGCCAAGGTGGAACCTGTCTCTGGCTTGCTTCTGCTCAGTGGTCCAGAACAGCCCGATAAAGTCCCTGGTATCAGAGGGTATGTCACCATTTTAGAGCTCTACTCCTCTGGACTGCTGAGTGAAATTGATTGGGCAAGGTTTAAAGCAGGCGACCTCACCAGCAGTGAAATTCAAGAGAATCTAAAGTCCTATCTCTATGGCTCCTCCTGCATTGCAGGGATCTATGATGAGGCCAATGACAGAATAATGCCTTTCTATCAGGCTATGAAGGAAGGCCTGCTCATGCGAGGAACTACCCTGGAACTACTTGAGGCCCAAGCTGCTTCTGGCTTCATTGTTGATCCAGTCAACAATCTGTTCTTGACAGTAGATGAGGCTGCAAAGAGAGGCCTGATAGGAAAAGAGTTTAAGAATAAGCTGTTATCTGCAGAGAAGGCAGTAACTGGATACAAAGATCCATCCACAGGAAACAAAATCTCCCTCTTCGAGGCTATTGACAAAGATCTTATTGAGAAAGGTCATGGAATCCGTCTTCTTGAAGCCCAAATCGCCAGCGGTGGGATTATTGACCCCAAAGAAAACCACCGTATTGATATCGCTGTTGCCTATAAAAGGGGATACTTTGATGAGGAAATGAATGAGATCCTAACTTATGAAGGTGATGACACAAAAGGCTTTTTTGACCCTAATACTAAGGATAACCTGACATATCTTCAGCTGAAGGACAGGTGCATGACAGATCCCAAAACAGGCCTAACTCTCCTGCCAATCAATGACAAAAAGAAGGCCAAGAAGTCACAGGAGAGCCGTACCAATATCCTCCGCAAGAGGAGGGTTGTGATCGTTGACCCAGAAACTAACCTGGAGATGTCAGTGAGGGAGGCCTATCACCGAGAGCTTATTGACTATGACACTTTCCTGGACTTGTCGGAGCAGGAGTGTGAGTGGGAGGAGATAACTATCACAGCGTCTGATGGCTCTGAGCGTTTGGTGATCGTGGATAGGAAAACAGGCACCCAGTATGACATCCAGGACTGCCTGGAACGCGGTATCATTGATCAGACATATATCAATCAGTATCGTGCTGGAACGCTGACCTTGACACAGTTTGCTGACCAAATCACCAGCAGAACCAGCAGTACAGAGATGCACATTGCAGCCAGCAATGTTGATGACATATTCACCTGCAGCAGCAATCCCACCCAGGCCACACCATCTTCTCCCACAGTTCGTAAACGCTTCAACAGTGTTGTTATTACTGTTTCTCCCCCTGAAATGTTTGATGACCACAGCCCTGTGGGGGCTATATTCGACACAGAGACCTTGGAGAAAGTAACTGTGACTGAAGGGCTCCGGAGAGGTATAGTTGACACTATTACAGCACAGAGGCTACTGGAGGCCCAGGCATGCACAGGAGGTATTATCAACCCTGCTAATGGTGATAGACTGTCGCTGCAGGATGCTGTCCATCAGAGTATCATCGACGAAAGCATGAGTGCTAAGCTGAAAGCTGCCCAGAAAGCCTATGTTGGTTTTGAGGATGTGAAGACTAAAAGAAAGATGTCCGCAGCAGAGGCAGTGAAGGAGACATGGTTGCCCTATGAAGCTGGCCAGAGATTTTTAGAATTTCAGTACCTGACAGGAGGCCTGATAGAGCCTGGCTCTAGACGTCGCATCACCATTGAAGAGGCTATTCGTAGAGGTTGGCTGGATGGTCAAGGGGCCCAGAAGCTTCAGGATACAAGGAACCACCAGAAGAACCTGACATGCCCGAAGACAAAACTAAAGATCGCCTACAAGCAAGCCATGGACAGCTGCATGGTGGAAGAAAGCAATGGTATGAAGATGCTGCCGGCCTCCTCAATATCCTCCAAGGGAATCAGCAGCCCTTACAATGTCTCCAACCCAGGATCTCGCTCCGGGTCCAGGGCTGGTTCCCTTGCTGGCTCCAGGAGTGGATCTCGTAGAGGAAGTGTGGATTACTCCTCTAGCAGCTTCACATTCAGCTCCAGCAGTACCACCTTGAGCAATTCTAAATCTTAATACACAGCATAGAAAAATGAATCTAGACCTGTTTTTAACAACAGTCCATATGCAGTTTGAGTACTCTTTTAACAGTTTGCTTTTCTAAATGCTTTTCTGCTACTTGATGATGATATTTTGGGAAATTAGTTATTTTAAATGCATTTAAATGTTTTGATAGTTTGCAGATTTTGGTGATTTGGTTTTCCAATATTTACATGTATGCAGAGTATAATTAATATTCTTATTCTAAACCACACAAGTTAAATGAACATATTTGTCATAGCTCATTTTAATACATGGCTTATATTCAGAAATTAACAATGTGTTATTTTAAAGTATGCTTCAAAATTAAGTTGGCTATTTTATATTCTTATTTTTTTGCAGCTAGACTTGTGTATGATTTCATTTTTTTGTTGAAATACAAACCAAACGCATTTTGTTGATTGCAAATGCTGGTTAGCTTAAAATACTGACTTGTATGATTAATGATCAACTGCAAAAATCACTTGCTACTAACATGTTATTCTCACACAATTGAAAATAAAATGTTCATAACAATGTTGATTCATTCCATTACTCATTAATTATTTTATTAGCTTAATATTTCTTTGTTGTGCATTAATAGACAGTTTTATAACCGTTCACTGTTTAAGGAGAGGCTCAGCAGTATCAATTTTAACCAATGAGTGGCGCTAATTGTCATACTAAAATAGTTCAGATGCAAGTCTGATTAAACCTAAATGCCAGTCTGTTTGCCACTTTGGTTATATATTATAATATAGCAACACTGTAATGTTGGATTGACGAAACAACTAGCAATGTATAACCTGATATTTAAAACATGCTAATCATGCTCAATATAAAACTATATACATGAACAAACATGGTTTCTATGGTTCAAGGCTTTTATTAGTCATACGTACATAGCTACAGTGTAGTTATGACGATGACAATCTTAGGTCACAGGCCTTGTTGGGTTATAAACAATGAGTATAAATGATCAAGCTCTACTTTGGCTTTAAGATAATTTAACTGCGTCAGCAAACTCCACTGGAGATTGGGATATTTTAACATACTGTAGTAGATAGCTCTCATCATTAAGACAAAAATAATACCTTATTTGCTAATTCCTTTTACTTGGAAAGTGCATTAGAGCAAAAACTATTGTTGCCAATAAATATACGGAATGAACCCCCCTAAAATTGTCATTAAGCCTACCACTGAACCACGATAATTATATTGACTGAGTTTTTAACATTAAAGATATTTTAGGTAAATTGTGATTTTGGGCTTGATGAATAAAACAGAATTGACATGTTTGTTTTGCTGTAGTAGACACTGTAGGTATAGGCTATAGGGGGAAAAGGCACTTATGGAAATATAGTACATATTTCCATACCAATCAGAATACTTTAATTATCCAGAGATTGGATTTTGTGACAGTTGCTTCATTTTAGAATACAATAAAATAAAATATAATAAAAATATTCACATTAACATAACAAATTAAAGTTAAAATGCACACATTCCTACTTCAACAACATTACATTATGTGAACATTTCTCTATATGACCAAGTGTCTTTTATTTACATTGTGTTAAAATAAGATGTAGATAAGATGCACTTTATTAATCCCAATTTGGGAAACATTTTTGTTACACGAGCATAAAACAAAACAAGGCACATAATAACAAATTAAAAGAGTATAATAAACTATTCTTAAATATAAACATCTCAAAATAGAAATAATAATAAACCAGCATTAGAGAGTAAGACAAATATACAGAAGACCATGAAGATAAAAATGTTTAATGATGTAATGGACTGTACACATATGAAGAGTTTTTGGGGGGTCCTGTTGGGGGGGGGGGGTGGCTGGAGGAAGTATCCGTCTGCGTGTGAGGGGTGAGGGTGAGAACAAATGGAGACAGGCATCGGTAGGAGGCCGTAGAGAGGGGAGGAAGTGTGGAAGGGGGAGGGAACAAGGGAGACAGCCCTAGCGGCACAGTGGGAGGACTATCCCATGCCAGGACTTGTGGCGGCTGCAGCGGCCCGGACTGAAGGAAGTGTGCAGGGGGGCTGAGCAGCAGAACAGCAGCAGACCAGGAACCGAACTCAGGCTTCCATTTTATCACCGACAGCCTCTGAAAAGGAGAGGACCGGGTCCAGCTGAGCACATTCCAGCAGAGGAAAATGAGCCTTTCAGCCTGCATTAAGCCTGTATGACGGGCTGAGGGCTCTCTGATCAGGACTGTACCCACTACTTCTGCAGCCTCGACTGACAAAGGGACACAGAGGAGAAAAACCCCAGAATCAAAGTGCTCGCTTTCTGTTTGAAAAGGTAAGGGCACTATGTTTGAACTTTTACACGGTCAATACTTAGCAGGGAGGCCTTTTTAAAACTAGGCTGGTCAGTATTTAAGGGCAGGATTAGTCTTTCAGACATTGTGGATTTAGTTTTCTCTTCTCTTCAGCTCTTTGCTCAGTCACATTTAATTGAGTTTGCTCAATTATTCAAAGTGCAAAACAGGCCACTGCCCTCTTTATTTATTTTGGCTCCGACTAAAACCAGAGATGTGTGTTTGTGTTTTGCTCCAGCTCCTCCAGCAGCACAGAGAAGGGACTCATTCAAACTGACCCAGCACTGATTCCCTGTTCAATGTGAACGAGTATTATTTAAAGTCTTTGAATTGAACTTCCTGAATCTTGGATTTAAATATGTGGGTCTTTTTTATCTTTTAAATGTCTTCCTCAATGAACTGTGTTTTGCAATGGCTATAATTTGGGGTTCCTTGCTATTGTGGGCTCTGGAGACCTTGTATAATGTGAAACACATGGGGCCATTCTTGTGGAAGACTTGTATCCAGTAGTCTGAAAAGTTCCAAAAGAAACCATGCGTTTGAATTTCTCAGTCGGTAGATAAATGATGTAGACAATCAGAACAAGAGTATGGTTTTTTTCTCTTTGAGCTACAGCTGCTGCGTGGTATTTGTGGCCCTAGGGCTGTGTTTCTCAGGCAGCCATTGTTGATGACATGTACAAGCGCCCTTACATCACAACAACTTCAACCCTCTTCACCTGAATATCAGTCACTCCTTTGGAAATCAGACACACACCTGCATTAACACCCTCTTTCTGTCAGGCAACATAAACCATGCAGGTTGTTCAGAACATTTTAAAGGCTAAACTCTTTCAAGATTAGCTTTAATTACAGACCCAGTAAGACAGGAGAAACATTTTTGAACCGGCAATTATAGCTTTTGTCCGTGGTTCAATTTGAAGTCAGTCGTATGAACAATATCTTGCCCCTCAAGGCGAAAAAAAAGGTGCATCAGAAAACCCAAAGTGTTAGGTGGTAATTACAAAGGGCTGGCAGGACGACAGATGAATGGGGATCCTGATGGTGTGGTTTGGACAGGTGGGTTGGCAGAAGGTTGGGGTTGTGTACTGTAAACAGAACACTGTGATCTAACCCTGGGAGGAACAGCATGGGACAGAGCGCTGGGGCATTTCACTTTGTCACGGCTGTGCCATGGCCACTTGGCTGACATGTGTAAGTCATTAAACAGAGAGAAGGAGACCAGAAGAAGGAAGGCTGTAACAGCTATAAAGAGAGTAGAGAAAAAGAGAGATGGAGGGAATGAGAGAGCGAGAGTTGGAACGTAATCCATTTTGGAACGCATTCCACATTGACCTTGGGATAGAAAACGGTAATTAGGGAGCACTTTAGGAGCCTTAAGGGTGCACAGATTTGCTCAGGGCTGTCATTTTTATTCCCTTCAACATATCTCATGAAAATGTGGGACAAATACATGTTAGAGTTCCAGGGTTACTAAATAAACGTACTAATAATACGCATCTCCCGCTTCCATGCCTCATGGTTTTGTTTATTTCAGTTCATTAGCAGTAAATGGGTGTCAAAGTCATTTTGTAAACATATAAAGCCCCTGACAGGAAAAGGCCAGAACAAACTGTGGGCGGCCTTGTCCCTCTCGGGGCCCTTCAACCAGCCTGTTATGTCACTGTGGACATGTTATCCCGCAGAATTGGCTCGTGCCAAGTATGAATACACGGCAGTTTGGAACAGTTAAGCTGAGGGTATCAAGGTGTTTTAGGTGGCTATTAGCTGTGAATGCTAAATTCCAAGTGGGGGCTACAGACAGATGACAATAGCAAGAAACAAATCTGTTCTGGTTGTAAAACTCCTGTCATCTGATTGAGTTGTAAACAGGCAGATAATGATATGTTCATGTGCTGGGAAACAAATAAAGAGTAGGAAATAAAAAGCTACCTTTAGTAAAAAAGGTTAAAACATTTTACAATCCAGCCCTGCCGGCAGCTAGAATTCCTGAAGCATTTATGGCACTTAAGCTGTTACTAAGGTTTGCAGACAAGCAGTTTAGGAGGTCATTAATCTGTCCCGAGTCTCCCAAGAGGCAGAGGTGTGTAGCAGCTTTTTCCATAGGTCCAAAACAGAGTGGGTTGGATGAGCTTTATCACCCCTCTTTGAATCCAACCTCTCAAAAGCTGCAGCTCTGTTCCAGTGAACGTTTGTGTTGAGTTGGGGTTTTGTGCTCCAAGGAATATCAGTGCATTCATTTTTGGTTTCAGACACATATTTTCGTTTTAATGGACCTATAAAAATATAAGTTGTCACATAATTGAGGCCTTTACCTCAACATGTCAATCATAAACTAGAAGCCGGAGCCAACAGAAGCATTTCAATTTATCATTGAAGTGTGATGGGGAGAGGGGGTTGCCTTAATTGCTTTCATATGTTTGCAGACATAATGTTGAGGACATTTGAGTTTTCTTTTATTTATTTAAAACACCTTTTACTAATTGGCAACCTATCTATTGAAATGTTGATTGAGTTAAGTAGATTTATATATATATATTTTCAGTAAAAAATAGATTAAAGTTTCTCCATCGCAGCTTTTTTCAAGTAATTATTGAACACATTTTAGCTTTAAATCATTTGGTGGGCTTTGATAGTGAATTGCAATTAGAATTCGTCATTGTTTATACATTTTACAAACTTAATACTGAACCAAAAAGGAATTGATGCCTTCATTGATAACAACAATACAAGTATCCCACTATTAATTACATCTTAACCTTTCTGTTTCACTGATCTTTTATCAGGGTTGATAACTTTATCTCATGACTCATGTCTATAAGAATATGCACTTCCTTTGTGTTCCTTCCCTTATGTACCCAAGACACTCTACACTGTATTTTCTCTTCCAGTGGTTTGCACAAATATGTAAAAGCAATCTGCACTGTGATGGCCACACTGAGATTGCTAATGGAAAATACAGTCTATGGAGCCTAGACATGTAGCAACCGGCCTGATCACATACAAACAAACTTTTGCGTAAATGGATTCGGTTGCTGTGGCTCAACCCCAGGCTCGGGAGATTCTTTATTATTTGTGACAGACAAGCATGCAAAGTCTTTGCCAACTGTTGTTACTTACCACAGTGTACTCACTAAGTAAAAACAGCTATGAGGTCACTGTTGGCATGATTTAACCCTTTTGGGCTGACGAACTGATGTCTGGATTCTGAGACGGTTCTCTCTGCTGTTTATGTCGCATTACATGATGCCGCCTCCTTCATCTCATGGTTCACCTGCTCATACAAAATGGAAGATTCCATACAGAGGTAGGCCTACAGGCAGGTGAAGGGTGTGGCTCTTGAAATAGATTCATCCCAGCTCTTTAATGTGCCTTCCCGCTTGGCCTTCCCTGCATTTCTTCAACACATAAATGGAATGTTTGATTAACTTATTCTTAGCGTTCTTCTGGGTACTTGAAAGAAAGGCATTTGGAGCTGGTCCCAAGTGATGGTCATGCATGTGTGAATGTGGCTGACAGCACCCACGCAGCCTAGTCAAGCTCTTACCTGCAGGGTTGGAGCTAGGGGAGCCAGACACACCCTAATCCCCCAACATCCTGACCTCGGTAAACCTGTCGCAGCTTGTTCACCGAAAAACCTGGCAACCCGTTTTTTCTCCAATCTCTCTGCCTACCCCGCTACTCTACCAGCCTGACTCTCCCAGTGCCATGGGTGGGCTCAGGATTTGAGTTCCTTGGCACTGCTTATTCTGCCTTTGTGAGCTAATGCTGCGCCTCAAACCAGGAACAAAAGCAGTCAGTGCAAATTAAAGACCAATTATCTTTAGTGCGTGCTGGGGCACGTCGCTCATGTTAGCTTGAATGATGAGTGGGAGAAATGAGAGGTCTAGTAGCAAAAGGATGTTGTTCTGCAGTGTGAATACTGCAGGAGAAATTATCAAGCCACAAATTGATATTTTAAAAGTTTTATGTGTTTTCGTTTTTAAATAATGTGATGTTAACTACTTGTGTGCATCTTTATGGGTTTTATCTGAGTTGGATGAAACCTTTATTTACCTTTTTGTTTAGTTACCTTGAAAGTTCTTATGTAATTGATTATTTAATAGTTTGACTTTTGAAGCGTCTTTGAGTTTTTAGAAAAGCGCTATATAAGTGTCATGTATTATTATTATTAAGCTTATTTGCTTTTTCGGCAAGAATGCGAATATGCCTATTTTCCAGAATGTCAAACTTAATACAAAAATATTTTAAACAGATTTGTATACACCAAATTAATTAATGTTTTTTCCCACTCTTGGATCACATTGAGGTTAAGTGTAGGTTAGATGTCTTTCCCATCTCTAGTTAGCAGAGTACTCTGACACTTCCAAAACATTACTAAGCCTCCTTCCCATGCCCCTGCCCTGGAGAGACACAAAGCCGACCTGTTCATTCATTTCCCATTAGTCAACAGTTTTTCCTTTAGAGTCTCAGGGGAAATAGACTAACCCCACCATTAATTCCAACAATCCCCGAGGACCTCTTTGCCCCGCTCCCACCACCTCCACCAACACACACACACGCACAAAACACCCAGCCCTGTTTCCCCAAGTGATGACCTCTTCATACACATGGCCTCTTTCATTCCGCTCTGAGGGTTGGTTTAAGCCGTGGCCACACTGTCCCTGGTTTATGGCTCCCTCTCTGGCCCCCTTCAAAGTGTCGGGCTGTAGCCTGCAGTCGTTGCAGTCTTAATTGACGGACACATTCTTGAGAGTGGATCATTTAATCACAACAAACAATTTGAGTCATTCAAGAAGGATGATGATATCTCTGGCAGTGTTCGGAGTGTGTGTGTGTGTGTGTGTGTGTGTGTGTGTGTGTGTGTGTGTGTGTGTGTGTGTGTGTGTGTGTGGTGTGTGTGTGTGTGTGTGTGTGTGTGTGTGTGTGTGTGTGTGTGTGTGTGTGTGTGTGTGTGTGTGTGTGTGTGTGTGTGTGTGTGTGTGTGTGTGTGTGTGTGTGTGTGTGTGTGTGTGTGTGTGTGTGTGTGTGTGTGTGTGTGTGGTGGTGGGTGTTGAAACATTTATCAAGGTCTGTTGATCAGTTTATTTTTTTTAAATGCTACACATGAGTTAAGTTGTTTTCTAAGTCATGGGCACGCAGCTAATTCTTGCGTACTCAAAAGGTAGGTAGGTTGGGCTTGCTGTATGACAATAATCTAATATATAGAAATAGGAACTATACAAGATACATTCAGCTAACACTACAAGTTGAGCAGTGCACATAAGGTACATTGTTTTACTTCAACTAATACCACAATACTGTTGCAAGTGAAGTGATAAAGTTGTGTGATTATTAGCCAAAATATAGTATATGTAATATTATATAATCCACTCTAACAGCATACATCAGAATAATACACCATATGATAAATTAATGATAGCAAGTGTTGGTCTGTATTTATATATAAATGTGATACAATAATGTAATAAAATTGCACAACATATAACATATAAATGGAACATATACAATGTGATCTAATTAGAGGTTATTATAACAATTTCTAAATAATTCAAATAATATATAGTCATTTCATTGTATTTGGTGTCTCATATTTCCAAATCAGTCCAAAAATAAACAAGATTTTGTCATCGTACTTTTTGGCAGAGTATATTTTGTTATTTTATGAAATGTCAAAAAGGGTCAGTTGTCATTTCTTATATGATAAAATTAACATTATAAAGGAAATGCATGTAAAATAAATCCACATTTATTAATTTCACAATCATAATAATAAATACTCAGGGAAGCAGCCAATCCTCATAATAAACTGGAAAAGCAACAAAGATATTTGGTGTGTAAACTCAATATAAAAGCAGTTTGTTTGATTTATTGATGGATTGGCTAATAGCATCAGCACAAGTGATGGCCGCAGGCAACACTTTTCTATTACACGGCTGACAACCCGCACAGAGCATACAGAGATGACTAGATAAGAGAATAAGGGATGTGTTTGTGGATGTGCTCTCTCCAGACTACCACCGCAGGAAGTGCATGGCCATGAGGTCACAGGGACACGGCATCCCTCAGGGATTTACAGCAACTGGTTCTAACCGGTGTTGTTTGAAAGTTATTTTTGGTCTTTGTCACTGTTGTTCCGACTGACTGACATTGGGTGTTAGATTGCTGGTGTTCAACCTTTTGATAGCACTGCTCTGTATTTATTGTTTGCAATGGTGATAAGAGGCACTCATCTCTCACATGTTCAAAAGCCCTTGATATATTGTTCCGTTACAAAAAGTACTGTGTGTGTGACTCACAATGTTGACCGTTTTTTGTGCAAACAAGACACCCTCTGTTGTACAATCTGGAATTGAGGTCGATCTCTAAAGATTTACCGCGGCAGACTTGGACACAATGACTAAAGCTGTGGACATTGACCACCAAATATTGACTTGAGCAAAGTCCCTTGCTTTAAGCGGGAACGGTTTGAGGTTATTAAAGTGCCTGACCCACCTGCGTCTCTTAATTTTTTTTTTCAACAGGAAGATCCAAGATTCATGATGGAGGAGGGATATGAACTCGACCTGACGTACATCACAGAGCGCATCATTGCCGTGTCCTTCCCCCGGGGCTGCACAGAGGAGATCTACTCTCACAATCTGAAGGATGTCACACGAATGCTCAAGTGCAAGCATGCCGATAATTACCTGGTCAGTGCTCCTCCATGTGCTGCTCACCTAGAAATAAGCTCAAGTATCAAAGTGCAAACCGTATTGGTGTCAGGGCTGATGGGCCTACATAGGATATTGACATGAGAGTATTGATCTCAAAGTGCATAGTGCATCTTCACTCGTATAAATGTAGGAACCAGTGTTAAAGCAGAATGCAATAATCTTAAAGACAACATTTCAAGTCATTGACTTTGTCATGTGTTCTCTTTAGATTATCAACCTGTCAGAGAAAAGACATGATCTCACTAAAATGAACCCAAAGGTAAGTTTACTGTGTCCTCTATAAAGTAAAATAAAATAATAAATTACATCAATACCCAAAAGAACAAATACAATTAATTTTAATGGCAAAATAGAGTTAGGTTCAAACTCTTTGTCAACTCTGTGCAACCAGCTACAGTAAACAGTCTAATCTAGATTGTTAATGCACTACTGTATGTGTTAAGAGTGTGTGATGTGTTTTCAGACTCTGGATACAGGCTGGCCTGACATGCACGCTCCACCCCTGGATAAGATCTGCACCATCTGTAAGGCCATGGAGAGCTGGCTCAATGCTGACCCCCTTCATGTGGTGGTGATACACTGCAGGGTGAGCATGAAGCGTTTGTTTTGTATCAGTTTTAGTTCTGCTTTATTTAGTGGGAATGCTGATACAGCATTCCCACTATCTGTTATGCTACGCACAAAATTATTTATTATTCCGCCGGGTTATTTTGCACCTCTTCTTCTCCCACATTCCACATCGCAGAAACTCCGTTCAAACATCAAAACGTTCAGCTCGGTCGGGAATCGATGGCTATTACTTTTCTCATTCATAACCTTCATAATTCCAGAGATACATCCCATAATTCATCACATTTTTAACATGGAAGTCAATGGAGAAACTCTTCAGACTTGAACAATCTTCATGCAATTTCAACTGCTAACTGCTCCTTCATACTTTCACTCAGAAACCTCATTCCAACTTTAAAATGTTACACATCTTTCTGACATTATTTTTGTAACACAACTTTTAAATCTGATTCGTACTTTTAGAGATTTTAAACATTGTTCAGACCTTGGTAAAGAGGCCTTCTTCAGATTTTAGAGTGCGTGATGTCACAGCTAAAGTGGAGGACAGATTTAATTTTGCCTTCATATTTTCTTTTAAACCTGCCATAATTCCCAAACCCTACATTCCTGAGACATAATCTTTCATGACAAACGTAGGAAAACATCTCGTAGCTTTAAAAAATAAATAAAAATTATGCAAAATAATTAAACAAAATGCCTCTTGAGGGCATGAAGTGACAAAAACGTTCAACATGTCTCCATTAAACCCCATTGTAAATTCAGCCTCATCTTTCCCCACCACAGCAGCCGCACACCTTTTGTTAATCTGCCAAAAAGGCCACATTATTAACCCGAAAGTACACAAAAAGTACATTTCAGATGCTCAAGTTCCTTGACATGCTTCGCGCTTTGAAATTTCACCGATATCTGTTACGGTTCTTCAACAAAACGTTCACATGTAAGAGGTTTATCTCTCATTCAGAACAATGAAAATGTTCTCCTCTCACCAGAGATGGGGACTCGAGTCTGTGACTCGGACTCGAGTCGCACTTAAGTCGCACACACAGAGACTTCAGACTTGACTTGGACTCCTGCTCAAAAGACTTCGGACTCGACTTGGACTCGTGTTTTGGGACTCGTGAACAATCATTGTGTTTTCTATTTTTGGCGTATTAAAGGTGGGGTAGGTAAGTTTGAGAAACCGGCTCGAGATCGCTAGAATTTGAAAATACACAACCGGAGAAAATCTGCCACTTCCTCACAGAGCCCCTCCTCCAACACACACGAACGCGCACATGACCAATGAGGGCACGAGATAAGTTTGTGCCCCGATGGAAGGCTGACAGGCAGGTAGGCCATCCAGTTACTTTAGCCGGGCCGGCTATCGGGATGTTAAGAGCATTCCATGGAATATAACAAAAAGTGTATCTCGAGCCGGTTTCTCAAACTTACCTACACCACCTTTAACATTAACATCATGGTAACACCATGGCGACCGGCGGCACACCTGCAGCTGTACCGCTTGTAATTAGGTTCAACTATAAAAACTTCGAACAAAACGCCGGCGGCACCAACAAAAGGAGCGCACACTGCAAAGTCTGCAATATTAAAATCAAGGATGCTGGTGCAACAACGTCACTTGAAAACTCACCCGGAGAGGTCAGTCACATTAACGCATATGGACGGTTACCAAACATGTTTAGCTCAGCATCAGCTATGTAATGTTAACTTAGCTTGCTAATAGCTTTGTAACTGAATATTTGAAAAGATGAGTGAATGTTTGCTTGTCACACTTGTTTGCGTTGAGTGGCGTTGACATCCAACTCTTGACATGACATAAAAAAGGTCGGTAACGTTAATCATTACGTTCCGCTGCCACCATCTACTGGCTAACGTTAAACGTAGAAAAATACATAGTTACATACATAAATACATCTGTCGGTTTATAGGCAGGTTACAGGTTTATTGTTGACCACGTAACGTTAATGTTACAGGTTTATCAGGTTACCATTACACTGGGTTTGAGTGAGAGGATAGAGGAATATGTTTATTTATAGTAGACTTAAAATATGTAATTAGAGACCCAGTGTAATTAAACAATACGGTTGCAGAGGTCACATTTTAACATGTTTGTCCACTGGCCAAATGGCTAGCCTAGTGAATGATGAAATGTTACCAGCCACTCAATAGATTGCCATTGTTATTTGTGGCTGGTGCGTGCAACATACAGTACCAGCCACTTGCATGATTTACCAGCATTTGGCTGGTAAATGGTGTTAATGGTAGATATCTCTTTTGGAACAGGTCATGTTTTAATATCACCAGTTCAGTATATTTCAGATAATATTGCAGCAATAGTTTTTTAGTTGCAAATGGCACAGAACAAATGTTAACTTTTAAGTACTTTTAACACAGTTTCCCTGCGGGGGATTAATAAAGTATTTGTGATACTGATTTCTGATTCTGAAGTGTTTTGCTTATAAGTTGTTTGCATTTAGCTAAAGTGTGATGTTTTTCCTCATATTGCATTGCAATAGCCTGTTTAAAGTGATCATATAACAAACAACTAATCAGTACTGATACTGTATGCTAATAGATATAGGAGTGATAATAATACAGTAAATGCTTTGAATGTCTTAGATATAGCTGTGCAGTATTCTTAACAGACTGGATAGCAGCAGACAATAGAAGGCTTATTACAACCAGAAGAGACTTTTATTTTTTAGAGACTTGAGACTTGACTTGGACTCGTGACCAAAGACTTGAGACTTGACTTGGACTCGTGACCAAAGACTTGAGACTTGATCAAGTCTCACCCCACAAAGACTTGAGACTTGACTTGGACTCGTGACCAAAGACTTGAGACTTGACTTGGACTTGCAAAAAAAGACTTCTGAACATCTCTGCCTCTCACTGATTACTGCACATCACCATGGAAACCTTTGATCTCTGGACACGTCGTTAGCTCAAATATAAACACCTGTGTCATGGAACACGATGATGTCATAACTCCAACTGACATGCTCAGAGAAGCAGACTTCAAATAATGGTTAATGGTCCTGCCCTCAACAGCTCTACGTCAATTATGGAGTGTCATCATATGCCGTTTCCATGGAAACGCATCCCTCGCCATAAAACACGATGTCGCTGTAACTCCAATGGACATGGTCCGATTGTCCCCCAAACTTCGCTTGTATATCACCGGTCCATGCCACAACAGCTTTACGCCAAATCTGAGATCTCACCATATGCTGTTGCCATGGAAACACATCCCTCGCCATAAAACACGATGTCGCTGTAGCTCCAATGGACACGGTCCGGTCGTCCCACAATCTTCACCTGTATATCACCTCTCCATAGGAGAGCATCCCTCGCCATAAAAGACAATGTTGCTATAACTCCTATGAACATTTTCAAAAAGTGCTCAAACTTCACATGCTAACAGTCCAGCCGTGAAGACATCTACGGGACAGTTTTGATAATTCTTCAAATGCCATTGCCATGGCAACACAATGCTCACCATGAAACACGGTTTTCTCATAACTTCTGTGAAAATGCTCCAAACGGCCCAAAACTTCACAGGTTTGGTAACAATGCAGCCATCAACGCATCTAAGCGTATTATGGGATGTCATCAAATGCTGTTGGCATGGCGACAGATCATTCGCCATCAAGTTAGTTCAAAAGTTTGCAGTTCAAATATTCTGCTGCTTTTCTAAGCCTTTTTACTTTATTTTCTTCTCTCATCACACATTCAAGCCCCCAGTGTTCAGTATCATTTCAATCTCAATTCTTCACTTTCTTCTTACACATTACATTTCAGCATAGCAGTTCAGCGTCAGCTTTTCAGCATAAAGCATTCCCACTATCAATTTCTTCAGGAATTGCATTCTCTAGTTAATCAAGCAATCTCTCAAAATTTGATATTATTTTAAATGTTTTGTCATAACATATTTCTGAAGTCTATTTTGTTGCTCTTTTGCCCTAAAAACCTAATATTTTAAGTATTTCTCTATGACTTTCAGTATTCATGACATCATATTCATATTCTAATACAAACTGCCTGAAATCCTGAGGTCCGCCCCAACCCTGGGTTCTTTTAAATCGAGGTTAAAAATCTTTCTTTTTAACACAGCCTAACGTGAGATCCTTTAACCGTGCCTTATCATTGCACTTTTAGCTGCAGCCAGTATTTTATCGCTTTTATGAATTCTTTTTTTTGTTTGTTTTTGTTTGTGTTTCCCGTTCTAGCTCAGTGCTAGAGCTTTTCTGGTTCGGAACCGTTTTTTCTTTTCAGCCCCCGCTTTGTTCACACCGCCCAGAGCCCGAGTGGTATTGCGTCATGACGTAACCGTTTACGTGCCTGCTTCATAAAGCCAAACCGCGCGGAAACCCCTCACATCGACAACAACAACAATGGCCGATTGTATTGAAGCGCTATTCGTTTTTGTTTTGCTCTGTTTGCTTTGTGTACAAACTGGATAAAACGCGGGCTTTTTGTTGTTGTTCAGGAGGTTGATCCCGCCCCTGCCCCCGACGTAAGTGTGACGTATGCGGTTCTTGCTTCTAGACCGACAATGTTTTGGTGCTTGAAAAGCACTGGTTTTCGGAGCTTAGAGGCGACTCCGCTGCGGTGTGAACAGGAAAAAAACTGTGCTTTTCAGGCTCTAGCTCCGAACCGGCCCTGGAACCGCGTTGGTGTGAAAGGGGCATGAGTCTTAAAATGTGCTATAAACTAACCCTGAACCTTGAACCTTAATAAAAAATGCTAAATCAAGATTGGTGGAGAGAAATATGTGACTTTTTTTCTCTAAGCTGGCCATGTCACAGATATAGACTAACAGATTTCATGGAAAAACAACAATGATGTTCTAATTTTTGCAAAAAAAACATGTGGTGGAAATGTTCCCAGACAATGTATAATCCTATCACTCACAACAGTAAGTGATAAAGTGCTGCATGTGTAGTGAATCATCTCTCTCTTCTTTCTTCAGGGCGGCAAGGGTCGAATCGGTGTTGTCATCTCATCCTTTGTGCATTTCACCGACATATCAGCCAGGTAACCACTACAACGAGTCACAGTTTTCTTGTAATGTTGCTATAAATGTTTGCTCTTAAGTCAGGATCTATCATAAAAGAATGTGCTGACTCATTGTTGTCACAACAACACACAACAGTTTCTGAAGACTCATTCTGTAGACCACAAAACATGTCATTACCCAACCACAGCTCATTTTTTAGCTACTCTGATTTAGCGTCATAGTGTGAGTCAAAGAAAAGTTTTAAAAATTCAAAAGAAAACCACACACTTTAAGCCATAATTCACCCCATATTGAATTGCATGAATCAGCATTGAAACATGTTAGTTACTGTAACAGCTCCTGGCCACAGTGTCAGTTTCATGAAATCTATTCATCGTGAAGAAAACCGATTCAAATTTTCAAACCATTGTCATTCCCTAATCCTCAAAGTAAAGATACACAGCAAACGTTAGGAGAGGCTGCCTGGTGTTTTACCGCTGTGTAGATCCTCTCTGCACACAGCAGTCACTGTGGCATTAGCACACATTCACCTTCGATTTAGCCTCGGCTTCCCTTAGTGTTTGAGGAAGACCGGGAAAGTAAGGCAAATGCGAAAGACAGAGGGCAAAATAGAAAGAGGAAAAGATAGGAAAACAATGAGGCAGATTTACAATGGAATAGATTTGTGGGGGTGTGGGGAGGAAAGGGAGAGGCTCGACGAGAGAGAAACAGAGCTGTGGTGAAAAGGCTCCAGCGCCTGTTGGTTTTAGGTCTGACTGAATAGCAGGGCTGTGCACACACTCTGGCCTCTCTCTGTCCTCCTCTCCCCCTCCGTGTTTACTTAAGGCTGGCATTCTCTTCCTCTCTGCTGGAATCCCCTGTCTCTCCGGTTACTTTCACTCTTGTCCATTAAGCATTTGTATATATGTGTGAGTGTGTGTTGCTGTGTGTCTGTTTTGTCCTAATTTAAGTTAGGGTTACTACCATTCAATTATAGAGCAGCAAAGTGTAATCTCTCTCTTGAGTCATAATTACCTAAAGTGCTTAATGTGTCTCACTGTCTCCCTCAAAGTGCTGATCAGGCGTTGGACCGCTTTGCGATGAGGAAATACTACGATGATAAGGTCTCAGCTTTGATGACACCCTCGCAGAAACGGTAAGACCCAAAACTCGAACACGCCCTTCTTCATAGCAGCATGCGTTTACTGTATATGTGTGTTGTTTGACTCGTGCTTTGTTGACTAAACACATTCATGTCACAGACCCACCTGATTCAATACAAATATGCATGTCCCACTGCTGTTAATCTACTTGTTCACTCATTGGGGATCATTGTAATGAAAATGAGACCCCATGGTGAGGTGGTGTAATCCTAACCCTATGTACCACTTTGAATCTCACAGTGATAGCTCTTATGTAGAACTGGTTTCTCAATTATTTTTAATTCCAGTCCTTCGAAACTGTCTCGTCCCCAAGTTTAAGTGAGGTTAAGCAATAACAACATGGACAGATGAGACCAATCAGAATGTCTGGCTAACCTTCTAACTGTCTTACACCAGTGCTGATTTTTTTGCTTAAAGTACAAAAAACATAGATACTTTTTGCATTGCTTTGTTTGAAGAATATAAACATGTTTCCTCAAATGTTAAATGGTGTTTTAAAGGAACTGTTGGGATATACTGTATCAATGATCGATTTCTTGCTGAGAGCTAGATGAGAAGATCGATACCCTTCTGATGTTTGTACATTACATATAAAGCTACAGCCAGCAGCCGATTAGCTTAGTTTAGCATAAGGATTTTGGGGAAAATACTAACTGCTAGAATATTAAGCTTCTGCCTAGCTTTGTATTCAACATGAACAGTATTGATCTTCTCATCTAATTTTAAAGCAAATAAGAGTACTTTCGAAAATGTTGAACTATTGAGGAAAACAACCCCAATGATATGATAGATATCTGACATGTGATGTGACTAACGCTTTTATCCAAAGCGTCGTACATACACTTTAATCAGTAGACAGTATGCCATCAGAAACAACTTGGGGTTAGATATCTTCCCCAAGGACACTGCCATCAAACCACTGACACTCTGATTAGATCATTGCATGTAACCCCTGAGTCATCATCTCTAGTTCATACTTGGGGATAACCTTTTTTGATAAATTGTGACACACAAATTACAAGCTTGTCTCTGAAAATGTGGACATTTGCCAGTCAGGGAAGGTCTTACGAAAATACATAATTAATTTGCATATTGGAAAATACAGTATCCAGTGTTAGTGGAGATTGACCCATACTAGGGATATCTTGGCCCTGTGTTTCAGTAGTTAGGAGCATTCCTGTTGCTTTGTAGTATCATTTTAACAGGAGCAGCTGTCTAAAACATCGGCCTCAGTTAAGTCTAAATGCAGTCTAATATTTGCACTGTTTTGGTCAGCAGATGTTTTTCAAAAAAAAAGGGGACTTCTTGACACATTTTGAACTGATACTCTTGAATGTTGACCATAGGAATACTGACAATAGTCCTGCACAATATTAACATCCACCTTTCTGCGTCCATGTCAGGTATGTTTGGATCCTCAACAGTCTTCTAAGTGGATCCATGAAGATCAATGCCTCACCCTTGTTCCTGCACTGCGTCATTCTTCATGGGATCCCAAACTTCGACGCCACTGGAGGTTAGACTCATTTTGTTTACCACTACACACAGCTGCTACTCCAAATGAAAATACAGTCGCTGCCACCATGACGGCATAAAAGAACCCAGACACAACCACTTCAGAGCCAGAGCAGTAAACAAGATGGAGACTTATCTGTACTTTATAGTTTTTTCCAACACACATGCATGCTCAGACAGATAGAGGCACTTACATAAACAAGACAGGAGAGAACAACGTGTTTATGGGTTCCCAGTAAACTCATGGGAATTCACATCCATGTTTGCATGCAAATTGCTATTTTCACTATTTTCACTGAAACAACAGAGGTGTTCGTCACATCGTGGACATTAAATCCCTTTCTCACAACAACAGCTTATCACACATGCTGTGGTCAAAACAACATGAGAAGGCACTCTTGATTATCTTACCTATCAGAGTTCTTTAGGCCATAGTATCAGTGCACATATCTTTTATGTTTTTATTTAATGTATCTTTTTTTCTCTACAGTTTGTCGTCCCTACATCAAGGTTTACCAGGGAATGCAAGCAGTGTATTCATCTGGAATCTAGTAAGTGGCTTACACAGTGGTACAGTAACTTGACAATCGGAAAACATCTAACCAATGTTCTGTTTTATTTACTTTAATGCAGATTATATTCAGAGTCACTGCTTTCTGTAAATATGAGTGATTGCTTCTAACTTTGACTCACTTCTCTGTTGTTTTTCGTTCAGTCACATTGGTCCGGGCCACAGAGACCGTGTATGCATCACCCTGGAGCCTGCCCAGCTTCTAAAAGGAGACATTATGGTACGAATAAAAACCAAAAACAACATGCCTTCTCAGAGTTTGCAACATCAGTTTTAGATTTTGAGTAATCCCAATATTTTGTGTTTTCTTTTGCAGATTAAATGCTATCACAAGAGTGCCGTCACCTCAGAACGTGAAGTTATTTTCCGGGTGCAGTTCCACACGGGAGCAGTGCAGGGCTACAACCTGATGTTTGAAAAGGAGGACATGGAGACTGCCAACAAAGGTAGACTCAAGAAAAAAATACCCTGAGAGCAGGTCTCAACGTGCTGCCGCATGTTTACGAGGACTTCTCTGCTCCACGCAGCACCTGAAGGGCTCAGTCTGGGTTTCATTTAGACCTCGTGCTTTGAGACCAATAATCTTGTTTTCCAAAACATGTTACGTGTACTGAGAGTATCATACTTGCAGACAACACCATTCATCCTTCCACTTCTGAAAAGCCCCACTAATAGCATTCCTGTGTGCTTACATTCCAGATCCCAGATTTGCAGATTATGGTAAAGTGGAGCTGGTCTTCTCCGAGGGACCAGAGAAAATCCCAGGTAGATTCCTAACCCTTCAAGTTGTTTTTATTAAAAGCGGCTACAGGGAGAGGTATTTGGAAAAGCACACCAAGAACTTTCTCCATTTCTCCCTTCATGTTATCCTGTGCTCTGTACTTCCCCCTCTGCCCCCTGGTGAGAAGGGATGTGGAATGCTGCAGAGGGGAAATGTAGTGTGAAGTGTGTGCTGACAGAGAGGTAAAAAAGCACAACATGTGCTGCCCCAGAGCCCCACTGGAGTGGAACTATGGTGTGTGGGTGTATGGGCCCCCCAAAATATGATGTGGATACGATTTCAATCTACAACATCAGGGGTGAAAGCAAAACCTTGAATGAAACGTGTTTGGAGCTGATTTGTTGTTATTAGCCGATTCATTTCTTATTTTAATGGTTTACTTCGGAAGTTCGCTTTCTTGTCAAAAATTTCATAAAAAGTTGATATCACTCCCACTGTCTTTTCTAAGTTCTAAATGTGACGCTAGAGGCAGTGGACAGATATTTCTGCTTAGCATAGAGACTGGAGAACAACCACCTCTAAAGCTCACTCATTTACAAAACATAATTGTTTCTGTAATCCTTACAAAAACAGAAATGTAAAAGTTTTATCACACGATTTCTTGACATCTTAATGTTTTACCTTGTTTTAGTGCTAAAGGCTGATTTTATTTTTACCGTAGGAGAGAAGCAAGCTCGCGGTTTCCCTCTTTTTGCCTTAGTCATTAAGCTACACTGACGGGCCCCCTTTTAACACACTGACATGTGAAAAGGAATTTAAGTTCTCAACTCACTCTCATCAAGAACGTAAATACGTGTTTTCCCCACAAAGAAATGACTTTTCCTGCAAATCTTTGTACCTGAAAATATAAACAAACAAACTAGAGAATCCCTTTTTTGTGTTATAAGTTAAGGTTGATATGAAGTGCACAGTTATGATCAGACCATACTAATACAATTTTACTGAGGGCTTATAATATCCAATTATTGCCCATTTACACCTTAATGTCCTGTTTAGACACATCCTCTTGTATCCTCCTCGAGCCAAAACAGATGTTACCTTAAAATAATGATGAATAGTATATTGTGCTACTGACTGTCATTACATAGAAAAAATACCTACAGTTTCAACACTAATGTTATTTTTGGGTCCAGGTGCCGACAGGTGGCAGAATGGGGCGGATGTTATTGTGGACTACAACACAGCAGATCCTCTAATCCGCTGGGACTCCTACCAGAACATCTGTGATGTTGAAGGTACAGTAATTACACCACATATGTCTCTACATAACTCACAATACTTTATAACAATGCAGAGGGCTGCCTAATGAATCAGACTCTACCTGACGGAAAATACCATTTGCGTGTTTTATGAATGGAAGAATTATGCATAGAGGGTTATTTAGATGAATGAAGTTCCTTCCCTTTCTTTTTCTCGTTACTTTTCTAGTATTTAATGTGTATTCTATGTTACACAAACACAACAGAGTGTGACGGGTCCTGTGCTCCATGTTATTTAGGAGCTGCAGTGTGATTGAATTTACATGCACACACTGTCACCACTAACCTTGTTTATGTTGCAAGCGTTGCTAACCAAAGTTATTACTCATGAGTGAGTCCTAAAACCTAGACAGGCACTGTGGAAACTATTATTTTATGATGGCGAGGGAAGGGACGGAAAACTAAAAGTTACCTTTGTGTTGTTTCTGTGTGAAAGATAGGGAGGAGATGTGTTGTATTCAGGGAATGTTGGGTTCAGGGGAAGAGCAATTAGTTCTCAAGAGATTTATTTTTTGTCGTAACATCAAATGAATAGGCAAGCTTTAACCATCCCACGCAAACACACACTCTCACTAGCGACACACATAGACACACACACACACAGAGCCACCCTGCCGGGGCATCCCGTCCTAGCTGCGGTTGTTGCTCTCCACTCGACCACAGAATTCACAACAACCTCCCAGAATAGAGAGACGTGGTGGTAGCATTAAAATACAGATCCACCCTTTTCCAGTTTCATTGAGTGCTTTTATAAGCTCAGTTCGGCTTGATTTTAAATGAGCTTATTTTTTCATACCCCAACACGTCCATATATAATTTTACATGCAACTATGGGAATGCAATCAAAGAACCAAACACTCAAATTTAAGAAGTCATCAAAGCAAAGAAATGAACAAAGGAGTGTTTATTTTTCTTTCCTTGATTCCAAAGCATTCATGTGGGATATTTACAGCCTTTATTTTCTCATGTAAACACGACATCTGAGACGGGAGACTGGGAGCTTTGTTGGAATTCTGCATCTACTTACCATGGCTCAGATTGACTCTGAGAGGCTGTCACTCAGAGGTTGGTCAGGATGGAGGAAGTCTACAAAACGGTTGCCACTGTAGTGCTAAGGTCCTGAAAAGAAAACCTAATTTGCTTTAATGGCTTTTTGTCAATCACCGGTGTGTGTGCTTTTCCCCACACGTGAATGAATGGTAAAGTAATAGTGCATGTTAAAATATTTTTTCTAGGTTTGAGGTAAAAGTAAGCGGTTGTCTTTGTGTAGCTTGGATTACAGCGGCTGACTGGAGAAATGAGCATTTGATAGTAAATAATTAAATGAAAACAGTGTGCTGAATAGTAATTGGTCATGCACATTTTTCTTTCTGCTTACATGTAGTATGTGGCCATGCAAATAGTTTGTGTTTGTCATAGTTTGTGACAATGGAGGCGATTTTAATTAAAAAAAACGGCATACTTCTGGCAAAATGCTCTTAATAATTTCTATAGGGACTATTTATAGTCTATATCAAAGTAAACAGGAGAGTTATTAGGACAAGATTTGTAGAATATCATCCAATAATACATTTAGCAAGAATTGATTCGAGAGATAATGAACATACTTGCAATAGAAGTTGGTATCTCTTTTGTCACATTACTGTACGCCTGCGTAAAGGCCTAACACTCGCAACTGCAGGCAAACGTTGTTAACAAAAACGACTGGACGGAAATTGTCAATGCAATAAACTTTACCTAGCAACTGACAGTAACCTATAATATAAACAACTTGTTACATTTTAAACCGCGAAAAGAGAAACCAACAAAGTCTCTAGGGTAACTGAGACACTGTTTCTGCTAATAATTCTTCATGTTGGATATTTTGTAATGTATTTTTCATTGTTCATTCACCGTATTGAAGTAGAGGCAGAATATTCAGCGATGGTTATCTCAGAAGTGTCTGCATGACAAGGTACCACTATTTGTACTCATAGTGGAGTTTTCCCTCCAAAAGCTTTCTGTTTGTACAGAATGTCCTGCACAAATTGTTCAAAGGATTTTGAGAAATATATTTCCCAGAGGGCTGTCCTCTACACATCGGAAGCACAGGCAGAATCTTGGGCGGAAGAAAACGGGGATGATGAAGATCATGATTATGCTTTCGACTCAGGGTTTTGGCATTCAGGAGGTGCGGGATGGTAGTAACTGAGAAGGAATGGGGAGGGTTGGGTAATTGCATATCCATACACAAGCAGACCTCCTCCCGTTATACAAGGAAAGGTTCTGGTTTTGCCGCTCACTGCACTGTAATTGGTGGATTATTCAAAGACTGACCTCACCACAACAGCCAGCCTGATGAATGCTACATCTAAATGGTTTGACTGATTTCTTAAACTAAACGCATACTTGGTTAACCATGCATTGGTTTGTTAATGGCAGTGTAAGGTAGTGGTAGGTAAAACAGTTTTAAAACAATTGTCCAACCCCATAATTGAGTTGAGGGAACATCTGTTTCTTGCTCTTATTGTTCACCAGGACGTCAGGCATGCAATTTCATGACACACAATAGTGAGGAAAAAACAACTTGGCTTCTGCTTTTCTGAGCTCCAAGTACAAGGCAAGGATTGCTTTAATTAAAAAGTGTCTTTTTACAGAGTAAAAAAGTCTGGAGCTGCAGGAATGTTGTTTTCTCTCTCTGATCCTTTCTGGGCCGCCATCTCTCATTCTTTCTTTCTTTCCTTTCTTCCATTTTTCCCCCTCTTTCCCCAGTGGGGTAGTCCCCTTATGCAGGGCAAGAGGTTGGGTTACTGCTTCCTGCGAGCCCGCCTCCACCACTAAACCCCACCTCACTTGTTTACATTCCTCTGCCCTTATTTGGAGATCTCAAGGTCCCCCCTTGTGTGGAGTGCAAACACTCTCACCTTCTCAGCAGAGAAAGCAGGGGCCAACTTATTCACATCTCTTCATTTGACCCTGACCATTATCTGCTGGTTAGAAGCCATGTCCGCTCTCGTGTGTCTGCGCCGCCTCTTCTCCTCTGCAAGTTGCGTTTCATCAGAGTCTGGAATTCCTTTGTGTGCTTACCTGGTGGTTGTGGCAAAGGTAAGAGATTTCTCTTCTTGAGACAGATGGTTGGCCATGAGGGGGAGGGAAAAGAAGAGGGAGGCAGGACGGTGACAGAGGGAGAGAGAGATGGCCAGCATTAAGGGAGAAGGAAAACATCTGTCTGTCTTGCACCTTGCCAAAAGGAATGTTACGAGAGGGATTTGTTGGAAATCTCCCAGCGGAACTGACCTGCATGGAGGCCTGAGCAGAGGTTTGCTCATGGCCGGATGCAGGTTCAACTAGTGTGTTTGCGTGAGCGACGGGGGGGGGGGCAAGCCATACATACAGGAGCGTTTGGAGTGGAGGAGGAAGGGGAGCTTTTATCATGCATGTCTGGTATTCAGATCCTCCAGTCATGCTTTGACTGAAAGGCAAGTACTTAAGGCGGCAGATTGAGGGAGAAGCATCGGAGTCATGTTCCTGCTCTCTTTTGTTGAGGAGAGAGTGACAGTGAAACAGAACGTTTTTTTCTTACTTGACAACGCTACTCACACACAGTTCTACTCAAACCCTCATTTTGCGTAAGTCAGGGCTTAACTTGATTTTTGTTGTTGTTTTCTTTTGTGATGGATTTGACTCACCCTTTGCAAAATAACTGACTTTTGTTATTTATGTTTTCACTTCTGAGGATTAAGGAGGTTGTTTGGACATATGCTGGGGGTCAAGGGGCAGGCTAGAGGGAGTAGAGTGGCTTAATCACAGCAGGGTGAGGAATGCAGGGGTCAGACTCCGAAGATCCACTGCCGCCGGACTCTTGTAGCGGCATATAAAGGATTTAACATCCATTGTATTACCTGAACATGAGGAACACCTATGTCTACTCCGCCTGCTGCATTCACTAGCAGCTTGGCAGTTCACATTGTGGCCTGGTGGGAGGTATTATGGCATGATGGTAGGTTTATCTTTGCTTGAAATAACCACAGATTATTATTATTAAGGTCTGTTTAACACATTGAGTCACATTTTCTCTGTCAATGTAATAATATTCTTGGTATTTGTAGTTTGATTATTGCTCTGTTTATAATGTTGTCTTTGTCAGGTGAGGTGTGATTGTAAGTGTTGAGCTTTGTGAGTAACAGATTCTGAATGATGGAGGTTATGGGATGACATGACTGTGCATGTTAGTCTTGTTTGGTTTGTGGTTTTGTGCTGTGTGAGTCTGTCTGTGTGTCTCTGTGTGCTGACATACCAGCTGACCGTATGAAGCGCTGCATCTCTTCTATCTTGCAGCACCACGATCTCAAGGCCTAACCCAGGACAAGGCGGCTAACAAGAGGAGCCCTAGCGGAGGAGAGGCGACACTGGGCAGAGGGGCCCGCACGACCTCCGCCACCTCCAGCCCCGACCACAGCGACCACGCCCTCTCCGTCAGCAGTGACTCGGGCCTGTCTAGCACTTCCCTGTGGGCGGACAGACCCACACCTGTACCTGCCATCAACACCAACACCATCACCATCAGGCCTAACCACGGCCCCAGCCAGCAGGAAAAGGTCCAGCTGAAGCGCCTTTTGAGCGGCTTTGGTCTCGAGGAAACCTCACTGGAGGAGATGGGGGATCAAGGCCCCAGAGTGGGCATCCAGCAGATAGTCCCGGCGCAGGTGCACATAAACGGAGTCACCAGACCCAGAGAGAGGGAAACGGACATCCTGGATGATGAGGTAATTACAGGTCACGATCTGCACAGTGTGGACAGTTTAGGGACCTTGTCGTCCTCCTGCCACAAGAGCAGCCAGAACTCCCTCCTGTCAGATGGTTTCGGGAGTCCCGGAGGAGAGGAGCAGCAAAACCAAATCCAGCATCATCTCCACCACCACCCTGCACCCCCCCACATGGAGGAGTATGAGAGAGCCTATGCTGAGACTAAAAGGGGATGTTTGAACACCAGGAGCAACACTGTGGCCTCCGCAAATTCCAGCGGGGCTCCAATGCCCAAGCAGCACGTCTACAGACAGGGAAGTTATTCCACTCAGTCCTGGGTTCGCCAGCAGCAGATGGTTGCTGCACAACAGTTTATCTACATGCCCGAGGATGGAAACGAAACAGAAAGATACCAAGGGAACAAGCAAGGGAGCAGTTCACCCAAAGCAGGCCTGCCAACTGAAAAACAGGCCCCTACTAGGGACATGGCGACAGATGCTCTGAGAAACACTGAGCCACACAAGGAGCAAGCTACGATGAACAATAACAACAACAACAAACGCGATGAGGAGTTCAAATCTCTAACGATAGACATTGACAACTCCATCGACCAGCTCAACCAACTTATCATGGACCTGGATCCCACATTTATGCCAAAATCGAACAATGCAGGCTCCATAAAGAGGAACGGTGGGACGCCAACAGACGGCTCCGTGTCCAAATGCATGAATGGCATCGATCTCAGGTTCAACGATAATACCACGGCAACCGTGAAAAACACACAGCAGACAGGTAAGACAGTCAGACAGTCTGGGTGTGGTGGTGGTGGTGATGATGATGTGGTGTAAGTGTGGTCATGAAAATAAATGTGTGAAATCAGCGAAGTTGTTTTGCTAGAAATGTCTAATAAACATGGCAAAAGTATACGTTATAAATCATTTAGATTACATTACATGTTACTTGTTAGACGCTTTTATTCAAAGCGACTTACATACTCAATACTGTGGGCAATCCCCACAGGAGCAATTTGGGGTGAAGTGTCTTGCCCAGGGACACAACGAGATGCTGACTGCAGTGGGACTCGAACTTGCTATCCTCTGATTCGAAGATCAGCGCATTAACCCACTGTGCCACACGCCTAACAATCTAGAAATGTTCCAAAACAGAGTAGATCCTCTCCAACAGTATCAGCTTTCGTTCTCCGTTCAATACAGAGTTAACTTAACAAAGCACTCCTCCTCTCCCTCTCCCACCTGGTGTGGTTTTAGTGGCAGAAATAGCAGGGTTGTTGCCAGGCTTTCAGATGTTTTCAGTATGAATCTGAGGATAGAGCGCCCGTTCAGACTTGTCTGTTTAGCTATCTGACTGGAGGATCAGTAAGGTACACGAAAAGAAGGAGAGCAGCTGTCATCGGCACCTCTGAACACTGCCGTATCGCAATGTTTGATTATAGAGATCGCATAGGGAAGAATACACATAAATCAAATTCCTTAACATTGTGTTTCACTCAGACTTTAACACTGTTTTTTGTTGTGAGCAACATAGGAACACAAATACAGACAGCATTAATGTCATTTGAAGTTGCTTGACGTCACTTCTAATATATGCTTTCTGAATTTGACTACAATGTTCAACACACTTCCATCTAATCAGATTATTTTTTCAATGATATGTCACTTTAAGTCCTAAATGTAGACTCTAATTGTAAGGTTTGTTGTGCAGGCAGAGGTTATGCAACGTAGTGACTTTTGAATCTACAGAAGGTATCCACAAGATAAATGACCTTTTTTTGAAGAAGCAGTGAATAAGCATTATATGATCTTAAAACACTACACAATAATTCACAGCATAGGTTTCTGTCCATGTTTGTCTGCTTCTACCAACAAGCAAAAACATTTCATAGAATTACCAAATGCTTCTCTCTCCAGTGATACAAAGAACATTTTCGCTATCAGATGTGGCTCCCACTTAAATGTGATCAAGTTCGCTATTACTTTTTTGGTTTAAAAAACAGTGAGGCAGAGAAAAAGCTGTCTAGATTAGCAGAGCATGAATCACACTCCGGCATGTACATGTGGTTTGCATGGGGGCACAAGATGGGGAGGCCTAAGGAATTTCCAAGAGTGGAACAAGTGAGGCCGGAGGCAATGTTGTTCCATTCGAATCCAAAGACATACCTGTCTGTGCATATCTACACTTATCTAACTTTTGCTTATTTGCAAATAATCTGTAGGAAGTAACATATTGTTTTTGATGTTGGCTTCTATCTGTTGCACTGGTGCCAGGATTCATGGCAACTCATTCTTCCGAGCAAGTCATCGGCATTTATCATAAATTATATTGATTAATGTTTGGCTGTTGAAAGGAAATCTAGCTCTATGTGCTTTTTGGCTTAAATCAGCATCTAGTATACATGTTACTAGACCAGTCATGCTTTTCCTGCTTTCCAAATTATTTGTATTCTTAAACCTCCAGGAACTTCATTGCTAACAGTATGGCAGTAATATTTAATTACTGTATTTTGATATAACTTGACAGTCAGTATGCATGTAATCAACATACATTTAAGAAGATATTTATCACATCATTAAAGGAATGTTTTGGGTCGACTTCAATGAATAACATTCAAACACATTGAGGAGTTATTCACATTAATGCAAAAGTCCTGTTAAGACAAAATTGCATTTCAGACTTCCTGGCTGCTTATTGCTTTGCAATCCTCAGTGGAAATAGCCAAATCTCTGTTGGCAATTTATCCTCATAATGCCAAACCCAACCCAACTCTTGAGGGTGTATTAGGTTACAGAAATGATGGCAATGAAAGTGAGTCATGTGAGAGAAAGAGCGTTTTGCTCCGTCATTCAGATCCATGTTTTCCTGCCTCTTTACTTATAAATAATGTGTTGGTCCTGGATGTTTATAATTAAAGAGAGAAATATTGTTTCACTTTGATGCCTGCTTTGAGAAACACTGCCCAGCATGCACACCACTCTCTGTGACATCCATACTCCACACAGACAAAGTGATTAATGATCCCGGCATTAACACTTCTGCATCATTAGCATTCTTCAGGGCTGAGAGGTCGGAGCTCCCTGGGAGGGCTCATTTAACACCCGGGTGCTGAGTGGCAGTACTCTTCAGATTAGTCACAACATTGACCCCCGACACACACACACACACAACACACACACACACACACACACACACACACACACACACACACACACACACACACACACACACACACACACACACACACACACACACACACACACACACACACACCAGCCAGACCCTTGGCATTCCTCAGCTGTCCTCTAAAAACATGACTGAGGGCAGGATGCTGGGGTTAGCAGTGTGCTGCTGTCACTTTACGGACTAAATTCATATGTCATTAATCCCAAATGTATTTACAACACAGTTCTCACATGTCGCTTTGGATACATTTCACATTGTGTAACATTTCTGAACATAGCACACTGTTCTCATGGAGTAAATATTTGGGCACGCACCAATGATCAACCCTACAATATCATCTCAATCTTTTTTATTGAGGTATTTGGTCATAAATAATTGCGATATACGATTTCCTTCATATTGCCGAGGCCTAATTTTAAAGTAGACAGACATTTTAAGAAGATACAGTGTTGTTGATTTTTCTGAAGGGTACCAAATGTTAAAGTTTATATTTCTTCAGTGATGACTGTAAGTCTGTTAAAATGTATTGACCTGCTTGTGGATGTCTACCTGTGTGTATCCAGCTGTCCAGTCCAGTGAGGTGCGGGGGGGCGTCACGCGGAGTCTGAGTCGCCAAGAAAGTGAAGTCACGGATCACCCAGTGTTCTGCAACTCGGGGTGGGGCGTGACAGAGGAGTACCGGGGACAGCGGACGTACTCCCCCTGTGTGCCACAGTCCCAGGTAAATAAAGCATGTGGGCACAGCGTATGATGCATCTTTATGAATGATTTTAGTTTATATGTTTGGTTTAATGTATGTGTTTGTTATTTGTTGTTTGTTACAGCACCCACTGTTGTACAGGAATGACAGTACTGACTACAGGGCCCAGGGCCCAGACATGGACAGCGGGGTAGAGGCAGGAAGTGACATGACTCCACCCACTCCTGCATTCCCTATCTCTCCGCCAACACCTTATGGTAACTGCAGTATGTTTCCTTTGTCATTGTAAATATGTTTATTTAATCTGAGCATCACATTTGTGCATGTACTTGTGCCTTGTGTTTGTCTAAGTCTAATTAAATATCTCTGTCTTTGTGTTTTCAGTGAAAAGTATGTCGGAATTGAATAATCTCAGGCAAACACCATCTCCCATGCAGTCTTATGGAGTCTACAGAACAGAAAACGGTAGGTTAACATTCCTTTATATTACAAACTGAATGCATTATGCAGGAATCCGTTTTTAAGATGTGTTCAATCTGAGGAAGAGCAATTTGTCTTTCTCTGTGAAATTGAAAGCAGCCATTAAGAATGTAAAATAGCAGAGCTGGGATATAGAAAACTGTTCCCCATATAATTTGAAGGTATATATTTAAATTGCAGAAATGTCATTCCATTGTGAACAAAAAATATGAATAATTCACCTTTGTCTAAGCCTATGGGTTTGAGAAACCTTTTCAAAGAGAGTTAAAAAGCTGACCAAGTTGGTGTGAAAAACACAAGACAAATCTATTAGCTTACTTATAATAGAATGGTGTTTTTCCATTCAACTAATTACAGATAGTGAATGACAACAAGACACCCAGGTAGTGGAAGGTTATTGTAGTCTTTTTCATGTCTGCCCTCTGAAGTTTGGATACACTATCTCTTAAGATCAAAGCTATTACTGGTCCCTCTTGCTTTACCTAATAATGGTGACATTGTTGTACGTGGAATTTGAGCGGTTTGAAAAACAGAGGCCGAAAACAAAGACGTCTCATAAATGCGAGAGCAGGGAGATTCCTAACCAGTCTCTGCCCTTCATGTTTGGTTTCTGGAGAATGTCGGCGTGGTCACGGCTCGAAGGGAACACTTTTTTTCAGACATAACGTTGTTGTTCTTTAAAATGAAACGGACCCTTTTTGTGTGGTGTTTATCTAAGATGAAACACGCCCTGGTTATAAGATTGCCCGAGATGGGGTGAGTTGTGCATTCATAGCATTTTGTAGCATCAGCATTTGTGGTCTCGGATGTACATTTCTAGATATTTTCTTGTTTTTTCTTGTTTACACAATTTGTATTGCCTTCATACTGTATGTTGCACCCCAAGCAAGTCAGCTGTTTTATATTTGGCATACTTTTTGACCATGTTTAATGTCAGGAACTAACTACCCACCCCCACATGGGTAATCTCTCCGTGTTCTTAATTTGTCAGTCTGCTCTGAACTTTTATAGACTAGGTTCCATAATGATCTACAGTATGTCTAAAGGTTGTAGGGCCTGGGAGCCGTTCTGTGCCCCTGCTGTGCCTCTTACAACCTCAGACACCCAGGCTAAAATCACCCACTCATTCTTGCCACATCTCCATGGGGACTGTGGGTCAGGAGGCATTACACAAAAAAACTTGTCTTCCCCCATGAAGGGGTGCCTCTGTGTAGAACGAGGGGAAATAGGGGCAAGAAGAAACCAGCAACTCTTTCAGCTTCGTAGTTCTAACTCGTACAAAGTAGCCCAGAGAGAGCTTTGCTGCAAATGTGGAGGAGGGACAGGGCTTTGAAATTCAGGGCTGTCAGTGGCTCCAGGCTATGACTGATTGAAATGAAAGCTTTTAGATAATTATGTCAGAGGCCTTTTAATTTCTAGCTGCAATAGAGATTTGTTTGCTCTATGGGTTGTGGCAACCATAGCTGGTGATTGGTTTTATGTAGATTGATGGCCGTGTTCAAGGCCATGAGGAGAGTCTCATTTCATTTCAGCTCCATTATTGATTGTTGGTTACTGGAAATAATCCAATGCTCTTTCTAAAGGGCTTTTTTGCTGTATCATACAGTCCTGTTTTTTTTTATGCATATTTGAACTTTTTATGTTTGTTTCTGCTGGGTTTTCTCTGAGTTATTTTTATATAGCTGGGTTTTAGATTCTATGTATTTGTATTTACTCATTATATTCAAAATGTAATCAAAAGCAGTGCCTGATTTGATTTGTTTTCCTTCTCTCACACAGAACCCCGGGGATACCCAGAGAGTATCAGTCACGTTGGAGGTGACAGTTTAACAGACCCCTCCATCAACTGCCACCGGACGCTAAGTGCCACGCACTCTGCCTCTATTGTTGGGACCAGCCTTCAGTGGACAGACAGGTACAGATCTGCCCTATCCCGGACCTCAAAGCTGATCTTTTCTTTTATAACTAGAGCGCAGGATCCCAAAACAAGCTTCAGACTGGTGTTGACTTGCAGTCAGCTCAAGATGATATGAAACACTTTTATATTAATTACAGTATTAAATAACCCCAGTAAAACAAACAACAAGTCTGTTACATTTTCCGTTCGTATTCAACATTTTCAATATGTGCACAAATAACACCATTGCAAATTAAAAAAAATATCAACAACCTGCCATAGGGCCAGGTGTGGAAAAACAGACCTGGTTTTATGTGATGCTTTAAATGTCTACCTTTATGCTGCAGTAGACAGAAACATGCATTATCTTTGGCAAATATTCTTGAAATTTGGCTGAAAATCTACATTTGAATGGTTATTTGACTGCGAGTTTACCGTTATTTATTTCCTTTTTTTCTATTAAGTTCATCCACGATCCAGTCCTGGCCAGAGCATCCCGTCCTGAGCCGCCACTCGTCTCTGAGCAGCAGCTACCCCGCCAACAGACAACCACCACTGCACGCCATGTCGGTGGACTATGGTCACCACTCTCCCCCCCTGCACCATCCCCACATCCACCCTGCCCCCAACGCCCACAGCTCCCCCCGAAGCATCCAGCGAAGCCGCATGGCTCGCTATGCTCACGGCCGCAGTCCAGCTCAGAGCTTTGACGAGCACGATGACTTGGCTCTCGGCTATGTCGCGAACTGTGCAAACACCACCTCTAATCTGCTGGGAAACGGAGGCATGGACTTGGAACTTTTGACCTCCATGGATGGGCAAAATCAGTTACAGCTGCCCCAGATGCAGCCTCCACTTCTGCCTGAGAAGAAGAGGGCGTCAGATGGGGACCATTCGCTGGGAACATCTTCTCCAGCCCTCAGTGGGTTCTCCAGTCCCCACAGTGGGAGCTCCCTGAGTATTCCCTTCCCAAATGTTTTGCCTGACCTCTCTGCTCAGACGCTGGGCACAGCCTCACCTCTGCCAGGTAAACTACAATCCTTGTATGAAGCTAATGTCCTTATTGGTGCCACATGGCCTGCTAACACCGCATACTACTGTACTGATCACAGGCGTATAATTGTGTTTTCCAGATCTACTGGCCAGCAAGCAGGTTACTGTAAAATTTGTGCAGGACACATCCAAATTCTGGTACAAGCCAGATATCTCAAGGGATCAAGGTAGGTTTCCAGAGTCCACTTTTGTGCCATAGTAATAAAAGAAGGTAAACTTTTCCCTAGATCTAAAGGACTGCCTCTCAATTATGTTTATTTTCTCTCAGCCATTTCAGTCTTGAAGGACAAGGAGCCTGGTTGCTTCATTGTTCGAGACAGCCATTCCTTCAGAGGGGCTTATGGACTGGCTATGAAGGTCGCTACCCCCCCCACCCTCAGTTATCCAACAGACCAAGAAAGGTATGGTAGATTCGAACATCAGACTTTTAGATTCTTAGTTTTTACTAGATTGGGTTCAAAATAAGATAAATTATTCAAACAATTATCGACACATTATTTTACGTGTATGAATATCTTAAAATATTTTCTAAACGCTTTAAATTTGATTGTATATGACCTTTAGTACAAGTTAAACCTTTTAGGAAATACATTTATTTGCTTGATTACAATGTGAAGATTAACACCATTTTCATGACTGGCCAATAAATATAGAGCTTAAGTTAAATTGGGGTTAACCTAGCTTAGCATTAAGCATGGATAATATTCATCGCCGTTCATAATGGCAGCCCACTGCCCCTAACACTAGGATGGGTCTAATGCAGAGAAACCATTTTGTTACATAGTAAGTAGGCCTACTGTGTAATGACAATAAAAGTTAAAAAAAAGCTGCGGTGAACGTTTACATTTTGCCTCTTCAAAAGTGAAAACATGCCCATTAAGTCTGTAGAAAGAAAAAAACTGTTTTTCTCAAAAGTTATTCTTGAAGGTTGGCCCAGTCGTACAGATTTCCTGAGAATCATCCATAGCATAATCACAAACAAAGCCATCTACAGTTACAGCCCACTGTACCTGCCCTCGCGCTGGAATATGAGAGTCCCTCCCTCTGGTTGTGTGTGAGAGCTCTTCACTGTGTTTCTCTCCTGGGCATCAGCAGGATGAAGCCAAACAGACCCCTTTTGCCTGATAGTCTTAGATGTTCAGCTAATGTTTCACATCCTTAACAAAGGATGAGCTGGGTCCTTAAGCCAGCTCTGATCCCAGGGCCATCTCAGGGGAAGCTGTCTGCCCCACATTACTCTGACTGATATGGATGTAATATCCAGGGACAGGGGTCAAAAAAGGCTGCTTGGTTATTGACTTCCTTGTGTTTGTAAAGGATATTCAAGAAATACAGGGAGGGATGTTGGAATGAAAACAAAATCTCAAGAGGAATCTGGCCAAACATTCTCTGGCCATGTTTCAACATGAAAACAAAGGCTGATTGAGTGATGATAGAGATTCACACATCACTTTTTTTTATTCAGAAAAGGCCCAGAGGACATTAAATCTCACGCAGTGTGTATCATAACCATTTTGGACTATTAATCTATCATTATCCACACACATGACACAAAGGATGCCCTTATGCCCCTTCCTGCACAAGCCCACCCCATGCGTACAATCTTTTCATTTATCTCCCATTCACACCTGTCCTTTTGTTTGCTTTACTCCTACGCAGTCCAACGGCACCTGTAGGGACATCACGACACAGTCCTTATCCCAACGTTCAGCTCAGGGCATTGTGGCTCCTTATAAGTGTGAAACCCTACCCACCTTAAGGAGCTGTGCTTTCTCCAAGCCTTTGTGTCCAGACATTCCTCACATAGACTCCTCCTGCCCCTTTAGAGGCGCTTCTGTTAAATCATAATCCCATTAATCTCTGGAGAGATTGAATGTAGTGATTTAATATGTTTCAAGTAACTTTGAGGGTGGAAGAATACATGTACTAAGACAAGTGCTTGGAGCTATTATTCAGGCCTGAGTAAATAGGATGTCAGAAAGAGGAGTGTTTTGCTGAAACATAACAGACCATAGATTATTCTGAGTTATTTATCTTTCCTGTATCTGTATGTTATATCTGTTTATCTGACCTTCTGTCTCACTTTTATTACAGGAGGCGATCTATCAGATGAATTAGTACGCCACTTCCTGATTGAGTGTTCACAGAAAGGTGTGCGGCTGAAGGGCTGCCCTAATGAGCCTTATTTTGGTGAGCAACTATACTGTTAAATCCTCTCCTTTCACAGCTGGTAAACAGCCTCCTGGCTGTTTGGCTGAACTGCACAAAGTGAAAGACTTCTCACACCATACTGCCCTCTATGGGTCATTGGTGCCTTGCACAACTGTCTGCTGATAATTAGCTTGAAGCATAAACATGAGTAATGCACCGTGAACTTCACCCACAGCCTGCTGACCAATGTTTTCATCTGTTCTCTTTAACCAGAATAATGGTACCTCCTGCTTTCCTGACTTCTAGTTCCACGTTTTTATGCTGTTATTGCATTATATTCGCATTATATGTTATGTTTTTGCTTATTTAGTAGATATACAGTTTTTTATTAATGTATAGGACAGTTGCTGACTGCAATGAAGGCAATCAGAAATCTTGTGCACTTGCAGTATTCAAAATGGTATTAAAAGTAATTATTAAAGATAAGAAATACATGTGGCAATAAACTCTCAATACAACTATTTTTGTTTTACAGGAAGCTTAACAGCGCTAGTCTGCCAACATTCAATCACCCCCTTGGCCCTGCCCTGTAAACTTATCATTCCTGACAGAGGTAAACTACTCACACAGTCACAGAGATGTTTGTATTGTCATAAATAAAAATAAACATTAACATTATTTTATGTTGTGAGGCTTCTGGTACACTGATTTTTTTTTTTAATTGACTTAAATGTATTATGTCAACACTTCCACATAATTGTATAAGGTCAGTTGAAAGCAATAGTATTAAGTTGAACCTATTATTTTGTATTTAAACTAGGGCCGGGACTTTAACGCGTTAATTAAGATTAATTAATTACACAAAAATTAACGCGTTAAAAAAATTAACGCATTTTAATCGCACTTATTTTTGCACCGCGGAACGTTTCTCACTGGATGAGTTTCAGGCGTACCGATTATACTGGAGCACCAACTAACGTTCATGACTTCAGACAACAACAAACCACAGTGAACAACAGTGGGAAATGTTGTTTTGAAAAACGGACGGATGGAAGCGTCGATAAGAGCACGGTTGTGTGCAAATTATGCAAAAAGGAATTCGCATATCACCGCAGCACATCAAGCCTCAAGTATCACCTCAATGTAAAACATATAGCAGCTAGCGTGGAAGCTAGCGTGGACGTTAGCCTCTTTTATCGCGTTCACACCAAAAAGAGCCGGTACTAAAATTAGTTCATGAGAACCTTTTTACCCCCACGAAAGTCCCTGCTAGAGAGCAGAGAGCTGCTAGAGAGCAGGGACTTTCGTACGGCTCTCTTGTGAGAAAAGAGCTATATTTCTGATTGGCTGGGCGGATTGCAAACCACGCCCCGTAAAACTCCCAAAAAGTTTTGTGAAGCCGCCATTTTATTATCCTCGCATTAGCATTATTAGCATTAGCATTATCCCAGCGCAGAAACGCAGAGAGACTAACTTATGGCAACACAAAATAAAACATGGGAGCGGTGGAGATGAGGAGGTGTCGGCGTTCTGGCGATTTACTCGGAAGGCTTCAGTAGAAGCTGCTGCAGCTTCTACTGAAGCCTTCCCCAACTCCGGGGACCTCCGGCCGGGGACTTTGGGCGGCAGTATACGCCGTGAAGTGGTTTGCGGCCTGCCAGTAAACCCAAAGCAGAAGAAGAACAAGTGACGTCAGCGGCTTCATTTGCCTAATCCACCCCCAGGTTCAAAGAGTTCTCATGAACTAAGTTCTCATGAACCTTTGTGGGAAAAGTACTGCGGTGTGAATGCGCCTAATGGTATACTAAAATCCATGTGAAAAAAATTGCTTCTCACTGTTCTCAGGTCAAATATTTATGTGATTAAAAATGCGATTAATTTCGATTAATTAATTACAAAGCCTCTAATTAATTAGATTAATTTTTTTAATCGAGTCCCGGCCCTAATTTAAACCTAATATTATTGCTTTCAACTAACCTAATACAGTTATGTGTCATTTGTTAAAATAATACATTTATTCAAGTCTACGTTTAAAAATAATTTCAGTGTATCTGCCAATCTCTCTCTCTCTCTCTGTTTAGATGTCCTGCCATCTGGTCATTTTATTTATTTATGAAGCTGTTGTCGTGCTCACCAACACATTTCACTGACATATTTTGCTTTTATTCTTATCAGATCCACTTGAAGATGTTGTGGAGACTAACTCACAATCTGTCACCAACTCTGCGGCTGAGCTGCTAAAACAGGGAGCAGGTAATGATGCGTCTAAGCTCATATGCTATGAATAGACATAATGACGAAGCAATGATGGCACTCTACATTCACACCACAGACACAATCCCTGTGTGCAATTCTGGGACAAACATTTTTCCTCGTCCTGTTATTACTGACTGTGGAACACTACATTAGTCCACAGGTTCTTCTTTCATTTAGCAGCTGTGTAATTTGAATCTATGTGTTCCTGCAGCCTGTAATGTGTGGTACCTCGGCTCCGTGGAGATGGAGTCACTCACAGGCGTCCAGGCGGTGCAGAAAGCCACCAGTATGTCCCTGAGCGCCAACCCTCCACCAACCTCCACCGTTGTTCACTTCAAGGTGTCTTCCCAGGGAATCACCCTCACTGACAACCAGAGGAAGTGGGTAGCACACAGGAATATTCACACATAACACACCTGCAGAGGCCGTTTCTTACAATAACAACCCCCCTGTTTTCTTTTAGGCTGTTCTTCAGGAGGCATTACAATGTGAATACGGTCATATTTTGTGCATTGGACCCTCAAGATAGAAAGTGAGTATTTAAGTGTGAACACATGTCATTTAAGGGTTTCCAGAAAACTGATAATGTCTATTGTTAGGCAAGCATGTTATTATCTAACCTGATTTAGTATGTCAACAAACTTACATTTCTACAAGTTCTACTAAGCCAATAACAATCCTCCTTTCTCTGCTCTCAGGTGGAAAAGAGATGGCTGCACTTCAGCAAAGTAAGTTAATGATTATCATTTTCACATTGCTACAACCAGAGCAGCATTGAAAAGGATTAAAGGAACATGTTCAGCTTGAGATTGGAAGACAGTTCTGATATTTGTATCCATCTCTGCAGGGTTTTTGGCTTTGTGGCGAGGAAATCTGGCACTTCCATGGACAATGTATGTCACCTGTTTGCAGAGAATGACCCTGAGCAGCCAGCAAGCGCCATCGTCAACTTTGTTTCCAAGGTGATGATTGGCTCGCAGAAGAGTAAGTAGGACTGCTGCTGACAGAGCTGATCACCTGGACAGACTTTTACTATGGGTGGAAACAAGAAAGACTGAATGGCTGAATATAGGGACAAATGTAAAGGACCGAGGATGTTGACGTTAACTCTGGATTTTAACTGGATATTAGGTACATATTGGTCACCTTCAAGCACCAGGACATTCAATTACATACTTCAAATATAAATCCATTCTATGGTGTTATTTTATTTTCCTGTAAAATGAACTGTATATTAGAAAACTAAATCATAAGACATTTCTATCCATTATAACTGTCCGTGTGATACAGTTAGATTTATTTTCTCAACATATTTTAAGGACATAACAGTCACACATTCCACAAAGGCTGCCTCTATTTTTTGTGCATCACCTTTTTTATGGACAGATCATGAAAACCGTACCTTGTTGCATGTCTTTTTTTTCTTCTTATATTTAACCAAAACAAACTTAATTTAAGCTAATAACATTATGTAAAGTTATAGCCAGATGCTTTGCCGCATCTGTCCAGCATGCAGTATTGTGTTGTGTAGAATTCAAAATGTGGAAAAGCAGTGCAGCGAAAAAGAATCATTTAGATTTGGGACAGGTTGTGTTTCATACAGGATAACCCTTTTTTCTCTATGCAATTTACATTTTTATTTTTTTAACCACAGCCTTCTGTACATGCACCGCATGTATGTGGCATCTCTGAATCTGTAAAATAGCTGTCTTCATAGGATGTATGTGAATATGACCACTTTTAAAGCTGTCTGCTACATTTTGATGAACGTGTGTTTGTGTTGAAACGAGAGAAACCATAGAAAAATATTTTTAATTAATCCCTAATATATATATATTGATTTGACATAAGTTGGTTGAAAACACATCAGTACTCTGCATAGAAGATAGTACAAGTGGTATTCCACACAAAGCTGCCAATTTTTTTAACTTTTTTGCCCTCTTATGTGGGGCTCATGGCCAGTAACAGCACTGCTGTGTTTCAGTATCCCGATTTTTGTACATTTAATTTTAACCTAAAAAAAGGCATAGGCTATGATATACGGTGTAAGCAAATGCTGCAGTTTTGCCAGGGTTTTACAAGTTCTTAAAAGAAAGGAAAGAGCTCACGAATCAATTTAGGAGTTGAACAATGTCAGTGACATTATACAATATATTTGCTCTGGGACCAACAAGATGAAGCTTGGCTAAAGATGTATATTTGACTAGTTGAGAGCTTGTTGACATTGTGTTGAGAGGTGATGAGGACCATAAAACTTTATTCCTTTCAACTTTTTGTGTTGGGAAGCCATTTTATCAAGAGGGACCAACGGCCAAAATAAAGCTCTGTTGTTATTCCTTCATTGTTTATGTACATATTTGTAATCTTGTTATCTATTATCTGTACCTCATACTTATTTCATTTAATACTGTGCCTCTGTGTATAACATGCTACTTGTGAACGGTTTATTTGTATATTGAAAATGCATTGTTTTTTGTGTCCTGTAAATAAAGAAAATTAAACATGTATATATAGTCTTTGTGATATGTTAACCATTGAAAGAGTGGAGACTGAAAGGAGTCAACCAAAAGAGATATTTTATTAGTGGACTTTGGGGGTTCTTTTAGCCTGATTTTGTTACATTAGGACAAATCCAGGCTAGCTGTGTCTCAGTGTCCAGTCTTTGTGCTAAGCTAAGTTAGCTAGTTTTTGGGCATAGTTTCATATTTAACAAACAGACACACAAGTAGTGTTTTACAAAAGTCTTATTTAGCATTAGTTAGCTTACCAATACATTGAATAGGCACATTTTCCAAGATATCAAACTTTTCTGTCAACATAGAAGTCAATACTTCAAAATGCTGAGTGAAATATTCAAAACCATGTCTTGTAAAGTCACGACTGCATCTTCCTGACTAAAATAAATGTACTAATGTATTGTGCATTGCTTTGTAACGTGGCTTACACATAACTAAAACGAAAGGTTTTTATGTTAGTGTGTATGTATATTAGGGTGACCAGACGTCCCCGTTTTCCGTTTTGAAACTGTCCCCGGAAATGTCCCCGTTTTTTAATATACGTTAAAAACACATAGCAAGGTGAAATAAATTGTTTCATGTCAGGAAACACTGGGTAAACAGACTACGGTAGCCAGCCCCCACTTCGGAAAACACTCAAGCCAGCCCGCACGTTGTATTGCGGTGCGTGAATATGCATTACAGTAGAGGCCTGTAAAAACTGCCTTCAAAATAAAAGCGTTTACTCGGTCAATAACAAATATACCTAAAAAACACACCAAACATATTCATATATAGGCCTACTGGAGCTTAAATTTAAGAAATATGTACTATATAATGTGATCAATAATCATTTCAAACAAACTAAGTATAACTACCACATTATAACTGAGTGAATGTAAAATGTAAGTAGTTATGAATCTGACATTTCCACTGGGTGACTAATTTCAATTGATGTTGACACCATCTCACAACACTCCTAAAATAACATTACTTTCTGAAGCACAATTTAAATTGTATGCGGTTTAAAATCTCAAATTAGATCTATTGTCCATCTATATTTAGATTATTATTTAATGGAAACCGTCCATAATCAAAGAGTCATTCAAATTCAATAACATACTTATTTCACTTCAATAAAATACTTATTTCACTTCCTTCTGTTTTTGTACAAGAATAAATAAAAAACTGTCAAATTATCAAAGACTTATTTCACTTCAGGGTGATAGCAGGACACCCCATCTAGTCACTCAGAGAGAATCAGGACAATCTGATGTAGAGTTTCAAAATAAAAGACCTTTGAAGTCTCATATATTAGCTATCATCCCTCTGTTTTTAGATAAGAATAAAACAAAATCTATCCAGTATCAAATACTTATTTCACTTCAGGGTGATAGCAGGACACCCCATCTAGTCACTCAGAGAGAATCTGGACAATCTGATGTACAGTTTCAAAATAAAAGACCTTTGAAGTCTTATATATGAGCAATCTTCGTTCTGTTTGTATCCAACAGTTCAAATGTTCGAATTACATTGAACCAGAATTGTCCCCCTTTTTTCTTTAACAGTGAAGACAATTGGATATGTTAATGATATATTGACCGCAAAACTCAAAATGTCCCCGGTTTTAATCTTGAAAATCTGGTCACCTTAATGCAGTGGTTCTCAAACTTTTTCTGTCAGGCCCCCCCTTTGGAGAAAAAAAAAGTCGGGCCCCCCCCAACACAAATAGTCAGGCTCAGTGGCGGCGCCAAAGATTTATTTTGGGGGTACTGTGGGGTAGCTTGACGTTTCATAGAGGGTGCTCAAACATTTAGGGTTTCCCATTAATGTACCGGGCGCTACAGTGGAATGTTCTACTGCAACACTCCCCACGCATACACACAGTGTACCCGCAACTGTTACAATGAAGGCTCAATAATCAGCTCACGGCATATAGGTGTAAGCAGGGGTAAAGTGCTATTTTATAGGTGGTGTGTGGACCTCACATAGGGGGGTCCGGGGGCAAGCTCCTCCGGGAAGATTTATTTTTAAATATTGAAGTTAAAAGCATCAATCTGGTGCACTTTGAGAGCAAAATGAAGAGATCTACAGTATGGATACATCTCTCAACACAGAACTGTAAACAGATTTACTATTTCTTTATGGATATTTTACAAATCACTCCCCTTTTAAACGTTATACATTTTTTAATGTCATATAGTATTTCATAATTGTTTTTAATTTATTTATATTAATGGTGACCAAAACGTTTGAGACCCACTGAGATAACACTGAGAGAGTCCTTTAGCTCACTGAGTCTCTCAGTCTGACAGGAGAGGACTCTCCTCCACTTTGTTGTTGAAAAAACTCCTTATATCCGTTAGCGTAGCTCGCTAGCACCAGAAGCTAACAACAACGATCTCCGGTATCGGTGCGTTCTCTCTCTCTCTCTCGCTCGCGCACACACACAAAATGGCTCGTTCCACACACACACAGAGCCGAGCTTGAATGAAACACAGACACCCAGACGTAATTGTACTGTACCATATTATTTTCGAATCAATAATTTTTCAAAATATGATTTTTTTTTTTTTTTAAATTGAAAATCTTTTTTAAATTTTTTTTTTAATAACCATTTTTTCTCCTGGTCTCTCGCGCCCCCCCTGTCATGCCTCTGCGCCCCCCACTTTGAGAACCACTGCCTTAATGTATGTCAGTCCTTCGATTTTCTATGCAATGGTTGATCCAATCAATGATCACACTAACAAGATGTATTGCAGAGGGCCCAAGTTGTGAAGTTGTTTGGATGAATGGCTCTCCTAAAAGTCCAAGCAAAGGGCCCGTTTCAAACTGGCACATTTTATTTAAAATTCAGGATGTGGTTATACTTTTGGATTTCCTCTACAAATGTTAACATTTTCTGTGGTTTTGGCTGCACACCATATGGCGGTAATGCCTAAACCCGCTGTTTGTTAAAGGGCCCACTGCTGAACCAAAGACACCATGCACAGGTCTTGCCTTTTCTCAAGTCTTAGCCACATGAGATGAAGTGTAAGCCACAGGCCGTTTTCTAGCTTCATTTTTGCCTCAAAACAGAATGAAGATTTGAAAAGTAAACGGATCACAACACTACTGCCAAGAGGACAGTGATGTGGAAACTCTGTTTAAAACATATTTGGTGTTAAAAGATAAATAACTTTAGTTCAATTTGCAGCCAGCAGAGGACACTAGCGACACAACACGTTCCAACCTGAACATGTGTAGTGGTTTTGTGGCGGCCTATTTCTTCAGTCGACTTTCTCACCTGCTCAAAGATGAAACTGTAATAATGGTGAACCTATGCTTTAATTAAGGCTGACACGACCACAACAACTATCTGTGTTTTTCTCTCTCAGTACTTATGCTGACACATGTCCACAGTCTCATTTAAGAAGTGCATTTTACCTCCACACAAGCCTGAACTGGTTGCTCTAATGGAGCTGAGAGGAAATAGAATTGCATAGCCTAGCCAAAGAGGGAGGAAAGGTGTAATGGGGTGGATCCCCCCCCCCCACACAACTGTCCCTCTGCAGGTGGTGAAAGTGAAGAATTCCCGGGGAGGGCAGGAAGGAAGCAAAGGCCTAGGTGTAGCGACTGCAGAGAGCCCAGAGCCCAGTCTTCCTCTGTTATTTAGTGCGGAGTGGCCTCGAAATTAAAGAAGCTGGGGAAAGTCCAGGAAAACCAAGTAACATTATTAGACTGCAGAGGAACCTCGTCAGGAGATGATACGGGTAATAACAGTGTGTGAGCATGAGAAATGCATGCAGGACTAACTTGATTCTGCAGTTATTCTCCATCAAACCTGATTTATCAGTCTGAATTCGTATTACCAAGCCTATAAATGCTAAAGAAAAAATGTACTCAAAGGAAATGCATCGAAGAAATTGCCCTGAGGCAGAGTTGGGTGTATTTTATGACCTTAACCTACAGATTGAGACCGCCAATGAGCCTCTGCAACATAATCACAGCTATTGTGTTGACATTCCTGACCTGCGCGAGGACCCATGGCCGACACTGATTAAGCCTGTCACATACAGTATGCCTGTCTCTTCACGTTGCAGCTTTCTAATAAACTTCACAGATTTACACCATTTTTTTTTGGCAGGCTAAAGCCAAACATGTTTAACTTTTTTGCAGATAATTTGGAGGTGAAAGGCCGTGTTTATCAGGCTAACGAAGCTCATTCTCATTCCCCAAGCACCCCAGCTCTTTTTACAGCCACTTAATTAGAGGGGCAGTGCTCATCTCGTTCCTCTGAGGCAGAATAAAGGTTGGGGAGCAAAAATAGAAAGTGCATTCTCACATGGCTGCACAAATTGAGGCCCCTTAATTTTGTTTTCAGCAGACTGTGAAGCCTCAAAACACATTTAGATTCATTGTGGAATTTCGTATCAGGCCACATAATAGTTCAGGCCAGGTCAAGATGATTCACAACACTACCAGAAGCTTCAGAACCACTTAAACATGTATGTAAAGGGCCACAGCTGCCCATTTGTTAGAGAAAAAACATAAAACATTTAATGTATTGGTGGCGGCTGGTGGAAAATATTTTTGGTGGGGCTATGGAATAGGGACCAAACCATACTAGGGCGGTCCGGGGGGATCCTCCCCCGGAAGACATTTTTGAGAAATGACCCCTTAAATTATGACTTCTGGTGATGTTAGAGGGGGGGGGGGGGGGGGGGGACAAATTGAGGCTTAAAAATATGAGATAATCCATAATCTTCAGTGTGGTTAGCTATGAATCTTCCAAAACTGTGCAACAGTACAGTAGGCCCACACAAACTGGATGATATTTCTCCCGCATTTCTCCCGATTTCTGACCAAATCAGATTTACTCACGACTGTTTCCACTCGGACTTTAATACAGCTACACCATTGTTTGGTTTCCATGGTAGCGTGTCTCTTTAGCAGCGCGCGCAACTGAAAGTCTGAGAGGGTGAGGAAGATGAAAACTGAACAAGAATCGACAACTCCACCCTCTGCTCACTCCTCTCCTGTAAATTACAGGTCCAGCCCAGAGCCCTAGCTCTAGGGCTCTGGTCCAGCCCACACATATGCTCCATGGTGCCACAGGCATTGCCCTTACAACTACAATAAGCATGTAAATGTTAATCTACAGCTCCGGCGATCCACTAGCACCGGAGTCTCCACCTGCAGACAACTACTGTAGCGTCACCTTGGATACGAGTCCAAACAACCAACAGACACACAGGCCAGGGCGCTGACAGGGCGCCCTTTGAGCATCAGATCTGACGACGCTGATTGGCTGAAATTATGTTTCGGCGGCATAGTTTACAGATAGCAACAGTCAGCTTGTTGGCTGCTGCTGCTCTGGCTGAGGGCTCCTTTCTACCGCCCGGACGAGAGAGGGTAATGACACACGCTGCGACCAGGCAGGAAACATGTGATTTATCAGTAACTTTAGACATCGTAACACAATTTTAAACGAGATTTTATTGTAGATTATACATTTGACTGATACCAACTATATAATATTTACTTTGTTCATTACAAATAAAATAAAAAAAATATATATATTATTTTTTTTTAATATATTTTTTAATTTTTAATTTTTAATGACAATCAAACATGTGGGAAGAGGGTGGGCGGCGCCCCTAGCGCCCCTATGGGCCGGCCGCCACGCTGTCATGGCCACAATAAAAGGTGACCCATTAACTGGAAGGTTGTGGGTTTCAGAGCTCACGGCTGCGAGATGAATCCCAGTCAATAACTAGATCTATGTCACTGCCTATGGCTGTGGAGGGGTCTCTATAGGTCATAGTCATGGTCACTGAGCTGGAGAGACCATGCAGTGAGGTCAAGTGCTGCCTTTGTGAAGTGAATGTGTGAAAGCAGCCACCCATCATGCTCCCACTGTGATCGTTTTTTCTTCAAATGGAACGTAATAATATACATTTTAAAGGTTTATATTTCAATAAATAAAAGCTTTGCAGTTTTTTGTCGACTTGGCATTTGTACCACTTGCACTTGCTGGTTAGTGAAGGTAAAACTGGTGGTGGGAAAAGAGTGTCCAACTTCTCTTTGTCAACAGCAAAAACAGCCCCTGAACAATTGCCAATTTATTTGTACTTTTGATTAGTTTCTTGTTGGGCATACAATGCACATTGTACCCCTCAATTATGACACAAGTCTTATCATCATAACATTGAATGTCATTAGGGTGTCACAAAAAGGCAAAATGTTTTATATCTTTAACATTGAAAAAAATGGCATTAAAAACTCAAAGTTTGTTATGTCATCATCATCAAAGCTAAATGGAAAATCCAGCATAGAAATCCTAGGGATAAGGCAATATTGAATGCCTTCTTCATAGACAGAGGACAATATTTATTATGTGAAAGGAAAATCGGACAGAGATCTACGAAAGTGTAGGCACAAAAAAAAATTGTTTTAAAGAAGTAGCAGTAATAAAAACTAGAACATTCCAATCTGTGTGACCATGAAATTCTGCAACTTGCTTAGTCAGTATGTACAAATCATATATGACTCAAGGTTCAGCATCTAACATCTGAGCTGCAGCTGTTACATCAAATGGCTGCTGCTCCTCTTAAACATTATTTAAGCAGTGTGATGACATTCTTGGAGCGAAGATCTGGAACACAAGGAGAACACTGGAGAGCTTTGAACTGATGTCCAACACTGAAAATGTATTGCAAGTTACGGCCAGAGAAATGACAAAGACATTTGCTGACACACACATAGTGAAGTAACTTCTGCACAAACAACTCTGAAGTTTCTCCCCAATATTTAACTAATCCCAAGAAATGGTCCACATTCTATGGCAAAATAATACATATAACCAAAAATAACCCTCTACGTCAACTTTATAAAACAATAATCTTTTTATTAGAAGAAGAGATTGTTGAATGACTGCATTCAGACAAGCAGAGCCATTATCAGGATCATATCTGGACACTGCTGTGGTTGGATTCGAAAGCACAAAGGAAAGACTTGCTTTATCTTTCAGGGAGAAACGACTCTCCCAAGGCTGTTTGTCTGCGCCTGGGAAAGAGGAGTGAAAGGACAGTTTACCCATAGTGCCATAGAAATAGTTCCCTATCAAGTAGTTCATAACATGTAGGCACAAATGCTTGTTGACAGCCCCTGGTGCCTGAAATGACATGGGTGTAGTGAGTCATCAAGATCTTAAAGCATTAAGAGGAGGTGGAGGATGGCAGATAAATTAAAAGTCACATTTGGTCTCCTTTAGCAAAGAAAGGTAACAACTAATAGTCATGTGTATATTGCAAGGTAAAGAGTGTGACTTAAGGCCTGATTGAGCGTGAAAAAAGGAGCAGGTGGGAAACACAGGCTCTCATACATTTTACCCAGCGATCATAAGGGTTCACTTTGCCAAAATTCTTCATGAGCTTTCATCAAAACAGCAGCTGTGGCTTTTGAGGAACAGACTATTGCTGTAGAGGGCATGGGGGAAAAAACATATAATCAAATCTACAATAACTAATTGGATGAGCTTAATTCAATTGTGGGCAGGTTTTCCATCCAATAAATATATGAAGGCCAAACTCAAACTAAGTATATCTATGCATTATAATTTAAATAAATTAATCCAACTCAATTTCAGTCCAACTCTTGCACTTACAACATATGTAAGAGCAAGAATGTTGCATTTCACATTTAATGCAAACATCTTAATTTTAAGATGCATCATTTTTACATTTAGCGTGTGCCCATCCCCATCCATCACAATCTTCTGGAGACACTCAAGGTTGTCAGGAAAGCTTAAATCGATGAAGAGCAGATGAACCCCACATTAGCGCTGCATGGATTGTCTCTAAATGGTCTCTTTTTTGTTCACATCTCCAGGCTTAGTCAATTTCAGATTATCTAAATAATGAAGATGGTGCGTCTACTACTAGGTATCCATGTTTCTACATTTGAGTAAGTGAGACAGACACTGTGCTGACTGACAGTGAGGGAAGACATTGGCTTCAGTGGATAATTTCCAAGACACATTCAATTAATTTACGCCATGATATATTGCTTAATCTGTCCTGATAGCTGATAAACTATTTAAGTATGATATCATTATTCTCTAATGGTCTCTACTTCATGGGTGTAGAGACCATAGACCGTATAGTATAGGGTGGCCAACCAGTCAGAGGTTAAGAGCCACATTTTTTCTATGTTTCTGCAAAGAGCCACATCAAACACACAGTCACTGATACCGCTTGTTTCCGTTTTTTTGTTTTCTGGAGACAAGATTTCAACCACGTCACTGATGCATTTTTGTGGCATTGGGATATATATTTTTTAAATCCTCTGGAGCAGAGAGAGGAGCTGTGGATTATTGTTATTGATTAATGCATCAGTGTTTCTTAGGGTCAAAAACACTAAATTCACAACTTAAAATGAAAGCGTTTAGTTTATTTAATAAAAGAGCACATGTTCAATGTGAAAAGTGACAGTAGTTATAGATTATTTGCAATTTGGTGCTATATATATTAAAAAAAAAAAATTATATATATTTTTTAAACACCTTGAATTTCAGGGGGGGGGGGCTCCGTTGGCGGGGCGCAGCGCCCCTCCAAAACAATGGTAGGGGAAACACTGGATAGTGTTTAATCAACGATAGGTTTCCCCCCCTCAAAGGTGATTGGTTCACTGCATCGCAGGTATTATTGTGATTGGCTCTTGGGCCACATCAAAATTAGACGCGCTGTCATCCTCTCATACTGACACCTGACACCACACATACACACGTAGGGAGAGCCGGGACGAAAGTAACGGAGCGATTTTATCCGAGCCCAAACAACTTTGACCGGCCAAATTACGTTAATACTTAACAGACCTACTAAATATCAGGTTTAACTGTCAGGAGTAGCTAGTGTTGTCACGATACCAACATTTTGGTTTCGATACCAAGTCAAGAATTGCGATTCAGATTATTTTTCGATACTTTTCTTAAAAAACAGTCTTAAATGTAATTATTGTGCTTTATTTCACACCAGAACCATAACCATAACACAAACTTTTAAACAATGAGAACAATAAATTAAATAAATGACAAGATTTCCTATTAAATACAATTAATACATTTCTTACAGACAGGCCTCGTGGTGTCCGTAGGCTTGCCCTCACTGTCAGAGATATCGCTCAAATACTTCCAAATTTCGCTTCTGGCGTCTTTTTTGTCAACAAGCCGAGGCGCAGCGGCAGTTGCACTCCCACTTGCAGCCATGCTTCTCGCTTTCTCACATGCTCTGGCAGCTAGCGCGTGCACGAGAGAGGGGAGGGACTTAGAGCGTGCTTGAGAGGGGCGGGACTGCAGGCACGGCTGCAGTGCAGGGAGTGGAAGCAGATCGCTGAACACACACGGCTCTTATTAAAACGGCGCTTTCTCACCGGAGTACTTTCCGCCGTCATTCTTAAAGTACCGATACTAATGAAACGGAGGAATCGTAACGTTTTTAACGACAGGGTATCGCGGTATACCTTTCAAGTATCGGTACACCGTGCAACACTAGTCAGGAGTCAGTGTCTCTCCCCCAAACTCACACATATACAATTCGATATGAACTGAAGAGCCGCATGAAACTAGGCAAAGAGCCGCATGCGGCTCGAGAGCCGCGGGTTGGCCACCCCTGGTATAGTAGAACCAGTGGGTGCAGACGCATCATTAGCATGGCTTGAGAATATCATTCATTTTATTTTGGTTGGTAAAAAACTGTTTTAGTCTGGTGGTCCACCCTATCGCGTTGGTCCACACTGAATGATACATATAGACGTGACATGCCTTACGCCCTCATACAACCAACCAACCAACCAAACACATTCTCCATAATCACAAACATATTTGTGGGGAGTGATGAGGGTGAAGACTAGATGCCAAACTCAAGCTATATATTGCTGTTAATAAACATTTTAAACGCAAGTTGTTTGACTGAACTACAGTGATGGCACAATGCTCTGGGTCATGGGGACGTAACGTTAAAAGTTCTCCTGGAGGTAAACATGGCTGGACAATATGTTACAGTCTGAGAGTAAAAGCTCTCTTGAAGGTTTATAATAATCACGTTACTGTTAAAATAACCATGTTTGCTAGGTTGGCAAAGTTACTTCATATTATGGTTATCTAAACCAGATACAGTTTAATTCTGTTTTATATAACAACAGTTACCAGCTTACATATGTAATGATGTGTTCATTCGTACCCCAGTTGATTTAGTTGTTTTAGAAAATATTCACCGATTTACTCTGTCCCAATGTAAGACGAGATTTTTGGGCCCAATAATGTCACAGACTGAGACGAAAGTTGTAGTTCATAGCATAATAATAAAACAGGAAAGATTTTAAAACTAACTTGACTTGCATACTGCAACTTCAAAAAGTATATCAGATTGGTGGACCTGTCTGACTGACATCTCTCTCTTTTCTTTTCTTTTCATTTCAGCATCTAAACCACAGACCACCATCCCTTATAAACTAAATGAAGCTTTGTAGAGCCTCCATCTGCGAGGGATATTCCCTCCTCCACCAACTGTAATTGTGTCTTTGTTTACAAAGAGCAGTGTTGTGTTGGTGTGAGTTAGAAAATGATATGTGATTGTGTAAGAATAAATAACTTGTCATTTCCAGTACCATTTTATATTAATATCCTTTGGGGGCATTGTTGTGGATCACTCAAAATACAAAAAATAACCAAAGAAATAAATGACAAATGAATCATAAATGAAAAAGTACACACTTTTGTGATGACACATGTTTATATTAAAAACTTTATATATAATAATTGGTTTCTATACAATTTAATAACCATAGGAATAACAAGCGTCTGATGGATTGAAAGAAAGTGATAGAACAAAAAATTAGAATCAATGTTTATAGATAGTTTGCATACATACATGTGTGAAAACATATTAAGAAAAGGCTTTAATGTGTCTATATGAGACAGAGAAAGACACAGGAAGTGATACTGTCTGAGGGGGACTCGGAGCCCAAAGTGTGCGGCGCCACTCTTAGCCTACTTCCGAGCACTCAGCAATCTGTCAGCCTGAGTGCTGAGAGCTCCTCTCTCTCCATCCTCCACTCCGCTCAGGCCTAATTACAGTCTTGGACTGCCTCGGGGGCCAAGCCTCCAGAAATGGGGACCATGACAGCTCCATGAACAGACCGGACCACTCCAAAAAAATAATTAACCAACCCTGGACTTAGATGAAAGGTGGCCTTTGCCATGTTGGCTCTTTGTTTTGTCCATTCAAACCACATCTAATAATCTGATAATTGTTGAAGCTCTGTATGGGGGCCAGACATAGATGAATCAAAGGGAAGAGATGATCGTATTAATCATACGAGAGAGGGTTCATCCAACTAATTGAGATGAGAGTCTGTTTAAAAAGCTCTCAGACAGGGGCAACTATAGGAGAGGTCATGAGACTGTGAGGCTAAAAAAGAATAACAGTGACTGTACCAGACTTGTCATGTGATTTGTGGCAGCCTCATTCCTACACAGTCCCACCCCTTCCCTTCCCTTCCACACACACACACACACACACACACACACACACACACACACACACACACACACACACACACACACACACACACACACACACACACACACACACACACACACACACACACACACACACACACACACACACACACACACACACACACGCATCCTCCTTCTGGGTTAACTCAGACATGTTCTTCAGACCTCCAGCTGTTTAAACTATGCGCTTTTCAATCTGTGAGTTTTTGCACTTGCTGCAGATTTGTATGCTGTTCCTGACCACTACAACAACACCATCATCTCCGCACTAAACACAGATAAAAACGAACTAACAGAGCCAGAAGTAGGGATGCTACTTACTGTAAATGAAGCATTATTAATATTATATGACATTAATTAAAATAATTAATATTAAAGAAAGGAATACCAAAAGGCATTATAGAGCCCATTTCTTCTCACTGCCCATGAGAAACCATTCATATTTAAAAGAAAGCTACATTTGGGTGAGTTTATCTAACAAACACCCAAACAACGTAATAATTTCATTTTTTATTTTAACTTTGAATTAAATTAATGTAGAGACCTCATTTACAATATAACCAATGAAAATTGTACACTTTTCCTGTAAAAACCTTTTTGCGCTCCTGAATCAATTCTAATATTTATTGTACTACTACCAACTTAAGGGATATAAATGTTTTTGTAAAGCAGCATTATGAAAATAACTGCTAGCAAAGAAGCATCCTTTGGCATTTATAAGATTTGAGATGAAACTTAGAATAACATCCTGAAGCATTCAGTCTATATTTAGCCAAGGAATTCAGTGCAATTCACTAGAGTAAGCTACAACACACCGACTGGGGCCAGTGCAACACCAGAGCTTCAAGCAAGTGTGCCTGATTTATCCAAATAATTTTAAAACAGTGGGAAATTGCTCCGGATTAGGATTTGACTAGCAGTTGCGGTTGGCCAGCGTAGCCTTTGACAGCAGGTTATGTTAAACACATGTACAGTAATATCCTGTGTGTGCAAAAGCAAATTCTTCACACTTCTTTATTGAGTGGCTGTTCTGCGGGACGACATTCCTCTAGTACATTACTCCCTCTGCCCAACTCTCTCCTCTGCTATGCTGAATATGCACAGGTGGCTGAGAGACCCCCTTCCAAAGAGCTCTGAGTGGAGGAGAGGGAGGAAAATCAGCAGGCTTTTTTCAGCTTATGAAACAAATGTTTGGCATTCCACTGAGTGCTGCTCTGCTGTAGACCTGTCTGTTAGCAGGCGGCAGAACACCAGGGCATGTTGGCCACTGATTTGACATTGGCTTCCAAGAACATTTCGAAAGCTAAGAGGAAGTGTACATCTCTCCTCTACCCCGTTATTCTTTTGAGGTATTTTTTGGACATTTTGTGCTGGTGTATTCCCTCTCTCATCTGTAACCAATTAATAGTGGACCTAAAAATGCAACAGATGTAATTACTGAGGAATTTTCTCACTCACATGTGTGGTATGTGTCTTTATTTTAAGATCTGCTTTGTTGCACTGACTAAGGACTAGACCAGGCCCAACTATGTTACACGTCCTAACCACAAGTTCAGAGCCCGCTGCTTTACTGTATGTGTGAGGAACAGGTACATGAGGTGCAGTTTTTTCACTAATCAAAAGCACTGAATACCATATGGGCAGTTCACTTTGAATCCTGTTTGGCTGGTGGATTTTCTCCAGGTTTGAAAAAAAATGTATTATTGAGAAAGAGTTGATCAGCAGAACTTGTGGCTAAATTATATTTTAAATTTCATCTTTCCTACATTAAGACCTATACAACCCTGCAAGAGTACATATACTAATTTGTAACCTGAAGCTACAGTCCTGCAAATGCAAATTACTGAGGAAAATGTTAAAATGTAGAATATTAATAACATTATTTTATTTTAGTATAGTATGTCAATTTATGTTTTGTTAAGTGGCGGTAAAACTAAAATGTACAAACATGTAAAATCTACATTCTATATTTTCAAGGCAAGGGAGGTAACTATAGGTTACTTACGTAACCCCAGTTCTCAGAGTAACATGAAGTGAGATGTCTCACTATGGGATGCGCCTCATCGCGGAGCAAACAGAAGCATCAATCTCATTACGCCAATCCTGATTCGCTGGTGATCTTGACGTTAACGTCAGGGAATCACCCCCTATAAGTAGCTTGCGCCACGACGCATGCGTAATTCAAAATAAGCACCTCTTCTCGCTTCACCATAGCAAGGAGGGCCGTCTGGTGAGACATCTCACTTCATGTTACTCTGAGAACTGGGGTTACGTAAGTAACCTATAGTTCTCATTCATAACACTCCGTTCGATGTCTCACTATGGGAAATTGTAGCTCCCGTATTGCCAGACGAGCTTATCTCGAAAATCACCAACCAACCAGAACTTAACAGGTAGAGTCCCGACTCAACAAGGTGCCCAGCACTGCTCGGGCCACGCTTGGAGCGGAGACGTCTAGCCTGTAAAAGCGGACAAAAGTGAGCGGCGAGGACCAGCTCGCCGCTGCACAGATGTCTTGGATGGAAACACCCTTGAACAAAGCCCAGGATGTAGCCAGGCCCCGAGTCGAGTGAGCCCGCAGACCCGAAGGTGCTTGCAAACTCTGACTCGTATAGGCCAAAGCAATTGCCTCCACAATCCAGTGGGAGAGCCGTTGCTTAGTAACAGGCTTGCCCTTGTGAGGGTTAGCAAAGAGTTGGTCATTAAGACGAAGCTCCTTTGATCTGTCCATATATGTGCGTAAAGCACGGACTGGACACAACAGATCCTGCTGCTGTTCCCCGGAGGAAACCAGCGGCGGAGGAAATGCCTCAATGTCAATTGGGGTACACGAACCAACCACCTTTGGTGTAAAGGCAGGGTTGGGCTTCAACAACACTCTCGTTTGCCCTGGGGCGAACTAAGTGCATGAAGGATGTACAGACAGCGCATGAATATCACTGACCCGCTTGGCGGATGCCAGGGCCAGTAACAGCACTGTCTTGAGTGACAGATGTTTCATGTCAGCTCCTTCCAGGGGTTCAAATGGGGTCATTCTGAGCCCATTTAAAACCACTGCCAAGTCCCATAAGGGCACCAGTGACCTGGAGACAGGGAGGAGCCTGCGAGCTCCCTTCATAAAACGGCAGACCAAATGATGTTGGCTAGCCGTCTTACCCTCAAAGCCCACATGGCATGCAGCAATAGCAGCCAGGTACACCTTGATCGTGGAGAAAGCTCTGTGTTTATCGATCAAGTCCTGTAGAAATGATAAAATCACCCCGACAGGACATTGAAAGGAGATGTGTCCTTCTTGAAGGCACCACTCCTCAAACACCCTCCACTTACAGTCATAAACAGACCTGGTGGAGGAAGCTCTCGCACTCTGAATAGTGTTTATCACCTTCTGAGGGAGTCCCACTGTATTCAGATTGTACCACTCACGGGTCAGGCCCATAGTGCCCCGCGCTCTGGGCGTGGGTGAAGGATCGCCCCCCCCCGCCTGAGACAATCCGTCCCTGCGTAGAGGGGGCTGCCATGGCTGCCCGCACAACAGCTGATATATCTCCGCCAGCCCGTACGTTGCGGGCTAGGGCGGAGCCATCAGGATAAGTGTGTGGCGTTGCTCCTTCACTCTGGCCAGAGTTGGGGGTATCAGAGCCAGGGGTGGGAACGCGTACAGAAGACCCGGAGGTCAATCGTGTACGAGTGCGTCCACGCCTAACGGTGCGTTTAAATCGTGCATTAAAGAGAACAGCTGTCATTGAGCATTTTCTCTTTATGCGAACAGATTTAACTCTGCCGTAACGCACCCACAGCGGACTCACGATCCTTGGATGTGGAGTCCAGTCTGCATAGAGTGGTGCACCTCTGGACAGTAGTTCTGTCCCGAGCTACATCACTCCTGGTACATGCGTCGCTCTCAGAGAGAGGAGACGTCTGCCGCTCCAAGGGATCAGTTTGTGTGCCAGTGTGTGTGACTGGAGACAACGCAACCTCCCTTGGCGGTTCATAAACGATACTGTGGTCGTGTTGTCTGTCCTCACGAGGACATGGTGTCCTCTGAGAGAAGGCAGAAAGCGTTTTAGGGTGGGGAACACCGCTAAAAGCTCCGGGTGATTTACGTGCGCCCGCTGGAGGTCTCTGCTCCAGAGACCCCTCACCAGGCGACCTTCGTAAATACCCTATCAGCATGTCAGACATGCGTCCGTGGTGACCACCTTCCGTGAAAGGACAGCACCCGTAGGCGCGCCCCGTACTAGAAAAGTCGGGTGCGGCCAGTGGCGTAGTGCCACTACGTATTTCATAATAACCAATACTCTCCGCACGCCGTGGCACGCGGGGTTTAGTTTTATTATGAGACCCATGTTGAGCAGGTGCTTTACGAGGACATTTGTCTGCGTAATCTGACTCTGCTCGGCGGGCATTATAGATAAAACCCTCCTTTCTAGGAGAGAGAGAATCTCTCTCTCCAGAATATGGGTTGACTCTCCCCGGGCTTGTGAATACAGATAGCCCGAGAAGCGAGGGGGGGTGACGGTGACTTGGAGTCTGTAGCTCCGTGTAACTGTCTTGAGAAACCCAAGCAGATGTCGTGAGCATCTCCCGCTGTATGCTCCTTAGAGCCAGCTGAGATGTCACGTCTCTTCCCCTCTGAGTCTCTATTTGTTGTGTTATTGGGCCCTCCAGTGTCTGAGCACTGTGGTGCCCCATTTCGACAATCCCCACCGACACAGCGCATGCGTGTGGCGGTGGTGCCCTTACGGCTCCAGCCGGCACTGCGCATGCGCGTGGCGGTGGTGCCTTCACAACCCCAGCCGGCACTGCGCATGCGCGTGACGGTGGTGCCTTTTGCTCCAGCCGGCACTGCGCATGCGCGTGACGGTGGTGCCTTCACGACCCCAGCCGGCACTGCGCATCCGCGTGACGGTGGTGCCTTTACAGCTCCAGCCGGCACTGCGCATGCGCGTGACGGTGGTGCCTTCACGACCCCAGCCGGCACTGCGCATGCGCGTGACGGTGGTGCCTTCACGACCCCAGCCGGCACTGCGCATGCGCGTGACGGTGGTGCCTTCACGACCCCAGCCGGCACTGCGCATGCGCGTGACGGTGGTGCCTTCACGACCCCAGCCGGCACTGCGCATGCGCGTGACGGTGGTGCCTTGACAGCCCCAGCCGGCACTGCGCATGCGCGTGACGGTGGTGCCTTGACAGCCCCAGCCGGCACTGCGCATGCGCGTGACGGTGGTGCCTTGACAGCCCCAGCCGGCACTGCGCATGCGCGTGACGGTGGTGCCTTCACAGACCCGTCAATTGTCCGCCCTTTGAGAGAGGCCGTAGTTGCTCTCAGAAGGGGAACAGTTGACGGACTGTTTATTGTTTTTATTGTTTTTCTTTTCATTTTTTCGAGCTGCGCCCTTGGCTCGAAGCCTGGATGCGTCATTGGAAAATGTTTTATGACAAAAAAAATCAATAAGTGTGTGACATGTGTTTATGCGGACTTGATGATGGTGTTGAGGCATCTCTCGAGGCGGCGGGAACACATTTAGAGCTGGGGAACCGTAGACTTCCAGCTCTGTCACAGAGAGGAGAAGGAGGGGCTGTCACGCCGCTCGCTTCTTCTTCCTCGACTGCTGGCCGAAATTCTGGGTTGGCTGCGCCTGCGTTGCAGCCGGAACCGGAGATTTTCTAGGCCAGCTCGCCCTCGTCCCCTGCCTGGGCTGGGGACTCGGGGCGGACTGCGACCTCTGCGTTTTTGGTATTTTGAACCGAGCAGGATTCGGGGCAGCTTGGACGAAGGGCTGCCGCTGCGAAGGCAGCGGCTGGGCCCTTCGAGGGAGGCAGAGGTGGAGGGCCTCGTCCTCCTTCTTTTTCGACTTGCATCTCCTCTGCATGGAGGCAAGAGCGGAGCCGAAAATCCCCTCCGGAACGATGGGCATGTCAAGCACATCCTCCTTTTCCCGGTCTGGGAGGTTGGTGAGCTCTTTCCTGCACCACCATGATCCCCATTGTTTTGCCCGTGGCCTGGACGGCACAGCGTTGGACACGGAGACAAATGTCTGTGACCGCGGCCAACTCGTCCAGAACGGCCGGTCCAGGATTACTCGACATATCCTCACAGAGCTCCGCTTGGTATGCGGTTAGCAGTGAGGAAACGTTCAGAGCCCTGGCGGACAACGCTGCGGCTCTATAGGACTGTTCAGTCATGGTCGACTGGAAACGGTCCACCTTCGCTGGCAACGTGGGGTTCCTGCTTGGTGACAGGCCCATCCTCGGTAGGAGGTGGGCTGCCACCAGCAGTTCCATCGGCGGTATGCGGAGCAGGCCGAGCCTCTCCATACCGTCGCAGTCTAGGGAAGAGGCCCCCTGGATTGGGGCCTTGTTGCTAAAGGGTCGGTCCCTCCACGAGACCGACACCTCATCCAACATCTCCGGGAAGACCGGGAGGAGTTGCCTCCTTGTCCTCGTTGCTTGGGGAGAATGTTTCCCCTCGTAACGGGACCTGGCGGTCTCCTTGGCCATTTCAGGCCACGGGATGTCTAGCCTGGACGCAGTGCGCTGACACACGGCCTGCAGGTCCATGCTCAGACAGGGCGAAGCTGGTGTGCTATCGCCCAGGAGAGCAGCCATCGCTCCCGGCTTTGCCGTTTGAGCCGATGACATGAAGATATCTTCTTCTTGCTCATCCGAATCAGACAGGAGGGACTCAGAGGTGTCCTCTTCGTCCTCCATGTAGTCTAATTCCAGGACATCCTCCGCGGGCGAGACCATGGTGAGGTCTCGCCGGGAGCTCCCGCCTGGTGAGGCGTGGGGCTCCATTCCCGCGTCTATTGCTGCCACCGGGTCCCGGCCTGACACGGCGTGGGATCCCGGTTCCGCAGCTGCCGCTGTTAGTGAGCCCTACACCGACACAGTGAGGGGCTCAGTCTCTGCGGCGGACGCCCCCGTGTCTTGATTGCCAAACGGCGAATTAGTGGACATCAGGGAGTCCTGTTCCAACAAGCTAGCTTGGTGTGCTAGCCGTCGGTGGAGGCTCTTTCGGGTGAAACGGACACAATGCCCGCACGAGCCGGGGTTGTCGAAAGCCTCCTGGGCGTGTTTCAGCCCGAGGCAGGACGAGCAGACCTGGTGTGAGTCTGTGCCTGCTATCTTCAACCCGCAGCCGCATGACCGAGCCTCCGAGTCCCTGACTCCTCTGGTGTGAGGGGGAGAGGCGTCCATCTTGTTCGCCTTGTGGCGTGGAGAGGACCCGCTCGTAACAGGTACGTCGTTGAGAGAAAAGTGTTACCAACCCGTCCTTAATCCGGAGAAAAACGGACGGTGTGGGTCCTTTGTTCTCAAAGAATATTGACTGGTGTGACAATATACTTCTAATCCTTTTCTCCTCCGTGAGAGAGAAAAAGAAAAGCGTCCTCGCTACCGTGGTGTCGGTAGTAAGGGGAAGCTAGCTAGCAACAGGTGCGTAGCAAGCTTGAGAAAAATCAAAACCTTACCTTACTTTCCGGGGAAAGAAACGGCGAGGTCGATTTTAATACTAACTGGCGTTAGTATTACCGTCTTCTTGCGAAGCAGAAGAGTAGCCGGCGAGCGCCCGTCGACCGAAATGTTTTGGATTTGGGTTCAGTCTGTGGACTGTTAAGCTTGTCCGGCTACTATAGAGATGTGCTCTGAAGCGAGAAGAGGTGTTTGAAAAACGCATGCGTCGTGGCGCAAGCTACTTATAGGGGGTGATTCCCTGACGTTGACGTCAAGATCACCAGCCAATCAGGATTGGCGTAATGAGATTGATGCTTCTGTTTGCTCCGCGATGAGGCGCATCCCATAGTGAGACATCGAACGGAGTGTTATGAATGAGAACTCAAACTCCTCACTTAATAGCTCCCACGTTTTTATTTGTATTTTGTGGTGAGTCAGTTCAGGTGAACTGTGATCTGTTGTAAAGAACATGTGTGTAGCACTTGAAATTGCACTTGTTTGTCTTAATACATTTCAGTTTGTTCATAACGCTTTGCGTCTCATTACATGTGGACATTTTCCGAATGTACTTGTAGCCTACTTATTTGCACTTAAACAGAAATATTGTCGTTATGTAGGGCCTGTGGGTTATTATCATAGACTGTATATATAAATTATTATTATTATGCTATGATTTTACTGGTCCGGCCCACTTTAGATCAAAGTTTGCCACCCCTGATGTAGATTGACAGCTTTTATTGTTTTGTTGTTCAAATATTGCGATACAAGGGCAAAATTAACGTTTATGCAGCATTTAAACAGTCTGGTTGTTCAATCTAGAAAATGTATCACACACTGTTTGGTAGTTTTAACTATTAAAATGCACAATATTTAATAAGATTTCCATTTCATGTGAAGTACTATTCTGCAATGTAACTTTAGTTATCAATTAAATGTATAAAAGGCACTACATTTGCCCTTGGAATGAGGTGGAGTAGAATAATAAAGGGCAAACTAAAGTAGGCATACAAGTACCACAGAAATGTACTTAGTAAAATTCCACCACACGTTTTTTGTATATGTCATAGGCTTCAGGGTAGGCTTACTCTATTGAAGCTTGGAACAATCATCTTATGCATGGATTGGTCCCAGTTTATGTGCTTAAACCATATACAGGTCATGCAGGGTCATGGGTCGCAGCGTCTTGGCCTCAGATAAATGGATACACTCACACAAACACACAGTCATGTGAACACATACACACATTCGATGGAGAAACACACAAACAAATAGCTGAAGCCATTTAAGCCTCTTAAATTCACTGCAAGTGTCACCGAATTACTCAGAAATTAGTTCATGACACACGCACACACAATAAATACACACGCACGCACGCACACACACACACACACACACACACACACTTTGGCGCCCCCTATGAATGCATCTGTGCATGACAGATAATTGGACTTATGTGTGGGCTTTTCAAACCAAGAGACACATTCAATTGTTGTGTATTCTCTTGGGTAAACATTTTAATTAATTGTGTGTCTAACAACCTGACTGCATAATAAACTGCATTAGACAATTTATTAAAATGTTGAATATTCACATTTGAACTGTTAGACCTCAACTAACTGCTTCAGAAAAATCTTTATTTAGTTTTGTTCAGAAGTATTCTTATAGCCTTACCTTGAATGTTATTCTGCTGCTCTGCACTTGCTCTGATGGTTTTAAAGGGATAACGGAGTCGAGGCAATTCATCAGTAGACCACAAACTATTCGGGGGTGTGCCTACAGCCGCTGGGGTCTATATATTGAGACGTTTTGTCCGGCGGCTGTATGTGAATCAGATGCTGTCCAGGGAAAACTTACCATCACATTAGGGCAGCGCACTTCCTCACTTTATGCTTTCAGACGCCACAATGGATTCCTGTTTTCGCGCACTTTGCATGACTTTTGTTCTGGCATCATCAGGTGCGGTTGGACCGGTGATCAGATGCGAGCCCTGTGATGTTGGAGCGCGGCTTTTGTGCAAACCTTTACCCAAGGACTGCGCCGAGAATGTCCCAGAACCGGGCTGCGGCTGCTGCATGACCTGTGCGTTGAGCTCCGGCCAGCCGTGCGGCGTGTACACCGGGAGATGCGGCTCCGGACTGACATGTCAGCGGCAGCCCGGGGAGCCGAAGCCTCTGCAGGCTCTGCTGGACGGGAGGGGGACGTGTGCAAACGCTACTCATAAACGACTTACCGCCAGACCAACACCTCCACCAGTCAATGAACTGCCAGGTAATTCATACACCTTTTCCATGCTTCAAATGTAGACCATAGATGCTTTATAATTGTGAAATTATAACTATACATTTGTGTCACCATCTTTAAACAAAAAACGTGTAATCTTAAAAGTGAGTAGTATTTCATGTACATTTTTTCCAGTTATCAAGTTATAATTAATTCCAATTCCATGGCATAACATGAGAGTAAATGCAACTCAAAGCTGCATTTACTTATTTATTTCACTCAGAAAATGCTCTTCATCAATGCAAAGACAAGGTGGAGAATGAGACATTTGAAGAATATGGAGTTTTTGGAGGATTTGATGGAAAGCTGCAACTCAATGTCAGGAAGGTTTACCCTTTGTAACTCAATGTGAAGACCTTCACTTTTAGGTATATCTATTCAGCTTATACATTTAAAGCAAAGAGACTACAGGGATTCAAATTAATGGTAGAAACACTTTGGTGGGTAGTTATTTGGCATATTTCTGTGTTTAGATGTATATATATATCCTCATGCACTCAAGGTGACCTCCAGCAAGAGTATATCTGTGTGTACTGTTGTGTAATTAAACACATGTTGTTCTCAAACTTCAGCAGATCATTTTGAAACTCTGGATGAGGTTCAAAATTGCACCAACTTAGGCCTTCAGACCTCGTCCATCACCCACAGACCCCAGAGACCTCCACTTCACAACTTTTTCCCCTCTGCCAAGTCAGAGGTCCTGCGACGGAAGCAGCAGAAGAGAACCCAGAGCTTTAAAATGGAGGAGCTCCCGGGACCACTCATCACAGACCAACAAAACTTCTCTCTGGAGACCAAACAGGAGCCCGATTATGTAAGTACCACAACCAATTTTGAATGTCTTCGTAGCATACTAGAGGAATGTTTTTCTCCTCTTCCTCTGCGTTTTGGTGTTTTTCCCCTCTTGTGGGTGATGAAATGTTTTTGGTAGCGGTGCTGGGGGTTGGCAGGCATCGTGCACAGTAGAATGGCATGGCAGCGAGCGGGTACGATGGCCCTGCGGCTGACCTGGGTCAGGCGGTTGTTTGGCCACAAGGCGTCCGCGTGCCGGGTGTACTGGGAGCCAGCAAATGATGGATTGGCCTATGTGAGTGCCTGTTGGGAAGCCCTGCTGCTATTTTGATCTTGTCTTTGGCCAGAGAAGTGAGCACACACTAGTAATGGGCTTTGACTGGCTGCTTTGATTAGTGACTGGAGTACTTGAACTTTAGGACAAGCCTTTTGGCTCCCACTTTGAACCCTTTGAATTCACTTTATTCACCATCCTTTGTGTAAAGTGTAAGAGTTATAAGCAGCTTTGGTAAAATGTTAATCCGCTGCAAGTCGGTCAGATGAATTAATTTCTCTTCCGGCACCTCTTTCATATTGCAGCCACTATTGTTCAGGTATTACGGCAGATCACTACGTGGTGCAGCTCTCTAAACGTCTTTATTTGAAGAAGAACATAGAAGAAAACTGTCTGTTTGTCTATATATTTTGGAGCTGGAGATGTTTAAGTATTGGTAGAGTAACTGCATATGTGTTCCCTCATCTGCAGGGTCCCTGTCGGAGAGAGATTGAGAGCATTCTCAGCAGCCTCAAGATCACAGACATTCTCAACCCCAGAGGTTTCCGCATACCAAACTGTGACAAGAAGGGCTTCTATAAGAAAAAGCAGGTAAAAAGCACATTCAAAACACCATCATTTGATATTCACTCTATGCTTATAAATCCCTGCCTCCATTTCATGAGAGCCTACACATATACTTCATAAACCTTTCAATTTGTTTACAACTTTTGTACAAGGCTGTAAAAAGGAAACCCACATTTCCCTTTTTACATGCTGCATTAATAAAGGTTCATGCTGAAGTCTAGTGACTCAAACTTTAGGTCTCCTGCAGCCCAATTACAGATTTATAGCTGTCCTCCTGTATTCATTGGTAGTCATTAGAGCCTCATCATTGCACCACCACACCAGTGAGGTAGACCCCAGCCACTGGCTCTGGAGACAGGAACCACAGGGGCCAAACCCCAGTGGGGTTGACGACTGGGACGATGGCCGTTTAACGGGAACCCTCCCAGGGAGACAGACGTCAAGGTGGCCACCGGCACACGATGCGCTCCCCCCATAATTGCTGGACTTTTGAGAAGCCTGCACAGAAATAGAGCTGCAGCCATCCCCACGCTCACATGGTTCACCCACGATCGGGTTGTAATAAATGAGTGGTACTGACGCATTCATATGGAGGCACTTAGGGCTCCCGCGCCACTGCATCACAACGCAGCTTTTCTAACATAGCAGTCCCTTCTGCTTAATGGAAGTGTTCTCCTTTACCTGCAATCATCTCATAATCACAACGCCAAGCTCATTGTCTTTGTTTATATAGAATGAACCTACTGTACCATTGCTCATTTGCATGTTTTAAAGCAACTCTTATTACAGCTCTTAAAAACAGTTAATGTCTTTTTAGATACATATACAGAGGACATATGTAATGCTGGAAGCAGATTAACTTTTTTCTGTTAACTATGAATACAACAACAGTTTTTCCTTTAATAGAATCGTAAGACTCTTGTCTTACAGCTAATATTTGATATAATAATGATTTTTTCATCCTCTATACAGCCGATAAAAGATGTTCTCCCCCGTTGACCCCCTCCCACTTGTTATGCAACAATGATCTAAAACAAGAGAGTCCTTTTGCTAACTAAATACGGATGTCTTCCTTCCTGATCAGCTCTGCCTCCTCTGTGGAGCAGCAGCACTGTTGCTTTAGCCCCTGAAATGAATGGCTGCATGTTTTACCAGAGTGGAGGTTGACCTTTAGTAAAATTGGCAGTAAAATAACAGCCCTTGGGCTCCACAGACTCTGTAAGTCATTTGTAGTACCCATAATTTGGAGCTGTGGGGTATAATCAGCAACAGATGATTCGTACTGGCCACCAGCTTCTGAAAATAGATCTTGGTTCTCAGTTGTTCACAAACGGGACTAAGCAAATATTTTACCAGGTTCTGTTTACCTTAAAGGTCTCTATATGTGTGTGTAACAGGAGGTAGACCATAAAAGCAGCTGAAAATACCACAGCGTGTCGGATAACCAAGGCTGCGTCGACTCAGCACAATCTGACCATTAATGCCTCTTAACTATTACTGTTCTCCTTCATTGAGTAAAGTGGCTTGTTACTCATAATGCTTCATATTCAACTGTATTTACACATTTAGCTGCCCCCCCCCCCCCCCCCCCCCGACTTATTTCTCTTCCCTCCCTTCACCTTGTCCCTTCCTTTACTTTCAGTGCCGTCCATCCAAAGGCAGAAAGCGAGGCTTCTGTTGGTGTGTGGACAAATACGGGCAGCCTTTGCCAGGTTTTGATGTGAAGGAGCGAGGAGACGCCCAGTACTACAACTCCGAGAGCCAATAGGAGCAAAGCAGAATGGAGGGAGGTTGGGTGGGAGTGAGAGCAAGAGGAATTGTAAACAAATGGAGACACTGAGGATATTGGGAGAGAGGTCAAGAGATGGCTCGGCCGATAAATGGATGTTTGCTATTTCTATCTGTTGCCTTTGGGACCTTTTTCTGAGGCAGAGCAAGGGGAACAGAGGAAGAGTATTAGGAGGGGGAAGAAAGCCCCTGTGTCACAGATACTGTGTTTTCTGCGATGGATGGATTCTACATAAGCTTTCTGTCTCAGACACAACCAGAATGACTTCTAATGAGAGGATACGCCTCTCAGACGCCCCATTCTGACTATAAAGAAAGAGACATTTGTCACGAACGTGGACGAGATGGCTCTTCATTCACGCACAATTAAGTGGCATTGCACGCATGTACATGCTTGTGATTTGTTTGAAAGACATTGTGTGTATGTATGTATATGTTATTCAGAGTAAGCATGCAGTGCCTTACTATGACTTCCTTTTTTTCCAGGTTGCTTCCTGCTCCTCTGGGAGTTGGACTAGACTGTGCAGCTCAGACATTTGATCTGATCTGCGGTTATTACTGTTATTTTGTCACTTTGCATAAGCTGATATTTTGGGATAAAGGCCACAAATTGTTATCTCTGATCTCTGTGTAGCCAGTGATTATTTTCATCACTTGCTCATTCACTAGTAAATATGCTGTTTGCATGTACAATGCAACCCTCAGAGGTCTATTTTTACTTAATAAAGGCAGTATAAAATGATCCAGGTATTGTATTTTTTACTGTTCAATTTGCCTTTTCTTGCTTTAAGTGTGTATCGAACTTTTATGGCAGTTTAAAATCACAGTAAAACATGACTTCATCGTGATTAAATAACATTTAATTAGGTGCACATCCAAATAATTATAATAGTATATACATTGTTTCTACAAAACCAATAATGGAATAGCAGCATTTCTTGCAAATAGCATTCACAAACAATGTGGTTCAGTGCACATGCGCTCTGAACACTGAAGTGAATCATAATAAATACTTCAACAGATGATGGAAAGAAATAAAAACCAGGTGAGGAAGGTGTAGCTGAGAAAAATCCCTTAGAAATCTTCTGCTAAACCTGTGGACCTGCAGAGACTAGTAGAGGTAGAGAAATGCAGAAGAACCCATCCCAACCTCATGGTGGCTTGGATGAGCCCTGATATGTTTGTGCTTGGCCTCCATGCACATACTTGTGGCACTTTAAGTATTTCCCCCAATACCCATTGAGGAAAAGCCAATGGAGATACATTCAGACAATGTCAACACGTTGAATGAATGAGCGGCTGTGTTGTTTCTTGCCGCGCACAGCTCCAGTTTTGAATGAATTATAAAAGAAGAAACTGATCCTGAAGACGCTGAAATGGGCTTGGCAGGGTTGTTGACCTGTGGTTTTGAGCAATGGAGTTATTTAGTTAGAAACACAAATGTATACAGTGTTGCCCTATTTACAATCGCAAAAAAAAAAATGGGCAAACATATAAAAAATCTAAAATGACAAAATGGTTAATGCTTGTAAGAATAAATAAGTCTTGATACATAGATCATTTAAATAAAATGAGAGGAAATTTCCCCCTCTGAAATAGCTTTTTCTTACATTTCGTGTGAATGAGTATGTTTTATGAAAGGAAGTCACTTCATCAGTAAATTGACACTTTCACTTGATGAAACATGTTTCCTTGTGTCTATTTGTGTTCGTAAGTGATTTTATGGATGATAACAGAGTCTATCATTTAGTGGGTGACTTCTTGGTGACACTCTGATGAGGAGTCAGCCAGCAGGTCACTGGTTCCTGGGAGCTTCTTCCCATTCCAGGAAGAGACACACCAGCAGCGAGCGGGCGGTCCGACCAGGGATGACTCACACTGGGAGAGAAACAGAGATGGGTAACCGCATGAATAAATCGTCTAGTTGGATGAGTCTATTCTAACAGGTGGAATTAATTTTGAATCTTGTGTAATCCTTAAGTTCTCACCTGCTTGGACTTGTAGAAGCCATGCTTATCACAGTTGGGGAGGTAGAAAGTTGTGAACCTCTCTCCTAGTTTCTGCTGAGAGCTGGAAATCATGTCCAGGGCTGCATGCAGTTCAATATGACAGGGACCCTGTGCAATAACAACCATGTATAAACAGAAACACTATATTGACTGCAGTAAATAGTATTCATTATTACTCTCTTAAAAATCCACAGCTCTTAAAAAACCAAGTCTTCCCTCTGGTGGTAGGAAAGTAAATCACATGACATCATCTTCATCAGTCAGGTAAACATGTTTGCTCACCTGTTGATCCAGTTTGTTGCGGATGGCATTGACCTTGGCCTTGATGCTCTCTTGGCCCTCAGCAGTGTCCTGGTCCAAGGGAAGGTTAAGACCCAGCAGGTAGTGCAGGGAGCCATGGTCGGGGACATCATCTTCCCCTGTAGCAGTTAAGAAAACCATATCATTTATCAGAAATGTTTTTTGTGTTTCTTTGAGGCTACATTTAGCCATTTTCAGATTTAAAAGTAGCAAATTAGCAGAAAGAGAAATTCATGAAACCATGAGTCTACCTTGGTCCTCAGTGCAGACCCCCTGTCCTCTGGTCAGAGCGTGGAGCGGCATGGCCTCATCGGGCCTCGGGGAGCAGCGGAGACCCTCTCCACAGTGGGCCGTGTGGACCCCGCAGGACGCCCCTTTCTCCAGAGCGCAGGCCATGCAGCAGCCACATCCCGGCTCCCTTAGCACCTGCCTGCAGTCCACAGGGATGACAGGACAGTCGTTGAGTCTCTCCTGTGAGCAGGGGGCACAGCGGATGGGCTCCGGTCCCACCACGGGGGACGACCTCACCACGGCCAAGACAGCCAGAGCCACCGCTGCCACCAAAATCAGCTTCTCATATAATCCAGGCATCTCCAGTCTTCAGACAAATATACTCTTCGGTTTGGTCTTACCTTTAGACCTGCTCAGTCTGACTGTATTTTTTTTCTAAACTGATTTCCCCGAACTAGCAGTAGGTCTATTTATGTGGACCTCTGGCCTCCGGAGGCGTTAATGATTGACAGATATAAAAGGTTTTTTTACAAAGCTGCTTCAAGCGGTGGATGACCCTGCCTGACGTGCGTGGCTCCAGGTTCACGAGGTCTGTTGTCAATATTGACCGTGGAACACAAAGTGATTGTACATCAAAACAACCCTGTTTTTGACAGGAAAATACTGATCTTTGTGTTATGCCTTTTAAGTAATGAAAACAGTTTAAGTAATATATGTTTTAAGTACTTATGGCTAACATCCACAACTGGGTAGATTATATAATCCAAAAGCTTAAAGTATATGATATGACTGGTGATTATAATGGTTTGATGTTGTTGACAAACTGTTATGTTGTGAAGTAAGGCTGACGTATTGTGCTTTGACACCGTTTTCAAATGTAAACCCTATTTGTCACTTATCAGGCAGACGGATAAACAAGATCATTCCCCTTAAAGCGTTGCATAACCCTAACATTATGGATTGCTCTGCTGGATGCACAACATGTTTGTCTGAAGAAAGACAGTAGTAACCGGTTGTTTCCTAGGTGTAGTATTTGTCATAGTTTATGTAAGGCAAATGGATCACTCATACTGTGTTTTTGAACAGAACTAATATACTTCCCACTTACTCAAAACGTATTGTTTGGTACTAGATTCTGCATGGACTGTAATGAGGCTTCAACCAGGAAAGACATATAGTAATAAATATTATTTATGATTATTCAGTATTATTAATATTGCTCCGATAATTCAAAATATGGGAAAAACTAATTGTGAACATTTTACTTAACTACATTTGATTGTCATAGAACTGACATATTGAACCAACAGAATCAATAAAAGGCTAATATTGTACCTTTTTAGTTTGAATACAGTATACACAGGATTTAGGATTATTTTATTTTGAACAACTAATACATTTAAGCACTGCTTACCGGATGAGTAAACATACAGTAATGTTTTAAACTGTACTCCCGGGCATTTCTCTAATTATCTTCACTTTTGATCAAATAAAACACTAGTCCTTGCACTGGAGTAGACATTTTAATGCAGGAGTGTTTTTACATTTTGTTTTGTTTTTTAAAAACACAATTTTTTGTATCTTTTACTTAAATTGGGTGACAGCCGTTCTCAAATGTGATGTGTGCAGATATCAAAATGACTGGTAGTTAGTTTGCTGTTTCTACATCATGAAACATCATTTTAATAAAGTAAATATAACTAGAGACACACTTGCCAAAGAGGTAATCAAAAAAAGAGAGCCATACAACTCAAGAACAAAATATGATTTTGACTAAAAAATAACACGTTTCTCATCATCATGCAGAAACATGATGTCCAACGCTTGTTAGTATGCCAAATTATTTTTACCTTTAAAACACATTTTTTGATAATAACAAAAATGAAAGTGTGACTGTGAGCGTTACTCGACCACCAGCTGGTGGGTGGTTGCCTCTTCAATGTTGATCATCAAGTCCACCAGCCACTTAGGAAACCCCTGCTTCTTTGAGGATATTGGTAATAACAAAATACATTCATCAGTTTTCTTTTTCATAATTAAAAGAAAAACTGTTTCAAATGTACACTCACAGCCTTAGACACCTTCTTGACTCTCTTCCTAGTTCTCTTCATTTGCACTGACTGTTTAGGTGGTGTGTGTTTTGGCCATTTAACCTTGGATACCTAAAACAATAGAGCATTATCTCTTATACATTTGAGTTGTCGGATAATTCATTTGAATGTAAAATGTGCCATAATAACTCACCTCTATTCTCAACAACTTGCTCATGGACCACTTCTGATTTAGGAACCTTTTTGGCTGTTGTGTTGTAGCTTCATCACATAAATCCAGGGCTTGTGTGCTCCGATCTAAATCAGAGGAATTCTCCATTTCCTCCGGATCCTTGTTGGTAGATTGGTTTTGGAGATAACTTGCTTGGCGGAGGGAACCAGACAGTCGCCTAGGTCTCTGAACCCTCAGTTCATCTTCATCTTCTTCGCTCTCTTCATCTACCATCACCTCTTTTGTGTCCACTTGAATTTGGAAATCCTCCTCTTCTTCTCCACTTTTGCTTCCTTCGGTTTCATCTTCCTGCCATGAATCTTCCTCTATGGTCTCCAAACGTGGCCTCTGTCCCCCCATTTATAGTTTTTGTTAAGAACACAGCAGAATTACCAGAACACCTTTCCATAAATGAATGTAAAAAGTGACTTTGAACTCACATTTTGTTCCATGTGGCTGAGGACTGAGCTTTCCTGTCATGTGAGGATCCTGATCGTAGGTTGTAATTAGTTGATAATTCAAATCAGGTGAGAGAGCTTGATTGCAGACAGGTGACAGGTGGAAATGCTTATCCTTTGTGACAAATAAAGCAATGTAACCTGAGCCAATGATTCCATAAAAAAACGGTGTTATAATACATATATTTCTTAAAAATAGTTTTTAAAATGGTCACATAAGGAGGTGACTCTAATGATAAGAATAAGGATAAACACATGGCATTTGAGTAAAATGTAATACAAGTTTAATATTAGCTGAATTGTTGCTTGTTTAAACGAAAAACATAATTTAAGTTTCACCTAATGGGTGAATAGGTAGGGTATGTAAGTTTGAGAAACCGGCTCGAGATCGCTAAAATTTGAAAATACACGACCGGAAAAAATCTGCCACTTCCTTACAGAGCCCCTCCTCCAACACACACAAACGCGCACATGACCAATGAGGGCACGAGATAAGTTTGTGCACAGATGGAAGGCTGACAGGCAGGTAGGCCATCCAGTTATTTTAGCCGGGCCGGCTCAGATGATTGGTCGTGCTTTTTACAGTACTACGGCTTCCACAGGTGACATTTTTTATGGATTTTTTGTCAAAGCACTGAAGATATTCATTGCTATCGGGATGTTAAGAGCATTCCATGGAATACAACAAAAAGTGTATCTCGAGCCGGTTTCTCAAACTTACCTACCCTGTCTTTAATGAATATTTGCTTGGGTTAAAAATTCAGTAGATCTTTTAAGAACAGTTTTCTTGAGATCAACATTACATTAACCTAAATCACTGTCTTTATATATTTTTCCTCCCAGAACACTTAATTGGGAATAAAACATAAATTAAATAGATGTGGAAAATAAATTATAAGACGAAAATAATATACTGTTTTCATGGTTATTGAAATTGTGTCATTAATGAATGCCTGAACCTGATTGACTCATCTTGACCCTTTTTTTCATTGATGACTCAAGGGGGAGTGTTATTTGTGTTATTTCATTCACCTTGAATTCCCTTCATTGCTTCATGTCCACTTAGGCTTGAAGTCAGGGAACTTACCATGACAAGAAAAACAACAGCTGTACTTTAAAGTATTTTTCTGGTAAACGCAACTTTTATAAAAACTGACCAGAATTTGTTCATTTAATTCCCAAGCAAAATGTATTCCAATACTGTACTGGACTGAAAATTATTGAGCAAGCCAGGTGTTTGTTGACTGAACTGTTACACTGAGTGAACCCAAGACAAATACTACATTAACGCTGGGAAAACATTTTTGGCCCCCGTTCAGTTTGTTTGTGACATGTTGACATTCATCTGGCTTTGGGCAGTGGAAGCTCACCGTTTGGCAAAATAAACTGTAATTATCTGCCATATTTTGGAGTAAAAATTGTTATTTCGAGAGCCATAAACTAAGTTGTGAGAAATAAAATGTTATAGACTATAAGTAACATGATTAACTTCCAATAAAAAGTTATATTTGTTACAAGCTGTTAGTTTGCTGTGCTGCGTTTGAGGGACAACATGTAAATATTGCGATTTAGATTTGAAATCCTGATATGGCTCATCCAACAAATCAAATAAACAGCTTTACTTAACCTTTAAACACCTACTTCTTTATATTAATACTCTTTTTATATTTTATACACCAATATTGTCTTTATTACAAAATATTCAATCACCCAACTTTACACTGTACAAGATACAACATAGTTTACAGCTTTTAGCTATTTACAAAAAGTATAATCTGCATATCAAAGTGAATATATCTAAAAAGGCAGGTTGCAATCACTGTAAGCTTATTGAGTAAGGCAAACAACTTGAAACAGGATGTATTTACACTCGCAGATCAAGTAAAAGTTGAACGCTGATAAAGATGCAGGCTACAAAGCTATTTGAAGTGCATCGTGTTTTTGAGACCGGGAGTATCTGGGAGACGTGCTGCTAAAGCTGATATTTCTCAGAGTAAAACTCTAAATGTAGTTAAAAAATTACAAAAAGAGCCGTAGAACGGTAATGTGTGCCTGATAGACGCTGGTAACCTGACCCCGCACCAAAGTTTCTGTGGTCTAGAGATACTGTGTCAATGTAGATGGAGTGTTTTGGAGGCTAAAGCTAAAGGACTAAGTTGTGCACTTGATGCAGTGTGCTTATTGGATGTGCTTAAGCAATGTATGTGCTCTCCTCTGTGTGGATGAATGTCTTCCTGGATATCTACATAATATATGCACCATACATTAAGTCCTCTTTGTGATGTTTTTACAGTAACTTGTTTCCAAAGCACACATACAACTCAGTGCAATATGTCTTGCCATATTGTGTTGAACTATCGGGAATCAGGGGAATTGAGCATCAGTCGCCTCATCCATGGGGTTCAAAAAGACACTTCTTAAGTCTACTGATAACGCCTGTTAGTCACATATGCCAATTTGTTCAACCTGCTGCAACATTTCCTCCTCCCTCTTGTATGTTGATGCAATATGAGCAGTAAAACTAAAGATTGAAAGAAAGTTCAATACTTTGGTTCTCTTTCGACAGGAGTACCATTACTATGGCTGTCGGCTCTTAAAAAGTCATGCAGTATAACCTGTAAATATGTCTCAAAAAAGCCTATTTAGTCCAGTGAGCTCTCAATATAAAAAAGTACTTTGTGCTGTTTTGTTACAATTCAGAATAAATCACACATGCATACACACACTCATAAGTACACACATGCATGCTTACACACACCAAAAAGAAACAACACCGTTGTACACTGTAAATAATGCAATGTATCCTTGGCATAATCAGAAAGACAGTGCAATAGCATGATCAGTCTTTTTCTGGATATCAATGCACATATCTCTTGTACATGGAATATGCTCCACTTAGAAAACAAAGATGCACATTATACCTGGATCTGAGTGAATCCCAGGAACAACACAAATCATCTGTTATTATAGAGATGTTAGAAAGAGGACTTGAGAATACGGATGTCTTTCTGTTTGACTTCCATGAGTAGGAAGCAGATAAAAACCCCTAAATCGAGCATGATTGTCCATTTCACCATATCATTTATTTGGAAGTTCATATCCTGAATGAGCACATTCTGGGTTGTGCCAGTAGCTCAGGATTTAAAGGACATACCTGGACAGCCCTGTCTTCTTTAGGCCTTCCACCAGGGTTTTCATTACTGTATTCAGTGTTTATATTTGTGTCTTCCTACACTGCTACATCTGCAACAGCTGCCACAGCCTCTATCTCAATATGTGTCATCTCTATGTCCTCCTCATCCACCTCACCCACTGCGGGCACAAAGGGTGAGGGCAGGCATATCGCTTGGCTGTTGCTGCTGTTGGCCGTGCTCATCTGTATGGTGCTGCTCATGCTGGCGTACACGGTCAGGCTGGCAGCGGAGGAGACACTGACCAGATTGGTCGGGACGCTCGTCTTTCCGCAGGAGTGGATCCGCCGCGCCAGGCTGGCAGAACGCACCACTGAAGAGGTGGTCACCGTGCCCACGCCCTGAACCTTGCCTTCCAGGAAGTAGGTCAGCATCTCACCTTTCCCCTTGACACTCACTTTTCCCCGGCACACCAGGTCATAGTTGGTGTTTAGCAGGCGAAACACGTCTTCAGTCACCTGTGTTATTAAAATAAGGAAACATACATGTGTATCTATTCACAAAATGATCCTGACTGGGAGGTGTTGATTGACATTGATGGACATTGTTTGATAGTATCTAATATGGTAAGATGACCTATTATCGTCACACAGAATGCGCCATTGTTTTTGTTGCTGATGCAAATTCCAAAAATGAACTAGAGGAAAGTACTACTGGTTTGTTCTGTTTTTCATGTTTTTTTTGTAGCATACCGAACTACAACTACACTTTGTTTTATAACCCTGTGTTGCAGAATGACAATAGGTGATCCTTGAATCCCTATTAATGGCATAAACTCAATCAAATATAAAAAAAATGAAACACTCGGTGTGTATATTTAGGTATTATTATTTACTTCCCTATCTTAACATCAAATATGTCAAAATGTTATCATTTAATTAAAATGTTTATTAAAGGTGGGGTAGGTAATTTTGGAGAAACCAGCTCGAGATCGCTAGAATTTGAAAATACACAGCCAGAAAAAATCTGCCACTTCCTTACAGAGCCCCTCCTCCAACACACACAAACGCGCACATGACCAATGAGGGCACGAGATAAGTTTGTGCACAGATGGAAGGCTGACAGGCAGGTAGGCCATCCAGTTACTTTAGCCGGGCCGGCTAAAATGATTGGTCGTGCTTTTCACAGTACTACGGCTTCCACAGATGACATTTTTTATGGATTTTTTGTCAAAGCACTGAAGATATTCATTGCTATCGGGATGTTAAGAGCATTCCATGGAATATAACAAAAAGTGTATCTCGAGCCGGTTTCTCAAACTTACCTACCCTGTCTTTAATGAATATTTGCTTGGGTTAAAAATTCAGTAGATCTTTTAAGAACAGTTTTCTTGAGATCAACATTACATTAACCTAAATCACTGTCTTTATATATTTTTTCCTCCCAGAACACTTAATTGGGAATAAAACATAAATTAAATAGATGTGGAAAATAAATTATAAGACGAAAATAATATACTGTTTTCATGGTTATTGAAATTGTGTCATTAATGAATGCCTGAACCTGATTGACTCATCTTGACCCTTTTTTTCACTGATGACTCAAGGGGGAGTGTTATTTGTGTTATTTCATTCACCTTGAATTCCCTTCATTGCTTCATGTCCACTTAGGCTTGAAGTCAGGGAACTTACCATGACAAGAAAAACAACAGCTGTACTTTAAAGTATTTTTCTGGTAAACGCAACTTTTATAAAAACTGACCAGAATTTGTTCATTTAATTCCCAAGCAAAATGTATTCCAATACTGTACTGGACTGAAAATTATTGAGCAAGCCAGGTGTTTGTTGACTGAACTGTTACACTGAGTGAACCCAAGACAAATACTACATTAACGCTGGGAAAACATTTTTGGCCCCCGTTCAGTTTGTTTGTGACATGTTGACATTCATCTGGCTTTGGGCAGTGGAAGCTCACCGTTTGGCAAAATAAACTGTAATTATCTGCCATATTTTGGAGTAAAAATTGTTATTTCGAGAGCCATAAACTAAGTTGTGAGAAATAAAATGTTATAGACTATAAGTAACATGATTAACTTCCAATAAAAAGTTATATTTGTTACAAGCTGTTAGTTTGCTGTGCTGCGTTTGAGGGACAACATGTAAATATTGCGATTTAGATTTGAAATCCTGATATGGCTCATCCAACAAATCAAATAAACAGCTTTACTTAACCTTTAAACACCTACTTCTTTATATTAATACTCTTTTTATATTTTATACACCAATATTGTCTTTATTACAAAATATTCAATCACCCAACTTTACACTGTACAAGATACAACATAGTTTACAGCTTTTAGCTATTTACAAAAAGTATAATCTGCATATCAAAGTGAATATATCTAAAAAGGCAGGTTGCAATCACTGTAAGCTTATTGAGTAAGGCAAACAACTTGAAACAGGATGTATTTACACTCGCAGATCAAGTAAAAGTTGAACGCTGATAAAGATGCAGGCTACAAAGCTATTTGAAGTGCATCGTGTTTTTGAGACCGGGAGTATCTGGGAGACGTGCTGCTAAAGCTGATATTTCTCAGAGTAAAACTCTAAATGTAGTTAAAAAATTACAAAAAGAGCTGTAGAACGGTAATGTGTGCCTGATAGACGCTGGTAACCTGACCCCGCACCAAAGTTTCTGTGGTCTAGAGATACTGTGTCAATGTAGATGGAGTGTTTGGAGGCTAAAGCTAAAGGACTAAGTTGTGCACTTGATGCAGTGTGCTTATTGGATGTGCTTAAGCAATGTATGTGCTCTCCTCTGTGTGGATGAATGTCTTCCTGGATATCTACATAATATATGCACCATACATTAAGTCCTCTTTGTGATGTTTTTACAGTAACTTGTTTCCAAAGCACACATACAACTCAGTGCAATATGTCTTGCCATATTGTGTTGAACTATCGGGAATCAGGGGAATTGAGCATCAGTCGCCTCATCCATGGGGTTCAAAAAGACACTTCTTAAGTCTACTGATAACGCCTGTTAGTCACATATGCCAATTTGTTCAACCTGCTGCAACATTTCCTCCTCCCTCTTGTATGTTGATGCAATATGAGCAGTAAAACTAAAGATTGAAAGAAAGTTCAATACTTTGGTTCTCTTTCGACAGGAGTACCATTACTATGGCTGTCGGCTCTTAAAAAGTCATGCAGTATAACCTGTAAATATGTCTCAAAAAAGCCTATTTAGTCCAGTGAGCTCTCAATATAAAAAAGTACTTTGTGCTGTTTTGTTACAATTCAGAATAAATCACACATGCATACACACACTCATAAGTACACACATGCATGCTTACACACACCAAAAAGAAACAACACCGTTGTACACTGTAAATAATGCAATGTATCCTTGGCATAATCAGAAAGACAGTGCAATAGCATGATCAGTCTTTTTCTGGATATCAATGCACATATCTCTTGTACATGGAATATGCTCCACTTAGAAAACAAAGATGCACATTATACCTGGATCTGAGTGAATCCCAGGAACAACACAAATCATCTGTTATTATAGAGATGTTAGAAAGAGGACTTGAGAATACGGATGTCTTTCTGTTTGACTTCCATGAGTAGGAAGCAGATAAAAACCCCTAAATCGAGCATGATTGTCCATTTCACCATATCATTTATTTGGAAGTTCATATCCTGAATGAGCACATTCTGGGTTGTGCCAGTAGCTCAGGATTTAAAGGATATACCTGGACAGCCCTGTCTTCTTTAGGCCTTCCACCAGGGTTTTCATTACTGTATTCAGTGTTTATATTTGTGTCTTCCTACACTGCTACATCTGCAACAGCTGCCACAGCCTCTATCTCAATATGTGTCATCTCTATGTCCTCCTCATCCACCTCACCCACTGCGGGCACAAAGGGTGAGGGCAGGCATATCGCTTGGCTGTTGCTGCTGTTGGCCGTGCTCATCTGTATGGTGCTGCTCATGCTGGCGTACACGGTCAGGCTGGCAGCGGAGGAGACACTGACCAGATTGGTCGGGACGCTCGTCTTTCCGCAGGAGTGGATCCGCCGCGCCAGGCTGGCAGAACGCACCACTGAAGAGGTGGTCACCGTGCCCACGCCCTGAACCTTGCCTTCCAGGAAGTAGGTCAGCATCTCACCTTTCCCCTTGACACTCACTTTTCCCCGGCACACCAGGTCATAGTTGGTGTTTAGCAGGCGAAACACGTCTTCAGTCACCTGTGTTATTAAAATAAGGAAACATACATGTGTATCTATTCACAAAATGATCCTGACTGGGAGGTGTTGATTGACATTGATGGACATTGTTTGATAGTATCTAATATGGTAAGATGACCTATTATCGTCACACAGAATGCGCCATTGTTTTTGTTGCTGATGCAAATTCCAAAAATGAACTAGAGGAAAGTACTACTGGTTTGTTCTGTTTTTCATGTTTTTTTTGTAGCATACCGAACTACAACTACACTTTGTTTTATAACCGTGTTGCAGAATGACAATAGGTGATCCTTGAATCCCTATAAATGGCATAAACTCAATCAAATATATAAAAAATGAAACACTCGGTGTGTATATTTAGGTATTATTATTTACTTCCCTATCTTAACATCAAATATGTCAAAATGTTATCATTTAATTAAAATGTTTATTAAAGGTGGGGTAGGTAATTTTGGAGAAACCAGCTCGAGATCGCTAGAATTTGAAAATACACAGCCAGAAAAAATCTGCCACTTCCTTACAGAGCCCCTCCTCCAACACACACAAACGCGCACATGACCAATGAGGGCACGAGATAAGTTTGTGCACAGATGGAAGGCTGACAGGCAGGTAGGCCATCCAGTTACTTTAGCCGGGCCGGCTAAAATGATTGGTCGTGCTTTTTACAGTACTACGGCTTCCACAGATGACATTTTTTATGGATTTTTTGTCAAAGCACTTAAGATATTCATTGCTATCGGGATGTTAAGAGCATTCCATGGAATATAACAAAAAGTGTATCTCGAGCCGGTTTCTCAAACTTACCTCCCCTGTCTTTAATGAATATTTGCTTGGGTTAAAAATTCAGTAGATCTTTTAAGAACAGTTTTCTTGAGATCAACATTACATTAACCTAAATCACTGTCTTTATATATTTTTTCCTCCCAGAACACTTAATTGGGAATAAAACATAAATTAAATAGATGTGGAAAATAAATTATAAGACGAAAATAATATACTGTTTTCATGGTTATTGAAATTGTGTCATTAATGAATGCCTGAACCTGATTGACTCATCTTGACCCTTTTTTTCACTGATGACTCAAGGGGGAGTGTTATTTGTGTTATTTCATTCACCTTGAATTCCCTTCATTGCTTCATGTCCACTTAGGCTTGAAGTCAGGGAACTTACCATGACAAGAAAAACAACAGCTGTACTTTAAAGTATTTTTCTGGTAAACGCAACTTTTATAAAAACTGACCAGAATTTGTTCATTTAATTCCCAAGCAAAATGTATTCCAATACTGTACTGGACTGAAAATTATTGAGCAAGCCAGGTGTTTGTTGACTGAACTGTTACACTGAGTGAACCCAAGACAAATACTACATTAACGCTGGGAAAACATTTTTGGCCCCCGTTCAGTTTGTTTGTGACATGTTGACATTCATCTGGCTTTGGGCAGTGGAAGCTCACCGTTTGGCAACATAAACTGTAATTATCTGCCATATTTTGGAGTAAAAATTGTTATTTCGAGAGCCATAAACTAAGTTGTGAGAAATAAAATGTTATAGACTATAAGTAACATGATTAACTTCCAATAAAAAGTTATATTTGTTACAAGCTGTTAGTTTGCTGTGCTGCGTTTGAGGGGCAACATGTAAATATTGCGATTTAGATTTGAAATCCTGATATGGCTCATCCAAAAAATCAAATAAACAGCTTTACTTAACCTTTAAACACCTACTTCTTTATATTAATACTCTTTTTATATTTTATACACCAATATTGTCTTTATTACAAAATATTCAATCACCCAACTTTACACTGTACAAGATACAACATAGTTTACAGCTTTTAGCTATTTACAAAAAGTATAATCTGCATATCAAAGTGAATATATCTAAAAAGGCAGGTTGCAATCACTGTAAGCTTATTGAGTAAGGCAAACAACTTGAAACAGGATGTATTTACACTCGCAGATCAAGTAAAAGTTGAACGCTGATAAAGATGCAGGCTACAAAGCTATTTGAAGTGCATCGTGTTTTTGAGACCGGGAGTATCTGGGAGACGTGCTGCTAAAGCTGATATTTCTCAGAGTAAAACTCTAAATGTAGTTACAAAATTACAAAAAGAGCTGTAGAACGGTAATGTGTGCCTGATAGACGCTGGTAACCTGACCCCGCACCAAAGTTTCTGTGGTCTAGAGATACTGTGTCAATGTAGATGGAGTGTTTGGAGGCTAAAGCTAAAGGACTAAGTTGTGCACTTGATGCAGTGTGCTTATTGGATGTGCTTAAGCAATGTATGTGCTCTCCTCTGTGTGGATGAATGTCTTCCTGGATATCTACATAATATATGCACCATACATTAAGTCCTCTTTGTGATGTTTTTACAGTAACTTGTTTCCAAAGCACACATACAACTCAGTGCAATATGTCTTGCCATATTGTGTTGAACTATCGGGAATCAGGGGAATTGAGCATCAGTCGCCTCATCCATGGGGTTCAAAAAGACACTTCTTAAGTCTACTGATAACGCCTGTTAGTCACATATGCCAATTTGTTCAACCTGCTGCAACATTTCCTCCTCCCTCTTGTATGTTGATGCAATATGAGCAGTAAAACTAAAGATTGAAAGAAAGTTCAATACTTTGGTTCTCTTTCGACAGGAGTACCATTACTATGGCTGTCGGCTCTTAAAAAGTCATGCAGTATAACCTGTAAATATGTCTCAAAAAAGCCTATTTAGTCCAGTGAGCTCTCAATATAAAAAAGTACTTTGTGCTGTTTTGTTACAATTCAGAATAAATCACACATGCATACACACACTCATAAGTACACACATGCATGCTTACACACACCAAAAAGAAACAACACCGTTGTACACTGTAAATAATGCAATGTATCCTTGGCATAATCAGAAAGACAGTGCAATAGCATGATCAGTCTTTTTCTGGATATCAATGCACATATCTCTTGTACATGGAATATGCTCCACTTAGAAAACAAAGATGCACATTATACCTGGATCTGAGTGAATCCCAGGAACAACACAAATCATCTGTTATTATAGAGATGTTAGAAAGAGGACTTGAGAATACGGATGTCTTTCTGTTTGACTTCCATGAGTAGGAAGCAGATAAAAACCCCTAAATCGAGCATGATTGTCCATTTCACCATATCATTTATTTGGAAGTTCATATCCTGAATGAGCACATTCTGGGTTGTGCCAGTAGCTCAGGATTTAAAGGACATACCTGGACAGCCCTGTCTTCTTTAGGCCTTCCACCAGGGTTTTCATTACTGTATTCAGTGTTTATATTTGTGTCTTCCTACACTGCTACATCTGCAACAGCTGCCACAGCCTCTATCTCAATATGTGTCATCTCTATGTCCTCCTCATCCACCTCACCCACTGCGGGCACAAAGGGTGAGGGCAGGCATATCGCTTGGCTGTTGCTGCTGTTGGCCGTGCTCATCTGTATGGTGCTGCTCATGCTGGCGTACACGGTCAGGCTGGCAGCGGAGGAGACACTGACCAGATTGGTCGGGACGCTCGTCTTTCCGCAGGAGTGGATCCGCCGCGCCAGGCTGGCAGAACGCACCACTGAAGAGGTGGTCACCGTGCCCACGCCCTGAACCTTGCCTTCCAGGAAGTAGGTCAGCATCTCACCTTTCCCCTTGACACTCACTTTTCCCCGGCACACCAGGTCATAGTTGGTGTTTAGCAGGCGAAACACGTCTTCAGTCACCTGTGTTATTAAAATAAGGAAACATACATGTGTATCTATTCACAAAATGATCCTGACTGGGAGGTGTTGATTGACATTGATGGACATTGTTTGATAGTATCTAATATGGTAAGATGACCTATTATCGTCACACAGAATGCGCCATTGTTTTTGTTGCTGATGCAAATTCCAAAAATGAACTAGAGGAAAGTACTACTGGTTTGTTCTGTTTTTCATGTTTTTTTTGTGTAGCATACCGAACTACAACTACACTTTGTTTTATAACCGTGTTGCAGAATGACAATAGGTGATCCTTGAATCCCTATTAATGGCATAAACTCAATCAAATATAAAAAAAATGAAACACTCGGTGTGTATATTTAGGTATTATTATTTACTTCCCTATCTTAACATCAAATATGTCAAAATGTTATCATTTAATTAAAATGTTTATTAAAGGTGGGGTAGGTAATTTTGGAGAAACCAGCTCGAGATCGCTAGAATTTGAAAATACACAGCAAGAAAAAATCTGCCACTTCCTTACAGAGCCCCTCCTCCAACACACACAAACGCGCACATGACCAATGAGGGCACGAGATAAGTTTGTGCACAGATGGAAGGCTGACAGGCAGGTAGGCCATCCAGTTACTTTTGCCGGGCCGGCTAAAATGATTGGTCGTGCTTTTTACAGTACCACGGCTTCCACAGATGACCTTTTTTTATGGATTTTTTGTCAAAGCACTTAAGATATTCATTGCTATCGGGATGTTAAGAGCATTCCATGGAATATAACAAAAAGTGTATCTCGAGCCGGTTTCTCAAACTTACCTCCCCTGTCTTTAATGAATATTTGCTTGGGTTAAAAATTCAGTAGATCTTTTAAGAACAGTTTTCTTGAGATCAACATTACATTAACCTAAATCACTGTCTTTATATATTTTTTCCTCCCAGAACACTTAATTGGGAATAAAACATAAATTAAATAGATGTGGAAAATAAATGATAAGACGAAAATAATATACTGTTTTCATGGTTATTGAAATTGTGTCATTAATGAATGCCTGAACCTGATTGACTCATCTTGACCCTTTTTATCACTGATGACTCAAGGGGGAGTGTTATTTGTGTTATTTCATTCACCTTGAATTCCCTTCATTGCTTCATGTCCACTTAGGCTTGAAGTCAGGGAACTTACCATGACAAGAAAAACAACAGCTGTACTTTAAAGTATTTTTCTGGTAAACGCAACTTTTATAAAAACTGACCAGAATTTGTTCATTTAATTCCCAAGCAAAATGTATTCCAATACTGTACTGGACTGAAAATTATTGAGCAAGCCAGGTGTTTGTTGACTGAACTGTTACACTGAGTGAACCCAAGACAAATACTACATTAACGCTGGGAAAACATTTTTGGCCCCCGTTCAGTTTGTTTGTGACATGTTGACATTCATCTGGCTTTGGGCAGTGGAAGCTCACCGTTTGGCTAAATAAACTGTAATTATCTGCCATATTTTGGAGTAAAAATTGTTATTTCGAGAGCCATAAACTAAGTTGTGAGAAATAAAATGTTATAGACTATAAGTAACATGATTAACTTCCAATAAAAAGTTATATTTGTTACAAGCTGTTAGTTTGCTGTGCTGCGTTTGAGGGACAACATGTAAATATTGCGATTTAGATTTGAAATCCTGATATGGCTCATCCAACAAATCAAATAAACAGCTTTACTTAACCTTTAAACACCTACTTCTTTATATTAATACTCTTTTTATATTTTATACACCAATATTGTCTTTATTACAAAATATTCAATCACCCAACTTTACACTGTACAAGATACAACATAGTTTACAGCTTTTAGCTATTTACAAAAAGTATAATCTGCATATCAAAGTGAATATATCTAAAAAGGCAGGTTGCAATCACTGTAAGCTTATTGAGTAAGGCAAACAACTTGAAACAGGATGTATTTAAACTCGCAGATCAAGTAAAAGTTGAACGCTGATAAAGATGCAGGCTACAAAGCTATTTGAAGTGCATCGTGTTTTTGAGACCGGGAGTATCTGGGAGACGTGCTGCTAAAGCTGATATTTCTCAGAGTAAAACTCTAAATGTAGTTAAAAAATTACAAAAAGAGCCGTAGAACGGTAATGTGTGCCTGATAGACGCTGGTAACCTGACCCCGCACCAAAGTTTCTGTGGTCTAGAGATACTGTGTCAATGTAGATGGAGTGTTTGGAGGCTAAAGCTAAAGGACTAAGTTGTGCACTTGATGCAGTGTACTTATTGGATGTGCTTAAGCAATGTATGTGCTCTCCTCTGTGTGGATGAATGTCTTCCTGGATATCTACATAATATATGCACCATACATTAAGTCCTCTTTGTGATGTTTTTACAGTAACTTGTTTCCAAAGCACACATACAACTCAGTGCAATATGTCTTGCCATATTGTGTTGAACTATCGGGAATCAGGGGAATTGAGCATCAGTCGCCTCATCCATGGGGTTCAAAAAGACACTTCTTAAGTCTACTGATAACGCCTGTTAGTCACATATGCCAATTTGTTCAACCTGCTGCAACATTTCCTCCTCCCTCTTGTATGTTGATGCAATATGAGCAGTAAAACTAAAGATTGAAAGAAAGTTCAATACTTTGGTTCTCTTTCGACAGGAGTACCATTACTATGGCTGTCGGCTCTTAAAAAGTCATGCAGTATAACCTGTAAATATGTCTCAAAAAAGCCTATTTAGTCCAGTGAGCTCTCAATATAAAAAAGTACTTTGTGCTGTTTTGTTACAATTCATACCGAACTACAACTACACTTTGTTTTATAACCCTGTGTTGCAGAATGACAATAGGTGATCCTTGAATCCCTATTAATGGCATAAACTCAATCAAATATATAAAAAATGAAACACTCGGTGTGTATATTTAGGTATTATTATTTACTTCCCTATCTTAACATCAAATATGTCAAAATGTTATCATTTAATTAAAATGTTTATTAAAGGTGGGGTAGGTAATTTTGGAGAAACCCGCTCGAGTGCGCTAGAATTTGAAAATACACAGCCAGAAAAAATCTTCCACTTCCTTACAGAGCCCCTCCTCCAACACACACAAACGCGCACATGACCAATGAGGGCACGAGATAAGTTTGTGCACAGATGGAAGGCTGACAGGCAGGTAGGCCATCCAGTTACTTTAGCCGGGCCGGCTAAAATGATTGGTCGTGCTTTTTACAGTACTACGGCTTCCACAGATGACCTTTTTTTATGGATTTTTTGTCAAAGCACTTAAGATATTCATTGCTATCGGGATGTTAAGAGCATTCCATGGAATATAACAAAAAGTGTATCTCGAGCCGGTTTCTCAAACTTACCTACCCCACCTTTAACCATCTTTTCAAAATTGGAAGCAAAAGACAATGTGGTTTATTTATCTTACACTTTTTATGTAGTTCAAGCATTGTTTGTAAACTAGCTTTGCATATTAAATTAATTAAATATTATGAAGTATGTTAGATACCTGTATTTTTCCCGGTACTCCAGTGCTATCCATCCTGCTGGCCACATTGACTGTGTTCCCCCAGATGTCATACTGAGGTCGCCGCGCCCCAATCACCCCTGCAACCACTGGACCCACATTGATACCTATGCAAACAGAAGATCGTGTTAAACAAATACAAAAAGAATGTCCAGTTAGATTTCTCATTGTCATTAACTATGTGATTGCACTAAGGGGTTAAAACAAGGGTGGACGTACCCACTCTCAACACAAACTCATTGTATGACTGGTAGTTGATTTCATCCAAAACGTCAAACATCTCGATGGCGTAGTCTGCTATTGTGCTCAGATGGTCGTAAACAGATATTTTCTCCTAAAGAGGAGGCACACAGGTCAGTAAATATGTGTACATTACATGATCTCTCATTTTGTCTTCATAATGAGGTAATATATCCAATCAGATAAGTGCACAGAAACTATGTGTCACCTTGTCACAAACGGGTGGGACGAGGCCTACAGCCGCCATGTAAGTGCTGCCAATGGTTTTGATTTTCTCGATGTCTTTGTAGCACCCCTTATCCATGAGCTGAAAAACATGCGTTCAGATAAACACACAATGCAACACATTTCAAATTCAAATTCAAAGTCAAGAAATCAACATCCCACCTCATCAAAGTCAGCGATGATCTCATTCAGTAATCTCAGGCACTCCACTCCCATGTTGTTGCCATCCAGCTCGATGTAGAAATCGTTGAAGTTTGGGATTGAGGCAAACAGGACACCAACTTGTGCGTAGGACTGATAGTAAAGATCCTGATGTAAAACGAAAAAATACAGTATAACAGTATTTCCTTTGAGGTCTCTGATTTATTTTTGTCTTCTGTCTGTTAATCTACCTGTGTGTCTATTAGCGAGGCTCACCATATTCTTCGGGTTCGACAACAGGAAGTGTTGAGCCACGTGTGCGGGGAGAAGATTGAAGAGGATCCTCCTGTTGTCCAGTTTGACTTTCTCCATGCCATCTCTATCCTCCTCCGCCTGACAGCAAATATAGACCACAGAAAAATACACAGCAATTAGTACTGCAGCTAATTCCACATTTTCACCACAAGGAGTCAGTAGAAAAACACAAGAGTCTTATAACATGGAGTGTTTGTTTCATAGTTGGTTTTTAAATAGACCTGGATACATTATATGACAAATGCTGCTTATTAAATAACTAGAAAATGAGAAGCTGTAAATTCAGCTTTAGTAATTCCACTTAATCAAATCAATAATGTCAGCATTTCTACAGCCCTTTCTATTAAAGCATTATGATAATGAGATGTAAGCCTCTTAACATCCACACAGGACACAAGTCCTCACCTGCACAGCCCATAGAAAGTCCAGGCGCAGTTTGAGGTCAAGTTGTCTGGAGTGGAGGGCCAGGGCACTGACAAAGAGCAACAGAGACAGGATGGGCTCATAGCCCCGGATGTGGAAGGACCCCCCACTGTGGAAGAGACCAACACAAGTCAGCACTGGACTGGACCACACAGGAAACTACACATGAGGGATGAATGGACCCCACACAGTTTTATGAACAATCATGAGTAAGGTTTTATTAAAAACATATTGAAAAAAACTATTTCCGTTTCATTTTATGTGAGGACAAATATCATATTGGAAGAAATGAAATGTTGATACATACCATTTTATTTATGATTATATAACAGACTAATCTAAACAAAGTGAGCTTTTTAAACAAGATCTTATATCCAAAGAACCCTAAACAAATTCAACATAATCATTTTTTTAGGAGCACATTTATGATCTAAGATCCAATAACATTGGCCAGGCCCTCAGTACTGGGTTTAAACAGCTAACGCGCTACCAACATCCAGCCCACAATGTCCTTTCAGGCTTCTGATTTGGAACTAATGAGCACATGTGCTGCTTCAAAGAGTGGAAAATGAAAGAGTGTGTGGGCTACAGACAAGCAAAGACTCCTCCACACACATACATCTCAGAACATGTACTGTAAATGTTCTTCCAAACTCCTGGTTATCTATCCGTTCTCTGGATACAACAAGAGAAAACAAGCATTGCTTGACACTCACAGCCAATCGCTGCCTCCATTAGCTTCAGGAAATGACAAATAAAAAAGTACTGTCTTGCATGATTGTGTGTTTGGTGATTGTGTTCATGTTGTGCTGCGATCTGCTCACCCTTCAGTCTTTCGAAATTCGCTGAGCTCCAACACGGTGACATACAGCACCCCCAGAACGAGCATTAGCATCATCTTTGGCAGCCAGAAAACCCTCAGGAAAAGTGCCAGGGTGAGTGTGCCCACTACACAGGACAGAAAGGCGTAGCGGGCACCATCACAAGGCAGCTCCTCCATCGTGTGGTTGGCCACGTCAGAATCAACGATGATGATGGAGCTGTTGTTGTTGGCACGTATCCACAACCAGGGCATACAGCCCACCTGACAGAGGCAAACAGCATGTGCATACAGATGACAGTGATCTTACATTTTCAAGCTTTTTTGTATTATGTACAACTGAAACCATGTATTAGAGCTGCAGTAAAAATGTGCTTACAAGCATAACATTGTCTAACCAGAAAAGGGAAGTACAATTACAAGACATGGAGGCATTGTTTTTATATTCATATTTGGTTGGATGACATTTTTACTATTGCCTTTACTTACCACACATGCCTGGGCCACAGCGTAGATTAAGAGAACTATGAAAATACAGAGAGCAGTGCGAATCTGGATGGTCAGGCATCCTGGAAAACACTGAGAGACAAAACAAGGACAAGTTAGATAAAGGAGACGGACACAATAAGATATTGTTATTGTAATAAATAATAAGAATAGTAGGAATAGTATAAGGAAAGGAACTGGAAACAGATACATGCTTATAAGTGTATGGGGTAAGTAAGCCAAGAGAATACAGAAAGAGAAAGAGAGGAAGAATAGTAATATGTAAAAGCAACAACGTGTAAAAGAAAAAGGATGAGGTCAGGAGCTTTGAGGAAGACCATTAACCTCAAGGGAAACAGACAGCACTGGGGCTTGGAAACTAATCTTCAAGCCAATGAATACTGAATCAATATGGACTTGGCTTTATAAAAAACATTTACATATTCCTCTTAAAGGTGGGGGAGGTAAGTTTGAGAAACCGGCTCGAGACACACTTTTTGTTATATTCCATGGAATGCTCTTAACATCCCGATAGCAATGAATATCTTAAGTGCTTTGACAACAAATCCATAAAAAATGTCATCTGTTGAAGCCGTAGTGCTGTAAAACGCACGACCAATCATTTTAGCCGGCTCGGCTAAAGTAACTGGATGGCCTACCTGCCTGTCAGCCTTCCATCTGTGCACAAACTTATCTCGTGCCCTCATTGGTCATGTGCGCGTTCGTGTGTGTTGGAGGAGGGACTCTGTGAGGAAGTGGCAGATTTTCTCCGGCTGTGTATTTTCAAATTCAAGCCCACTCGAGCTGGTTTCTCCAAAATTACCTACCCCACCTTTAAGGGACAACAAATCTAAAGAAGAAACTAGCCACCTCTGTTAGCCATCAAATACAAGAGATGAAGTTAAAGTGTGATTCAAAAGTGAATGAGGGAGCAGCTGTATTTACCTGTATTTTAGTGATATGCAGGTACATGATACAAGCTACTAGGAAACAGATGCAGAAGACGAGAAGGACAAGAACCACTGTGCCCCTGAGACGAGAATAAAATAGGAGAAACAGATGGAGGGGGTCAAAGACCTGAATAATTAAGAGATAAATAGAGAAAGAGAAAGCAATAGAGAGAAGATTACACAGAATCTGCTGTACATACTGTGGTATGATGAGGAGATAGACAAGGCCGAACAAGGCAGCTAGGATCAGGGAGAGAACCACAGCGCTGGTGAAGTACTCATCAGGAACCTGGTGGTACTAATGCCAGAGAGATAAGAGTGAGTAACAACATATCCCTTTAAAGGTCCCCTATTATACTGTTTTTCATCAATATATTATAGGTCTCAGATATATACAAAACATGTCTCTGAAGTGTTTGGCTCGAAATACCAAACAGATCATGCATGGTGGCATCCCATAATCCCCTCTGTTTCAGCCCTGTTTCAAAAGTGCTGATTCTCTGTCTGTTACTTTAGATGAACATAAGGAGCCCCTCCCCTCTGAGAGATATTTGGTTAAAAAGAACACAATGGGGGGGGGGGTGTTACCTTGGTTGGTTATTGGCTAATGGCTACACAAGCCAAAAAATCTTTATGAAATCACAAAGTGGCCAGAATCTGATCAGCTCATTTTCAGACAGGTTTTTATATAAATGGATCAGGACAAAAAGTGAGCGAATCTTTTCCCCTGAAACTTTCAGAATCTCTTTACACAGAGGGGACACATGTTTATGTATAAAAGACATGAACAAGTGGATTTTGCACAATAGGTGACCTTTAAATCTGACTTTACAGGTACAGTATGTGTCTCCCTCACCCTCGTCTCTCGCTCAGGGGACTTGTACATGAGTGTGAGGGAGTTGAGATCCGCCGTGTCTGACTCGGTTTGGCGGGCCTCGATCAGTCGCCCGATGTAGCGGTTGACCCGGGTTCTGGGACTGCTCTGGATCACAGTAGCCTGGTTCGCATTGGGACGGTTCCTCAGCTTCTGTGGAGCCGTTCGCATTGCTCTCCGCTTTAGATAAAAAACGAAATCTTCACTGAATATGCAGAAGTTGAGAAACAACAGTGTGATAAACACAGCGCTGTATTCTCTGCCCTACTGGAGTATTATCATATTGGGAACAAGGGTGAATAAGAGTCAACAATAAACACGGGCAGCTGATTATACTTTAAAATAAGGACATTGCTTTCACACTAAACTTCATTACTAAATGCAGCCCACTGTGTCTGAGTGTCTTCGGCAGCCCAGCATTGCGAAACATTGGGCATTGGAGCAAAGCCAGATAGTTATCATCGAGTGGTTGTTTGTGTGTGTGTGTACGTGGGTGTGTGTGTGTGCATGTTAGTAAGTGCTGGAGGAATTGTGTAGCTGTTTCACAGCAGGCTGGCAAAGGGGGAGCTATGATCACCAGACTGTTCATGACATGACATAAATGTGTACAGCTCATTGACTTCCTTGATTTTCTCCTTGTTCTCTCTGTCCTTGTGTATTCTTCCTTACTTCCTGCTTTCTCTCCCTGTTTCCTTCTTACTTCTGTGTTCCAGTATATTCTTTCTTCCTTTTTCCTTCCCTGCTTTCATATCATTTTCCTTATTTCCTGCTTCTCTTCATGCTTCTGTGTATCCTACGTTACCCTACCTGTTTCTATCTATTATTCCTCAGTTACCTCCTTTCTCCCCTTCCTTTCTTTTCCTGCTCCAGTCTATATATCCTTTCTCTCTTCTATCCTTTTCTGATGTTGTGTAATCTGCCTTGATTCCGGCTTTTCTTCCTCGGTCATCCATCCTTACTTCCTTCTTTCCTATTTTCTTCTTCCCTTACTTCATGTATCTGTTTTTTCTTTCATCCAGTTTTTCTTCTTCCTTTATCCCTCCATTTCCATCCATTATTTCTCGGTGCCTCTCTCACACTCTCATTTTGTTATTCATGAAGCAGCAGCACAGTGAACGTTAGATGCTTACTTGTCCTTATATCCCATATTATGCTCAACGTAGCATCAGGCGGCCATGTCTGATGCATCAAAAATCCTATTCAGTCTACCCTTTTCCCTCATATTGCTCCCCTCCGTGCCATGAATGCATGTCTTTTCAAACAATTCGAGTGTGTGTGGTCTGAATGCAACATTTCCATTCAATAGAAGTGCATGATGATTTAACCTGTCAGCACTTTTCCATTTGTCTTTCATTTTATACTAATCTGCCTTCTGGAGGAGACAGTGTGAGGTTAAGACATACTAGATGCAGACACTGAGGGCCACATTATAAAAGCCTGAAGATGAAACTGGGTCCTTTTGTTAGTCTTAACTCTGAAATATATATGGACGATTTTGGGGTATAAGTAAGTCCCTTTATACGTGTTTAGTTATTTAGTTGTCCCCACAATGACACACATGTGAAAATCTGGACAAAAACAGTTGCTGCAATAATTGTAAAGCTGCCAAGCCACAGGATTTTTTTTCAGGCACACAAGATCAACTAAGTTCTTTGACATGTTGCCAGATTTCCAGTGTCACAGTTTATTCAAGGGGACATAGTACGTTGGTGTCTGACAGAGGTTACCATCACTCCCTAGCTGCTTACTATAAAGTATACATCCTGTGAATGCCATATATAGTTTTACTGATCAACATGTATATTTTGACGACTACATTTCTGTCAATAAAATCTTAATTTTAAAGGGATAATTTGCCTAGAGATATTCTTAGCTATAGTTTTCACATCTAAATGTAATGTTATGTTCTAATATCTTGCATAAAAACAACAACAAATCTGGTTGTAGTGTAAATAAAGATATTTAGGGGCATTTGGGAAACCAGGTAAGTGAAACAAGCATTATCAAACAGAACACTCTAGACATTCTGACTTCTGAATACATTTTGGTCTCAATGTACATAAATCACAGCACGAACAAACACAGAACCGTCAACACAGACACTGAGCGTTTATACCTTATCACCGTCCTCGCAGTTCATGACATTGGAGAAGGGAATCTCAGCCTTGAACATCTTCCTGCAGTGCATAAGCTGCACTAGTAAGTAGCACACAGTTTTGAACTTCATCTTTTTGGCGGGCTTTATATCCGAAAGAATCAATCCTGGGAATATCTGCCACCAGATAAGAAACGGGAACAAAGATTTAGTCATGATACCCTACACAGTTATATATATATTATGTAAGTGGATTGGACAGTACATGCACACACAAGCATGCAATCATTTTAACAGCTCAATTAGTATTAGATGGTGGTTTAAATATATCCATAATGTGAGTAATAGTTTAAGGACTGCTGCCTTCATTTTTTATATAGCTCATTTAGAGAGAGTGATTAAGATTAGGAATAGTTTCAAGACTTTGAGGAATTCTCATTTATAGCAAGAAATATATGTTTTGTTGTCCACACATCATAGGAGGTGTGTCCCAAAGCAGGAGTAATAAAAGGCACAATAGGAGAGTGATAGCAGGCTTCCTAATGCAGCTTAGTTAGGGCACATCTTTCTGTGAGCAATGCCTCTCATGCAGTCTAACCATCAACTGCATTAAGAGGATTAGCAAAGTCTACATAGCAAAGAAAAAAACACCTAACCGGGATATTACAGGTTCATATAAGGACCTAAGTGACCTATGTTCAAGCTTATATTGCATACTATTAAACCTTATGCAATGAATAAGAGGAGAGGAGAGGAGAGGAGAGGAAAGGAGAGGAGAGGAAAGGAGAGAGGAGAGGAATACTAAACCAAGACTGAAATTCCCTCTCCAGTTGCTTGTGGCTGTTGAAGATGTGCATGTTTATGTGTATGCACTGACACACACACACACACATATATCTCCGTTTGTAAGACTGTGCCGATTGGAGATGATAGATGCCACAGGCCTCTAGCTCCAGTCCAATGTATAACCGGCTGGAAGAGATGTCAGCTCAACTACAAATGTGTGAGAGCTCCATTATATAATACTATATTCTTTAGTCAACACCTTGTTTTTGTTTAATTTGTTTCATCGTTGTCTTGCATAGGGTTTAAGACAGGTCAACAGCTTTCTTAATCTGACCTACTAACTAATTCATTTATAGTCAATGCTGATTAGCATACGGCTACAGCTTTGTCAAGGTCTACGCACTGTCTAGAAATAAAATGGTTCAACTAAGGCCAAGGCTTTATTGCAAGTGTAATTCTATCATTTGTTTCTGCTAAAAGCTAAATTACAGGTGATTAATTCCTTGGCACAGAATTATAATACCATACCTTCCGTCGGTGAGATGGCACTATAAAGAAGGTTTCAATTTCATGTTTTTGGAGGAAGGCATTCCTTTCGTGACCGTTTCCAGGCTCCACTTCATAATCTCCATTTAGGCACTCCAGCGTAGATTTGGTTATGTGAACTTTCCTGTGGGACAGAGGTGGGACAGGATTATACACAACACTACTGACAGCCTCTCTGATGCAGCAGTGAGGGGCATTCAACACAAACAGTTCCAAGCAGGTTATCTGCAGAGGAGGGTTGCTAGAGACTGTCAAAATAACTCTATTAAAAATTCCAGCTATTCCACCTTAGCTTTCTAAGTCATTCTATTGTTATGCAAACATGTGACCTTTGTAGTTAAAGTTAGACTCCTTGTTTCCTCAGGAGTTTTTCTTTCCTCCTGATCTGTCTTAATCAATTAAAAGCATTTAAAAGCACTAGCATTAGGACAGACTTTGATACAGGACAATATTGAAATGATTCACACCTCACTGTACATTTCACGTGCCATTTCCAGATCACAGAATTACTTTCCACAGCTATTGAGGCTTTATTTGATTTAAAATGTCAAATACTGACCCAGGTAGTCCTCCCGCCTCCATTACATTGGCTAGGGTAACATCATTGGACCAAACATCATATTGCCATTTTCTGAGCCCGAGTACTCCACAAAGCACCCGACCTGTATGCAGGCCCACGCGCATGTTGAGGTTGACTTCAGTGGCCTCAGCGACTGACCTGAAAGGGCAGAAGACATTAAGTGTTACAGAAAGGTTTTAAGGTCATATCTATATTCTAAATCATTATGTATAATTAGACTGAACATACAAAGGAAGCATAAAAAAACACCCAAAATAACATTGGGACATTAATAATACATTACTGTACACAAGCACTGTACATTTTCTAAATGATACATATACTAATAATACCTATGTCTCTCAAACTTAATAGACAAAAATAATAGGAAACTGTGTTAGAGGATTGTCTCTTTCATAAGCTGTATCATTATAGATAATATGAAAGGGTTCTCAAGCAGTCGGCAAACCAACCTTATATGTTTTAAAGTTAAACCATCATAGGTTGGACCACTACTTTTATAATTGTAAGTTTATACACAATCATCAGTGTTACACAAACAAACATTGTTGTCATAACGTCTTAATATTTAAAAATGTTTATAGTCGTTCATTTGGGATTTATTTTACACCCGATTATTTTATCTCTGTCCATTTTAATTTAATTAAATTCCTATTTTAATTTATTTTCCAATCTCTTTGAAAATGTTCCAATCTTAGAATGCAATCCCATATCTTTATCATTATCTGTGGATGTACTTGAAAACAATCATATAACGCTTTGAACGTCAAAGAACAAAAGGGACTGCCAAGTTGAGCATTGTTTAATCAGTGTTTAAGAAAAACGTATTTCCAAGGAATCAAAGTTTCTGATTCAATCTTCGACTGCACCTTAATCACTCACTTTCTTTTAGTTGTCTTTCCCCCTCCTTTGAAACCCTGCAGGCTATGCGAGAAAAACAAGCTCAATAAAAGAGCCTATTTTATTTTTCCATTAAAGCCTTTCCTGTTCTCAGTCAATTGAAGTTCTGCGCAGTCAGATGTTCAGTGTTAGAATTTGCTCACAGCACACATGGCCACTCAGGCTGCTTCCCTCCAAGAAATCTCTCAACATGGACTCAGTTAAACAGTGTGTTAAGGAAAGAATACATATCAAAGGGCAGATTTCTACCACACCGATAGGAAATAAAGACAGAAAATAGTGGTTTCATGTGTTTAAACCCATAGAACCCGTTATAGTTTAACTAATATTAATACATGTTATACTGCTAAATAAAGAACTATAATATGATGACTCACGTTATGGTGTCAATCATGTCCAGACCCATCTCTACGCAGCAGTGGGCGTGGTCGGCCTTGGGTTGGGTCAGTCCAGACACGCAGTAGTAGCAATCCCCCAGGATCTTAATCCTGCGACAGTGGTTCTCCTGCCAATCAAAAAGGATATTGTGACTCCCTGCATTCCTCCAAGAGGGGTCAGTTACAGAACAGTTTTATCACCAGTGCTATAACACCTACTATCTCTCTTAGGATCAAACCTCGTATCATCATGGTCAGATCAGTCAGGCATCATCACTTTAGTTTAATCCTAGTAGCAGCAGTGGTTTCTGAGAGCAGTTAAAAAGTCTGACGTTTAATTACAGTTTATCCATTACACTGATTTATATCCATCATTGTATCATTTTCTGAAAGCATGATTGAGTTCATGGTGCAGGAGATAAGGCACTTCAAATCTATATTTATCATTTTACTTTCATTTGTAACTCACTTATAAAAAAAAATCGTGTTTATAATATGTCATTCAGCAAGATTTTAGGCAAATTACACTGATTAAAAGCTTTTTTTAGAATGAAGAATATGCTTTCTTCAGCAGCAGGATAGAGCTAATTAATGATATCTTGTTAGTTTAAACAATTTAAAACAGAGTATACACCTTTTTCTCAGTGGTTCATTTCCTGAGAGCAGCACGTCCCTGTTTCTCAGTAAAGCAGTCGCCTACTGTAGGAAGTGTTGCCCATTTGAAAAGCTATTAATAGAAATAGCCTGTTGCACTTTGATTAATATATTGTTTTATGGCTGCAACAGCGCACACATAAATCTATGCCACTGTCAACACCTGCTGTGCAGTGCAAAAAGACCAAATGACAGAGAGAAAGTTACACTTATAGAACCCATCTCATAGACTCTAGGTTTAAGAGACATATATAAATAAATATAGGTACACAACCTAAGAGACAACCGATAAGACAGTTAAACAACAACAGTTATACTGTACAACATATATGACCACATCACCACATGGACTGATACTTGTAAAGCATGTTCATTATTACATGCAAACTCTTGAGACTTAATCTCAAACTAACGCTAAAATGTTTCCCACAATGCAATCAACAGATCAGTCTCACTTTAGGGAAAAAGGTGAGTCACTCTCTCAGTCTTTGGGGACAGTAAGGACTGGCATAAAAAGGCGGCTTACAAATATAATCCATTATTAGAGGATATGAGCAACAGACAGAGATTTCACCAGGGAGACCAGGTTACCGTGGACACCTTCTCATAACCCTTTATTGTTTCCATGGAGGTAATAGGATCGCTGGCCATGCATGTGGAGAGCAAAGACTCGTAATTATGCACAATGGTGGGCAGAAGACAAGACGCTCTATTTTTAACATGTTAGCCATGTGTGTTTCAGGGAAAAAAGGGAAACTATTTGTCCTGTGTAGCTTAGATGCATGGAGGCACATGTAAAATGCAGATTCTCCGTTGCAAACTGAAAATGCATCTGTTTTGCAGATGCACTTTGCTGCTGCTCCTTGGTACATTCTTGAGAAAAAAATAGAAGCATACAAATAATAACAATTTAGGCCTTGTATAATTCACCAGCACTTACAATGGTTTAACTTGCTTGAAGTGAATACTGTATATCTGCACTTTCCTCTTTGTCCCGAGTTTGAATCTCTATGGCTGTTGCACTTATTGTAGGTCGCTTTGGATAAAAGCTTTCCAAATGAAAGGAAATGTAATGTAAAATAAAAACTTAGAAAAGCGCTCAGAAACAGTAAAAGAGAGATGCATGTTGTATAGACTTTTGAGCTTTAATTATGTTCAAATATTGTCCTGATTTTCCTTAAATATACAGGTTTCTTATTTCATATGAACTAACACAATATTAATTATCTATTTATTTACCACAATGGTATTAGTTATTTTACGGTTTACCATTTCCATTATGTATCTTTAATTGCATGAAGTATCATTTCCTAAATATCTGTATTTACTCTTGCATATGTCCCTGGTTTGTTTATTGTACTGCTTTATTTCTTCATTCATTTCCTTTATGAAGATCAACAAAGTTCCATCTCTTATCTTTCCTTCATCTACAAAATATCCAACCTACAGTCACTTTAATTATCTCAGTGATAAAACGACCACAATATATCCTAGCTTCAAAGCTGTTGTTTTTCTGTAATTGAGCACGGAAAATACAGAGCTTTTGTTTTACTTTACTATTTTGAGAGTTACGTCACTCCATCATACTCATCCTCATACAAGACAGGTGCACAAAACAGCACTTGAAATGTTAAATGTCCTTTGAACTGAATCTTGATCTATAAACTTGACACTAGACTGCTATCCTCTCCAGGTCTTTCCCATCTTCTATTAAAAACCTGTTCACTGTAACAAAGCCAATGAGGTCTATTTGTGGTTACTCAGGTCACGGTGGAGCAGATGGCCCTACAGTGAGATATAGTTGGAGCTCCAGGAAGTGGGGGAAAGCCCTGGTACTTACAGAGTCTCTGCTAATCTGCAATGTGAAAGGCTTAGGGGCTGATTCAGTCCTGCAGGCAGGATTACCAACGTCATGTGACTGAAGCATTGTGGACAATCTGGGTGGTCAAGATGGGTTTTGAGTGTTAGAGACAGGTAGAATTGACACCTAATCACACTTTCTTTTAAGAAGGAAAGACATTCTTAAAATGTTTTGGATAGTTTATGTGTTTTCGGTGAGGTCAGAATATATGGGAGCAGCATTATCAAAAGTCTAGTGTGCAGGGACCTTAAATACAGACAACCAAATGCTTTCAGTGATATAAATTAGCAATCATTCAGCATACACAGACAAAGAGGGCGATACCAAAAGGGACACAGCGACAGGGATGGGTAATCTAGTAAATGATTATTAAAAAAAAGGACGAGCCAGCTGAGAGTAGCAGCAGTTAATTTCCTACAATTCCTCAAAGGAGACAGCAGTACACGCCACGCTCTGTCTTGTCAACACAGAGACAAAGATCAGTGCTCTGTACATATTATTGATGTGGCTAAAGATTAGGGCTTCCACTCCTGTAGCTCGGGGAGGTTGAATGGACACAGACAGACGTGTGATTGAAGCTGTATATCTTTGTACTGGCCCTTCTCTGACTGATTGAACAGGTAGATTTATAGCAGAGATTAAACACTTCTCTTAGCTCAAAGTATAACCAATCCCAGTATTTAATGCATTTTATATTAGGCCATTGCTTTTGTTAGTCAAACATTTTCCAGCCTACCTTACAATTATTATATAATGTCCACATGTTATCGATAAAGGCAGACAATGATTCATTGCAAGGGCGAAATCTTTTTATAAACATTTCCCAGGCTCCACAGATTTATCTGAATCTCCGCCTGCATGCAGGAATTCACAGGATTTTTCCCTTTTAGTCACCCAGCTCTTTTATTGATTCAAATTAACATGCAATAATTTATGTGCGACAACAAATGAATAATATATTAACACTTCCTCCACCCACCACAAACTGGTGGGTTGGAACGAGCAGGTGTTGTAGATCTGTTAAGTAAACATATTAATGTAGATATATTTAACAGATACAAAGATGAAGAATACAACAAAGAATGTTCAGCAGTCCAAAAGTGTTGTATTTATAAAGATGGCACTGATTTTCAGAACACTTGGTTGGAATAGAAAACAAGAAGGACTTCTTGGTTTTCTTCAAATGATTAAAAGATGAAAGAAAAACTACTTGGGGTGCTGTTAACATATTTTTGGACCCCTCAGCAACGTCATTTGTGTAGTTTAATTGTAAAATACTTAATATAATTTGTGTCTGTAAGTAACCTTTCTCTTACACAATATTTAGGAACACCTTAAAAACACATTCATTTCTTGTCTTGGCCTCTGCCACTTCAAATTTGACCTTCCTTTTTAAAATCTGCCTCATGTGAGTTTGCCAACTTATATAAGTGCTAGTTTCTTTATGGTATGCTCACTGCAATGACAAACATCATCCTTCTATTTTTACTGAAACAGAAGCATTGTCCCTCTCTTACTGCTCAGATAAGATTCTAAAATGGCTTGTTTGGCTTGGATTTATCTTGAGCCCACAGTGTTCAGCACACAGGCGTCAGAGGGAACTGCAGGACTTGACAGAGATCCTTGCACCTGCTCACGAGACAAACCCAAACAGGGTTCTTTGAGTCGTGTTTACACCCAGACTTTAGTTTCTGGCAGGCTGCTGTCACAGTGTGGGCAGTTAGCAGTCCTTGTGCCTAATTTAAGAATAATCCACATTTATTGGTATCCTTAGCAGTTGTATTTGTTATAATTTCTTGGCGTAGGATTTGTGTTATATAAACATGCAAATGTACTAAAATGCACATCTACAAAGAAGTTGGAACAGTTTTTAAAAGTTTACTTTTTGGAGAATGGGAACAGTACAAAAGTTAAAAAAATTCTTTCACTGTTTTTGTGAGCTCCTGAAGAAATCCCAATTGAAAATACACCATCTCAGTTTACTCTCAAGTTCTTTACACTTAAAGGTAGGGTAGGTAAGAATGGAGAAACCAGCTCGAGTGCGCTAGAATTTGAAAGTACACAACCGAAACAAATCTGCCCCTTCCTTCAGACTTCCTTACAGAGCTCCTCCTCCAACACACATGAACGCGCACATGACCAATGAGGGCACGAGATAAGTTTGTGCACGAGATGGAAGGCTGACAGGCAGGTAGGTCGTCCAGTTATTTTAGCCGGGCCGACTCAGATAATTGGATTTGCTTTTTACAGCGCCACGGCTTCCACAGATGAAATATTTGTATATTTATTGTCAAAGCATTTAATTTATTCATTGCTATCGGGATGTTAAGAGCATTCCATGGAATATAACAAAAAGTGTTTCTGAAGTGAATTACCTACCCTACCTTTAATTAAGTACTAATGGATTAAACAGGGATAAATACTTCTGATAACTATTTGTCAGATATGCTTGGGTGAATTGTTAAACAAAATAGTAGCACAGATTAAATAGACCCATAATGCAAATATGGCAATGTATTATGTAGCTTAAAAAATGTATTATGTAAACTTAAGCATGCATTCATTCCCTGCATATGTGATGCAGGATATTCTGTAAACCTTCACAGTCATATATGTGCGAGAGTGAGGGGAACTGTAACGTGTTGGGGATGAGGCAATCGATACATCATTGAGCCATCCTAAAAATGGAAACACAAGTGAGGAAGAGAGTGCAGAGGGTGTAGAGAACCACGGGGCTTAAAAGACACAGTTGAGGGAAGTAGGCTGCTGCATGTCAATCAAAAAGCTGAGAAACAAGGAGCGGAGGTGTCTTAAAGCTGTGATGCAGGGAGGTGTTGCGAGAGGAGAGAAAAGAGAGACAAGAATGAAAAGCTTTGTGAAACTCTGCATGTGTGTATGCGCGCATACACACATGCAGACAGACACAAACGCACAGCCAGTCTAGAGTTATTAATGTTATATAGCATCACAACCACCATAAATTAATAACAGAGTCCCCCTCGCTACAGAAGCTGTTGTTTCAGGTTTGGACCGACTGAAGGAAACCCAGCCAGGGAAAGGAAGTGTTTATAGGGTGAGAAGTTGGTGTGATAATTTACATTCTTGTTAGTCTTTTAAAAAACACATTTTATTAAAAACAGTTTAAACTGACGGATGAAATGCTAAGACAGTGGAGTTTGGACCAAACCCAACAGTAAACTCAGTCCCTTCACACTTGTATGATTGTGTCTGCTCTGTATGCCAGACTGATTTAACTATTTCCCCAAAGACCAAGTTTGGGTAGTGATATATTTTTAAAGCTTTCCCGAGATGTATGTGCTTTTTTTCTTCTGTCTTAACAGTACAGTCGGCAGATTGTCAGCCTGGTGCTAAAAAGGTATAATCACTCCCAGCTTGTGTTCTTGTGGGTGGTGGGAATCAAACTGCAAATGCTGATGTAAGTGAGTGGGTTTCCTGTTAATTTCTTATATGGCATAGTCCAAAAATAAAGACTTTAGATTTTAATGGCTCATGTTAATTTGTCGATGAGGAGGCTGTGGACTTCGAATCAGGGTGTAGCAAGTTCTAGTCCCACTGCAGTCAGCATGTCGTTGTGTCCCTGGGCAAGACACTTCACCCCAAATAGCTCCTGTGGGGATTGTCCACAGTACTGAATGTATGTAAGTAGCTTTGGATAAAAGAGTCTAACAAATAACATATAATGGAATGTAATGTGTTGCCATTTCCACTGAGTTTCTAAGCTCAGGCTTATCCTTCTAAATATCTTACCAGGTGTTATCAACATGGGTATTGAAACCAATAGCTTCTGTAGGAACAATGAGAAGATTAAGGCCCCGTTTACATGGATACGGTTCGGGTTGTATCTGCTACTTTTCTCTTTCATATAGCCCGTTCGTTCACACGAGGCCGTAACGGATCCGCGGAAACGGACCCCTCAAATGATAACGGGTCCCAAGGTGGATAGATCTGCAAACGGAACGCTCTGGGGGGCCAAACGGCTCCGTGTGTACGTCCTATTCGATTATTTTCCTGATAACGATGAAGCCATAGCCCCGCCTCTCCCCACCTCTGCTGCTCACTGCTGTAGCATGGTCAGTAGCTGGGTCATTCCAGAATTGGAGGATAATTTAGAAACCAACATTTTTGAAAAATGAACCTTTTATTTTATAATTTTTTTTTATGTATTTAGGAAAAACAGATAATAAACCATAAAGAAAAGGGATTTGCCCAGCTAGGCATCAAATATATATTTTCCAATGAAGAATTACCAATGTTACTCTAATTATAGTAACAGGGTTGAAAGTAAGATGGTTGAAAATCAATGCTAATTTGAGCTTTAACCTCAGGAATTATTGCTAGATGTAGCATGTAATGCTACTTTCAAGGCAAGGACAAACTTGGATATCTAATGCAAGAAAGATAACTTTGAAATTAATATGCTTTATTATGATAATATCAGTAACAGGGTTGAGTGGGTCAGAGTGCCACACTCTTTTAAGACTGAAAAGATTGTAAAAATATGAAAAATAAAAGAGAGGACTTAGTTTTGGTCTACCCATGGTAGTAGCACATGGCTTGCTGATGTAACTTCCACTGTGTCATCTGATTTACAGTTTTTTCACTTCCTCTGCCAATCTAAAAAGGTTTGGGTAACAGGGCATGTTGAGGGACACACCTTCTGTGCAAAATTACTGTTATTTAAAATATGTTTATGATTTAACAAATACATTTGACCATTACAGGAGAAATATCAATAGAATAATTCCAAAAAAAGTAAATAAAATCCCTATTTTAAATGTTATATTTGACATGCAAGTTGGTCACCAAGAAGCGGGGACAAGAGAAAAATGCCATTTTAGGGAATGTTCGAGAGCTATTTGATCATTAAAATAATATTTTTAAACCACTTTTTCTACAACTTTATATACATTTCGTCTCAAGACAAGTATGTTTAACACAACAAGTGCATGTTTTAGCATTTTGGGCATGGATTATTAGATTTTTTATATGGGGGACATGAAATGTCCTCCAATTCTGGAATGACCCAGCTACTGTCAGTAGCTACTGCTACTGCTACTGACCATGCTACAGATGTTAGTGCAAAATCTACAGCTCCTCTACCACAACCATCAGCAACAAGTGGACATGGAGAACTACATGAACTACATGTTGCTAAATCCACCACGGAGAATAAACAGAAGGGCAACCATGCTCGGGGGTCTTCTTCGCTGCTTTTGGTGTATTTTGTGGCGGAAGTACAGCTAGGGCGACTGTGGCTGCGAGGGAGTGCGGTCGTCTTTCAACCAGAAGGTTGTGGGTTCGATCCCAGCCCATGCAGTCAACATGTCGATGTATCCTTGGGCAAGATACTTAACCCTGAGTTGCTCCCGATGGCATGGCCAATGGTGTGTGAATGTGTATGCATGTTAGTTCCTAGAGTAACATACACTGCTCTGTGTGAATGGGTGAATGACATGTAGTATGTAAAGCGCTTTGAGGGGTCTTAAAGACTGGATAAAGCGCTATATAAGTACAGTCCATTTACCATTTACAGCGCCACTTACAGGCCCGGCATATGTACTACAGCGGGTCGAACGGACACGTTTATTGAGCCGATTGCGTGTGAACGGTTTGATATCGAATTTGTTTCATTTTCGTTTGCGTTCCCGTATAAATGGGGCCTAAAGCTCTCCTTTCAAATCCTTCCACATTGATTTTTGCATCAATTTGGGATTGCGATATATGTTGGGCTTGTTTTTGGCTGGCTCTTACTCCTTGCAACCAAGTTCGAAATCCAAACTGGACCACTGACCCAAGGCTTTTTGCTTTATTTCAGTCATTTATAACAAAAATATGACATGCACATACTACTGGCATAGTCACAGAGAGAAAAATCACATGCAGGCAGGCCGCTCTAAAAGTTCTAAAAAACCCGCTTAATGCTACCAGAACAGCACCAAACAGCAGCCAGGCTAGGTTACTGAATGGCTGGAGCACACAGTAGATCATTTAGAAACTAAACAGCCATATGCTTCCCTCAGGGGGTAAAGACCAAAATAGAGCTTTTATTTGCCAGCAATAAATGCTAATGTTGCTACATGTCTGCTGGATGCGTAAATAGGCAACTGTTGCTAACACATACGTATAGACTTTATAGGAAGATACAATGCAAAGTTATTTTTGTAACTGCTTGTTCTCAGCTTCATAGAATAGACTGAGAATATACTGTAGGTGGAGGAAAAAAATCACAAGTGTTCACATGAAATTGCAATGTTTAAAAATACCTAAGTTCAAAAGTTGCTAACTGTTTCTAATGCTCAAACACAAAAGGTCTATTTTTACCATATGCCTAAGATCAAGTGTGAAAGTGATTATGAGTCATATTCAAGAACTGGTATGTGTCTGTTAGCTAACTGAGGTGATAAGGTGTATCTTCATTTATGTAAAAACATTGTCTGAGTGCCTTTAGGAGAGAGAGAGAGAAAGAGAGAGGAGAGATAGAGGTGAGAAGACAGTCGACTATAACAGCACTTTAGGAGTACACTGCGTTCCTGGCCATCTTCCCATGCAGCTTGACAAGTCCAAAGAGTGGACAGGTGGTGTGGGGATGGTGCTGGAATGGTATTATGAGATGATGCCCAATGGCCATGTGGTATCGCCCGCTCTTCGTATGGAACGAGAGGAGTCTGTGTGCCGACAGTGACCACAGCTATGAGTCACTGGCAATGCCACTTCCTGCCAAAGTGGATCAGAATGAGTGGGGCTTTGGGTCAGGGCAAGGATGGAGCATTTGATAACAAGTTCAATGGCTGGGGACAGCTTTTCATGGTAACACAAAGCTCAGAGTAGGTAGCAGCCAAGTGGAGATCAGACCAATCTACTGAGTTTTGACCCAAAGAATGAAAATAAATCACCACGGCAATATAATTGACATAGCTCAAGAATGCATTTCTTCTAGCCAAACTAGAAGATACAAAATGTGATTTTTAAGCTTAATGAATTGTAGCATCTGTGAAACATTATATCTATCAACTGGTTCACGTGACTTGACTTATAACTGAGAGTTTGCCTGTGTGCTTCTGTGTGTGTGTGTGTGTGTGTGTGTGTGTGTGTGTGTGTGTGTGTGTGTGTGTGTGTGTGTGTGTGTGTGTGTGTGTGTGTGTGTGTGTGTGTGTGTGTGTGTGTGTATGTGTTGCAATGCATGGAATCATCTTCTTTAAGGTAATAGCATCTTGGGGGAAAATGTTTCACTTGCAAAAAAGACAGATTGCCGATATGCGAGAGCCAGGTAGAGTCACTGATACAGAACTAATTGGAAAGGCAATGACATTTATTTGACAGAAATAAGTTGAGTGAGAGACACTCTCTTTTTAGTTGCTTCTAATTTTGTGCATGTCAACAAACAGGTTAAAAATAGAAGCTCCCAACATGGCCAAGTAAAACCTTCTATGAAAGAAAAAAAGGGTTAGTTGTAATCCCATGGATTAACGGATTTCACGAAGGCATGTGCCTAGTGTAAATTATAGAGGCCAGATTATATGTAGATATAGCAGCAGCGGGGTGATCTGCAGGGGCTCAGGGGCTCAATCTTCTCACCAACAAAAACACTATGTGTCGGAGATTGAGCAATATCATACCTCTTTTGAGCATGTGCTTTTATTTTGATCAGCACATTATGAATAAAAGCATTTCACGGTACATGTGGTGCTTTGATTGAAAGATTTTGTAACACCAGCGCTGCCAGCGTCACATTTGAAAGAGACTAGATTAACGGCAGCCGTCAAATTCACAGCAAAAGTTGAGCGGATTTTCAGCAATGAAATCACAAAGATATTGACAGATGGGAGAGCTGAAATGTTTTCTACATGCGAACCCAGGGAGATTGGGACAAGTACAACTTCATTCAGTTCATTCACACAACCAGAGTTTAGCCCTAGCTAAATCTGGCATAGATTAAAGAGGTCTGTCAACTCTTCTTTAAACGAAGCACTGGATAATCATATTAAGCATCATATGGGACATCTAAGATGGTGGCATGTGCTAGGAAAGGAACACACACACAATGCCATACATTTATATTGTGTTAAAGTTTGGCTTTAAAAGAAGGAGAAATAAAAGAAAGAAAAAATTATCTGCTTTTTATGCAAACAGGGACTGTGATTGAGGGACTGTGTGTTCAAGGAAGGGAAACAGACTCACCGTGGCGAGCTCATCAAATTTTCCAAACAGCTCATTTAGCAGTTTAACCAGTTCCTGCGCTGTGCACTGAGAGGCCAGGCAGGTGAAACCCACTATATCTGCAAACAGGATGCTGTGACGGAGAGAGAAAAAAAGAAGCGTTTCAGTCAATGCAGGTTATTTATAGCAGCGTCTATAAAGGGAAAAAAAGATTATTGGATGCCTCATCAGATTAGCTCTCAGGAATGTATTTTAAATGATGTTTAAAGAGTCTAAGCTAAAGTAAATTTGAACATTCTCTTTGCATAATGTTTTAACATAAAACATTCAATTTAATGATCTGCAGCAGCAAAAAGAGAGAGAGAGAAAGACAGTGTGCAGAGACTGGCAGTGCAGTCAGGCAGAGCGACTTAAAAATAGAAGCGAGAGCATTCTCATGGGAATCAAGGTGGAGACATGTCCTGTAAGGAGCTGATGAACAGCCATATATTGCAAATATCAAGGCCTCTCACCCCCTCTCCAGGTCAACTTGTACAACCTTTTGATTGTTAGTACACAATACTGAGAGAGCTTGAAGTTAAAGTCAAGAAGAAATGTTAATAAGAATTTGCTTTTCTGCAGTGATACCACCTCCTACATTAATATTCTCCAGTTGGCTTACATTGTTGGTAACGATGGAAGGTGCTGTAATACAATTGGTCTAATATATGTGTAGGCGGGCACTAAACATAGTTCCTAATATCTCTACAGTCACACAAGCAGTTAACCAGCTGGGAGACTAATGTTGTTTTAGCCGCCTCTTTTGCTGTTAGTCCCATCTGTGATTTAAACGCTCCATATGGGACTCAGTGACTCTGCATGTAAGTGACACTGTCATCAGTCCAAACACAGATCAGTATACTGAGTGTTGAGGTTATCTCACGTCTTGTATCAACATGTGTGGACTACAGGGCAACGCTGGCCATCAGGTGTCAGTTAAACCCTGCCATGGGGAACGCAACCTCACCAGAGGCCTAAAGCTAGATGCTATTTTCTGAACAAATCGAATGGTTTCCTCCTATTTTTAAAAATGGAAAAAGATCCACCTTAATTGCATTTTAACTTATAATTCCTTATGAGTGTTTTCATTTCAAATTTCAGGTTTCAAGTTCGGCAGAGGTTATTTTCACTGTTTTTATATCTTTTTTTGTTTTTTGAATTTATTAATCATGTTTCATTCAAACTTGACAACAGGTCCTGGAAGGAAAAGGTTACTTTTGTTGAAAACTCTAGTGTCTTAAAAGGGTTCACCAGCCTTTGAGGAACTAATCACTATCTATCTGCGTCAGAGAAGAGCAGGAAGTTTAAGGTTTTGCCCAGAGTGTTGGGTGGCAGTGGAGGGTGTGAAGAGGGTTAGTCATCAAACTCTGTCCTGTCCAACTCACATGTCTGCGACTCTCACACTGACGGCCGACTGTAGCCTGCATGTGGGCTGGTGTTTTCACAATGTGACAGGGTGCAGATATCTCTAAAGGGGGGCTGCTAAATGTCATTTTGTGGTCTCACAGATGTCACCCTAAAGATGCTGAATACATTTCTGTGTATGAATGTTTCAATTGGCCAGTAGCTTTGGCTTACACATATATAAATCATTAAAGTGTAGACATTCAAAATAACTTCAAAAATGTGTAATTTCAGTGGACAAAATAGCATACGGATGCAGTCAAAGCATATTTAATGTGTGGATTGAATTACCCAACACATGCCCTTTTATTTGATCCCCCTAATAAACATACACATTTCTTGTAAACTGTCTGGAATAGGCCATTTTAAAAGCTCAACTGCTGATTATAATTTTGACACAAATGTCATTAGCCTTCTGTCATTTTCTTCAATAATCAGGCAAGCTGTAAACAATTATAATTGTTTCACTGTCCCACATGCAGTAATCAATTCAAAGACCACCAGTTGCTAGAAGAGAGGAATTGTGCAAATTGCACAATAAAATGATGTTGTTAAAGCCAATCACAACTAATTTACAGTTTGTCTCTTGTACATATACTTTAGAGTGCTGGCTATTAAAAGTAGAGGATCAACTTTGCTTGCAAGGAACAATGCTAATGATTTCAGGGCTCTGCTTTTAAAAATAGCACAGTAGCACTACAACGTCTGCCTGGAGTTGCTTACAGTGCATCTCTCTCTGTAATGTAATGATATTACACTGACAAGATAGTGGCCGTCCACACATATTTTAGGATGTTCCCTAGTGTGATGGCTAACAGACTTCTGCAAAGTGACACATGCCTTAGTTTATGTTTTCGGAGGGGACATCTGAGGTAGCAGACTGGGGCGTTTTCATGATGAATGTATGCCTCATATTCAAATGCTCTTTTGTAAGACAGTGTTGTATAAATTGTCTTTCCACAATTCCTGAAAAGGAATAAACACCACTTAAACTAACATCATTGGAGCCCTACTACAGGCTACAACTGCTTTGTTATTTTGAGCTGTGTTCACCTCATTTGAACCACATGCATGCCATTGTCTCCACTTTAATGTGAAGCATGGGGCATGTGTTCCTCTCAAAGTTCAGGTCAGATCTCTCTGTCCCAGGTTTACGAAGATGCTTTGTAAACACTGTACAACATTAGAAAAAATCTTGCAATGCGCATGTTATTCCGGTCAAGATGCTGGTCAATTCTAAATAAGCTATACATGTTTTGTTAGTAACTGCATGTTCAGCTTTGAAATGTGTATGATTAATTACCTTACCAAAATGAGCAACTACTTAGCAACTTGTCCAACCCAGCACATCATAAAAGTACAAAAATAGAGGTATGTACATCAAACAGGACAGCACTGGAGCCTACTTTGTAATTAATAACCTTGTCCATGTGTTGGAGGACAGGCAAACTAAATCATAAAGAGAGATGTGGATGTTGGGTAAGTGCTGAACACGCAGGTTATAACACAAACATCTGGGGCTTCATTCTTTAACTGCAAACGATACATTTAATATCCGCCTGCATAGTTTTTGATTTGATCTGTATTTAAACGTCCTTGTTCACAATGTAAACATACAAATTTGAAGTGTTGCCAGAGTTATTTGACATAGAATTTGCAGATACATCAAGCAACATTTTATTGAGTAATGTCACATCTCAAAGGTACTCTTTTTTCACGAGTAAGATCACTGAAAAGCACAGAAATTGAGACTGAAGCCTCTTAATCTGGTTTTGTAAGTCCAGCTATAAATTAGTCTGTACAGCGATTACCTACACCCAATCTACTGTACTGTACTGTTCCACGGTCAAGGTCAAAACCTCTTGCCAATTTATATTTCTGGCTCAGAAAACTCTATCCACAGCATTTAAAGCACCAAAATTCAAATGATTAAACAAGGTTTTACACACAGATATTTCCGTGTGCTAACTGCTACTTGTCTCGTAATATTGTCTAAGTCGAACTCCCTGATCCATTATTTCCTCTCCAATGGCACATATTTCCTCAATGATCTCCTATTTCCCTCTGTGGGAAGCATTACTGTAGCTATTTTGGCACATGTGATTTCAATTTAATCATGTAGCAGAAACACAGGCCAACACAGGGGTTAACTTTGGATAGGCCCCTCTGGAGCTACAGTGTGTGGGCAGTGTATGTGCTGACTTCGAGCCAATAAAGTAGCTAACAAAGACGAGTGTGAAGATGCTTACACTACATTTTAGAAGGATTAAATAAAACTTGTTGTTTACATTGCAAGTGAGCTTCTAAAAACATTACAAGAAACCATGTCAGTAGTAACAGACCGGTTTTTCTCTTATTCTAATAATTATTTAACGGAAATGTAAGTAATGTAAAAAGGAAATCCCTTAGAAGATTTATAATTGATATATCAACTGGGTAAAATAACATCATTAGTGTAAGGGACTGCCCATATATCTTTTTGTCGTATTTGTGGGTGTGGAATGAAATATGGCAAAAATTAAATGCTTGCAAATTCAACGAGTGGTAAAGATCAATATTGTGCTAAAGTGGGTGCTAAGTTATATAGTGGTGATAAGCCTGAAAGAAAGATGGGATATTAAACAGTGCCTGCTCATAACTTATCATTATTTTTATGTGATAAATCATATTAGTAATACAAACGCAATTTGTTAAATGTGACTTGATGAACCAAGAAGCAGTTTAGAGGTGAATACTGGAGGTTTATTCCTATACAGTCAGCACTTTTGTTTTCAGCTCAAGAGCATTTTGAATATGTATTATTACTATATTATAAGCCATAACAATAATTACAATAAATGGGGCTCTAATACCCTACATTCTTGTTAAATAAACTTCAGGTTTGTTTCTTTGGAGGCCTATTATTTTTTCCGTGAGCGATTACTACAATATCCCCGTGGCTGGATTTTAATCAGATCAAACGCTGCCCACAGTCTCCGAACATAATGAAGAAAACTCGGAGTACATTGAGCATGCTGTTTACTTCTTAATTAGAGTAGGCCAAATCACATAAATCATGTCCACATCCAGTTTAGATCACTCTCAAAGGGTGGTGCTATCTGAAGGAGTTGCAGGCACAAATGCAATCAGCAGAGCTCCACTGAGATGGGTTCATATTTAACCACCGCGCACATACAGTGTTATGCAACAAGAATTTAGTCTCCATTGCATTTAATCCCCTGTAGCAACTTAATCCTGGGGCTAAGCAAACTCTCCTCCTCAAGCGTCCCTGCTGCTCTGAGCACACACTGAAAAGGAGGACGAGCGGATAAGAAAAGGAAACAAGGGAATGTGGGAGCAGAATAAAGGAGATTTAAGAATACAGTAAGAAATGCAGATTAAGATACATGATTAAAAGGAGAATAAAAAAACTGACTTATAAATAGCAGACAATGGAGGAGTGAATGTCGTGTTAAACATGCTGTTAACATCTTATCGACAGAGGGTTTAAAGGTCAAGCAGAGCCAACTAATGCTGCAGGAGTCTGGAGGAAGAATTACTAACAAATATTAACAAATACTGTAAAGGATCTAAATAGTGCTTTCCATTACTGTATGTTATATAAAGCAGCCCAATGAAGACCAAAGTAAACACACAACACTAAGTAAATTAAATCAGCTTGAACTCTTTAGGGCCCTCCATTAACATATTTCAGACACATTGAGAAACAGCTGGTTTGTTTGCTGGCTTGATTACAAATAGTTGCTAAAGAGGAAAGATTATCAATGCTATGATGGTGTCAGAATTGTTTTGACACAGCATATAAACTAATGTCTTGTGAAAAAGGAATTACTGTAACTTCTCAAGAGAGTCTGAAGAGATTAACTGATGTGAGATTATTGAAAGCTAGTTTCTGAAGACTTCTTTGATAAATTGAGTTTAGAAGTTCAAAAGTCATCACCCTGTAGCGAAAAGTAATGATCTTAAGACAGACATTATCGCTCTCACACTGCTGGGATCTTGGAAGCTGTGCAGGATATTGCACAAGTGCCAGAGGAATTCCCTCTTCACCGAGCATTGATTAATCTGCCTTACTCTAGTGCCTGACTCCAAAAAGCTATTTGCCCTATGATGGCCCAGAAGTTGGCAAATGCACTACCAAATTATCCTTAGCACAGATTTGGGTAAATTCCGTGTTGTCCCTATAGTTGCTACAAAATGTTAATAACTATACTAATCAAAATGGAAAGTGCATTGTATTTCGATTCAGTGTTATCAAGACTGACAATAAACAAGTGAGTCAGGGACTAACCATTGATAATCAATGTTAAGCATTACATATTTCAGCTTGCAGCCTGGAGCCATTTTAAGGAAACTGTTTTAGGACACTGTTGGGTCAGATCACTCAAAAAGGCGTAGCCCTGGATGTTCTTTCCAAGGTATGGACGAGTTATGCAGAGCCTATTTGCACGCTCCATAACTCACAGAGACAGCGTTTATTCCATTCTCATTGGTCGTTCGCCAATGAGGAAAATATTGTATCTTCAGGCACCACTGTTAAAAGTATTAGTATTAATTAAGTCAATTCAAGAGGGATTTAAATATCACTGGGATTGGTCTACAGCTGTGTTGTGAGGATGTGAGGATCCTACCTGACATTGTCATGGCGCTGGATGTAGATTTTGTGAAATATCCTTTCTGGGGGCTTCAGGAAATCCTCTTTCATCTCCATAGCTACGTTCCTGGGCAACAGACTCATTAGCAGGCGCTCCTGTGTGTGTATGTGTGTGTGTGTGAGAGAGAGTGAGAGAAAGAGAGGGAGGGAAGGAGAAAGATAAAGTTACTTTAAATTTACATTTATATAGTCAAACAAAGCAAAGTTATCATAGGACAAAGTGTTAGTGGTGATAAGAAATGTGCTAGACCAAAAAGGCATGAGACCCAGCAGAAATGAATAATGTGTTGAAATGACTCACCGCACGAGAAAGAGCGAGAGAGAGAGAGGGGGAATAACGCAGGAGAAAATAATTCTAGACACGTATCTAATTTTACCCATAGTTTCAGCAGAGCACAGGTGACTGTACCTGCTTCTCGTTCTCATCCTCCATGCGGAGCCTCTCTTCGATGCAGCCGCGTGCCTGCAGGAAGGCCTTCCTCTGGGCTCGCTCTGTCAGGATGCGCACAAACAGCCCTGACAGGTTGACACTGGTGAACAGCACTGTGTTGGCAACCAACTGCAAACAGAAGAAAAATATGTAGCAGGATTAACACTCAAACATATGTTTGGGTGTGTAACTTTTTTGGGTGTGTTCATGTATTGTATATACTCAAATTAAGCATGTCATTTGATTGCTATTCAAATGCACATATATGCACACGTTCATATATGCATGTACAGTTGTATTTGTGAATGTATTTTCCTAATTATAAGGTCCTGAAACTGGGCATTAGGTACCACAAGTGGGCCTTCGAGGGATAAACTAGAATAAAACTAGACATCTCAATTCCCCATGTTTGCGCTTTTAAGTAATGCATCTTTAAGATTTTGTTTCTTTAAAGATTTTTCTAGATTTGCTTTAGTTTGTTCTTTTCCTATTTATTGTGTGTGTATCTGTTGAGCTGGGTGACATGCATGCAATTTCCTTACAGGGTTACTTAATGTTGTATGAATAATACACTAATTATCAACTATTACCTTTTGAGTGCACAGTGTTTGTGACATCTGCCATAAGAGAGATGTGTGGTGGGGGGCCCAATATTTCTCTATTTTGGAGTCTGTGACATTAAAGTGCTTGAGAAGCCTTGCTGTGGTTCATCCATCACAACAGATGCACAGCAGCATGACTGCTTCAACCTTGTGCAGGACACAATGAAAAGAGAGTTTTTTTCTACTTGATTGAGGTTGGCTGGCTATGACTTTGTAAACAAACCAAACACAGTACTATATCCACATCACTAGCAAGCTGTTATCCAAGGCAGGGATTACATTTTCGTAAGAATAAAAGGAATTCATTTCCTTCATATCATTGGTCATTCATCACAAGCTTGAGCACATGATGAAGCATATTTGACCACAAGAAAAATCTATGACTAGGGACTGAGTCAGTTCACTTATTAAAACAAATGTTGAACAACATAAATAGACTGTCAAAACTTTGGATAATATATACAGAAACTCAATATAACAACTTGCATTGCCACATACAGGCATATTTTCCAGTCCAATTAATAATGGATTGCTTTGAAAAGGGAGTTATTGGCAGCAGCAGTCTGTCTTTGTGCTTGGCATCAATGCTGGCAAGCACCAGCATGTTCAAATTATTCTCAAGTTACTTGACAGCCTGGAGTTGGTACATTTGGACATCTGAGATGAGGGGTGCAAAACACTGTAGTCATAACCAAAATGTGCCTTTCAGAGGGAAATAGCTGACTTCATTAAACTGTACTCATCTCTGGAGCTATGTCACCCATTCAAGAGAGCTCCATAGTTTTACGCAGTGAGGAAACTTTACATTGGCTCTTATTATTTAAATTGTGTGTCAAAGTGACACGTGTACCTGGAGCATTGCATTAAAAAGCTTTCATTTTATGTGCATTTTAGAATCCATAATGTTAATGGGCAGCGGAATAAAAGACAAACTGGGACTTGTTACTTTAAATATAGCAGTCACTATAGTATTGTGAATGCGATTGATAGATCTAGATGTTCAGTGTTGTTGTTTTCTGCTTGTCTAATCAAAGCTTTATACGCAAGATCGTAAATGAATGCCATGTACCATTGTATTACTCCGAACTGAATGTTCCTGTTCTTGGCAGAGAGCATTTAGATGTCAGCAAAACTCACAGCTGAGGCAAAGGAAATAGTAATAACCTATTTTTCAAGAAATGTCCCTCACTAGCTTTGGTGATAAGACATTTCACATATAGACTGAGCCATGAGAGCAGATGGTAATGTCTGCTGAGAGCCTAGGACCTATGTTGGCTGTTGGTGCGAGCCTGGGCCGTGTGGGGTCATGCCACACAGCTCATCTCTAAGCTTAATGGATTAGCTATCTCTGGTAGTACATCTAACACTGTCCTTCACATGGCAATGCAGGTAACTCAAAGCCTAGGAAAACAATCTCCTCTGTAAATACGCTGTCACCAGCCAAGGGTGTGATGAACTGATCAAATCGCCATTTCATTTCCACAAAATGCACAATCTTCATGTTATATGCTGCACAGAGGCAGACATGTTCCACTACCCCTGGAGGGTTTGACTGATGGGACATATCCTCTTTCCTCACACCTGATGACAGTGAGAATTGCGAGTGTGTATGTTTTTGTGAAGTAGGTACATATATATATATATATATATATATATATATATATATATATATATATATATATATATATATATATAGAGTGGTGTACCAATTTCTATTTTTGCTCAGGAAAGACATGAATGACTTTGCCCTCTTTTCCATAACTGAAGCATACAGTGTGGTTAAAGTGTGTTGTGTGTGTATGTGTGTGTGGGCAACTCTGTTTGCCCTACTTCTGGTGCTGGCAGGATGTCACTCTGGTTCCTGATTCCCAGCCAGGAAATCACACCCCGGGGAAACAGTCGATGCAGACTAACTTTGTTTGTTTTCATTTTAGTGACCTAAAGCAGGTATACTATAGCTATACCGTAGTTTATTATTACAGAATCTCTGTAGACATCTGAACTTATTTAAAGGTGTGATATTGCAGTATCTAAGGAGGACAATAGTTTATCAAGCAGAAAGGTGCACTCTCAATCTCACTTTGTTTTTCACCAGACTTTAAGATCAGATTTATCGCCTCAAATTATTCTTCATGGTTCATAACTCTGATCTATTGGCAGGGTTAACACCAGCTAGCAATTATGTTGTATACAATAAACACGTTTGTTTAATTTGATCAATGCCTAAGCAAATGCATCAAGTCTAAGGGAACTGTCCGAGGTGCTTAAATGAAGTCTTAATAATGTTTTACTGCATGGGCCTACATTATACCTATGATATTTAATGTACGACGCTAAATTAAATACTATAATACGAACAATACAACACACAAACAATAAAAGGCACCGTAGTTAGTCGGCAGAACATACGTACCGTCCTCCATAGTTTCTGTGTTTTCGCTGTGACAGAAGTGGCAGTCACAATCAAATGGGAGACGGAGACCATTATTCCAAACACAACCGCCAACAGTGTCCGCACAGGCAGGAGCGCATAGGCGACGAAGGTGACCAGTATGAGCTGCCACACGCCTTGCTCGGGGGACGTGGGGGGCTCCATCCCCATCGCGCCCAGCGAGAAGGGACAGCAGAGAAAGGAGAAAGTGAAGCCGAAAAGCAATGCCAGGTTGACGATCTGTTGGAGCTGAGTCACTTGCAGGTACTTGACATTAGTTACGATGAACAGGGAGACGAAGATGACACAGTGGACCGGATGGGACCCCTTGGAGATGGTGAGGCTGGGGCCGGACAGCAACTCCACTAAGGCCAGTGTCGACGACATGAAGATGAGCACGGCCAGGGCTTTGAGAGCGGACGTCTGCTCCAGCTTCAGGTTGTAGTTTTGGAACAGGGACTCGAGCTCCTTGCAGTCGAACTCGTCCTCACACGCGATGGTGGTCAAAGGGACGCCCGTCGGACAGTGACTTCTCTTCCGCCTGGTTTTGACTTTCTGAAACGGTATTTCCTCCATGTCAGTGCCATTCATAAACTGAATACCTGCTCTCGGCTTAGGTCAAACGGAACACCGGATCCCTCCTCCAACACAGACCGGAGCCAACAGGGAAAAGACGCGCGCTGCACAGCGGGCTATAGAAGCTAGAGAGTCCCAGATATCCGGAGACTGGCCGGTGGTCACACACGCGCTCCACTCTATCCACAGGTTGAATCGTGTTGTTCGGAGAGATCAGCTAACACAGAAACCTTCATGTCCCGGCTGTATTTGAACGCGATCTGAAAAAAAGACCTATCGATTTTTTTTAGCATTCGTTTGAGCGCCACATGAGGAGCAGCGCACACGACGTCTAGTTCAGATGGTAAAAGCTTTTTGCAAGGCTCAGATAGGATCACGCCTGCGCATTATGAGGTAAAGATAAGACAGGTCTCAGCTTCTCAACACACAGTCAAGACGATTAGACTGGTGCGGCTGCAGAGCTCCCCTCACCAATGTGACACAACAGTGCATACATCATCCATAATGGCAATATCCTTTTATTTTCCTCCTACACATGACATGTTTCCATCATTACAGCCTGCGCAATCTAATTTGTTTAGATATGCACATATATTTTCCTGTCTCTTACTCACTGAGAGGAACACGAGAAACTAATAAATCAATGTTTCCAGGCCATGATTCATGAAATTCTCACTGAGCTGGCAGCTGCTGTGTTTGCTTGGCACACACGTGATAACATGCTTGCATGCCATTCATCATATGATTTCTGTGTTGCCAGTGAGGCAGCCACCCTCACCATCAGCACCCTCTTGGCATTCAGGGGGTGGTGTCTTAATCATTACCAAGGGAAGATTAGTCATCCGTCACAGGCTGCCGTTGCCATGACCCGTCAGTGCCAAGGAGGGTGTAAGAAAGTGACAGATGGATGGTCCCAAAGTCCAGCCCTCCACCATGCTATACAACACTCACACACCTTCTGCTCCCCTCTCTTTCTCAGCTGTTGGTAGCCTAGCTTTCACTCATCTCACTCTAAGCAGTCTGAAAGGTAAACAGAGAGAGAGAGAGAGAGAGAGAGAGAGAGAGAGAGGAAGAGCCAATAGATATAGAGTAGAGATAGAGAGAGAGAGCGATGAGAGAGAGAGCTATCTATAGAGATGAGAAGATAGCGAGATATAGAGAGTGTGGGTTGGTGTGTTGGTGGTTATGTGAAAATAGAAACTTCGAATATCATACATTTGGCAGCCTACCAAATTCAGAGGCAAAAAAGAAGCAGTACCATTGTGATTTATTCATTTGGGAAGTAATGACAATGTATATACCAAACAATGATTTAAAACAATAAATTATAAGTTCATGATCAAGTTTGCGAAATAATTTTACTGGATTTTATGTCCACAACATTGGCCCTTACCTTTCCCCCTGGTCTGGCTGCCTTTCTCACTTTTCCGCATTATCTATCTGCTCCTCAGAGAGAGATGTGGGACAGATGATGTAGGGCGCATTGCTTTTAGTCTTATCTAAGTTTCTTACCCTTGACACTTTGCACTGGACTTTATTACCCTAATACTGTAGTTTGCCCGTTCACTGACCATAACAAGCCTGAGGTGATATGCAAATGGAACAAAACAGCGTCGTCATATATATCCTGTGGACCAGAGTGCAATTAATCTGGCATTGATTTCCTGTCATCACCTGATCAATATTTCAATATTCCTTGTGTAGCAGCCCCTAAATTAATCTCAATAATGAGCGCTGCTGTTTTTCAATCTTGTAAGACATCTCTCATTCCTTTGATGCAAATGTCAAACTGTGCATTGAAACAAGATGAAAATCTGACATTCACATTGCCATTTTATGTATCTGTAGTTTGTTTGACAGCAGGTGATTGACGGATGGTGTATTTGCATTTGTGGCAAAGCAAGCAGTATTTCCAAAAGGGACCTCTTGGCCTTTTTGTGGCGGGGGACATTGGGGGATGAGAGTAGAGGCATCACACGGTGTAAAGTGTTATTCTCTCCGATTTTGATGGCTTCAGGTGTAAGTGCAGGGTCACACTCCGCTAGTCCTCATCTACTGAGAACAAAGAGAGGTCTTGTGGGAGTTTACACCATAATGCTGCACTCCAAGGGCGTCCGGCAAGGAGACAGCAGCCTTCTCCCTGCCTCTCTACTAAGAAACGTCTTCACTTCCTCTATATCTGTCTTTCTATTTCTGTCCCTTGCTCTTCCATTACACAAAAAAACTCTGAACATTTTTAAATGTGTTAAACAGCTGATTACCTTACATATTTACATTGCAAATCGTTACCTCAATAACAGCTTGATGACTCAACAGCTTGAGCTCTCTGCAGCAATTCAAATCTTCTCCGCCACATGTCAGTTGTAAAGCTTCTCTTTAAAAAGCGAATCTATAGCACATAAAAGATATTGGCAAAGTGCTTGCTACCTAAATAGTTTCATAGGCCTGGTCATGTCTCAAATGTGGCTTCTCTTTTGGAGTAAGCAGTGAGAAATGTCACCCTCTTTCTCTCTCTAAAAATGCAGCAGGCAAGTTCCATCAGTGTCCAGATGTGGTTGAGGCATTGCTGGTCTTATAATAACAGACGCATTGGCTCAACACCAGCAAATGAAACAGCCAAGCCAGACCCAAGAGGGACTGGCGATGCGTGTTGGGAATTAGCTGATGTCAGCCTTAATTAAAATGTGCTAAGAAAGAAAACGCCTTTTTTTCACAGTTGTCAGTCAGGTGTGCTATTCCTGAAAAGGCTATATTGTTATGATAAGAAAACTACAACAGATGGAGAACTTGATGATAATATATAAGCTTTATGAGATCCATAACGTGGTGATGAATATATTTATTTTCCTTTAGTTATGAAATAGAATAGAAAGTATAAATCAAATATGGCCACAAGCCAGTAATTTGTCACATAAACTTAAAAGGAATGAGTCCAAATTCAGCCCTGAGCGGGAACCTGCAGAACTCCATTTGTCAGGGCTGAAAACATAATGCACACATAATTACCAAATCAAAAGTGGTCTTGGGGAAAAAATCCACAAGCTTATCCTTCATTCCCGACAGCCAATGATTTGTCCCCTCTGGGGTCACAACAGATACATGGAGAAGCTATGTGTCCACAGAGTCCATGATTCAAACATAATTCATCTGTGGATGCACTTGACAGTTCAGGGTCAACAAGGTCATTGACCAGGTTTCGACTCCATTTTTAAAAACCTCACACAACAACATCTTGATCAAACACAGGCCATCTGTTTGTCATGTATTCTAATAATGTTTTTTAAATTATTTTTCTAAAGCATTGCACATAGAAATATGACAACACATAACTTGAATAGCGTGTTAATGCTGTTTTGCTTTCTATATCCTCAGTAAAAAGAAACAAAAGCATCTGTCATAATCAGATATATGTAGTGTGTTCTGTTTTTAACATTTGTGATCAGCAGCTAAATTAATCTAGATGTTTAGGTCAAATAACATAGCCCCACCCAGTGGCCTAAGAAATCGTTTTCAGGGCCAGGGATGAATTATGCCATTTAGGATTTAACAAATCAATTACATTATCCAGCTTCTGATCTTAAATATACTTCCTTCCTAAAGATCTTGCCTTCTTTCCATAATAATTTGTATGAGAGGTTAAACAATTGAGTTCTGGGAAGGCACATATTGAATATATATATATAAATACATATTGAAACAACACCTCTTTCCTTTTCAGGGTAAGTTTAAAAAAAAGGTTCATAGCTAGTTATTATATTGTAAAGGGACATTGACCAATTATTGTATTCTACATATTTTTTAAGGATTAGAACAGTTAGACATAATATATCAAATATAACCATGTACTCCTGATGCAGCTCCTGCCTTTCCCTAAACAGTTTACCTGATATTATCCCGTCTTCTCATATGACAGCTTGCTGATTACAACCTTTTGTTTATCAACCTACACATCTGAGGGACTCGTTCAGCGTCTCCTCTATTACAGACAACACCCCCCTTCTAATATTCCACTCACATCAGCATTGCCAATAAACCTGACAGCTAGACTATACTGTTCATGGACACATTTATTTTAACTGCAGACTATATTAGAAAAGAGGTTTGTATTTGCACACTTGTAGTTGCACAACAGTATCCTGCATTACATTTGTTACATTATATTTGTTACTGGAAATTTGTATTTCCACTTGTATATTTTTTTTAATGTAATATTATTTAACTTTTTTTAATTTGTAATGCTGTTATTTCTATTTCTGAAATATTTTGGACTGTTTATTTCTTGTGTCTTATCTTATGTACATTGCCTTTTATATGCTGCTGCAACGCAAACATTTCTCAAATTGGGATCAATAAAGTACTTATCTAACTATCTATCTATTTATCTTTTTATTCCTTTTTTGTATCGTTTGCAATACTGTTTGGATGTTTTCCATCCAACAACTTCATATTTATGATAGAGACACTGTCTATAGGGCTGTGCTATTTCAAAGTACTGCTCTCTAGACCTAACTTCAAAGAAGCAAGACACTGCCCAACCTCCAACAACACTACACAAACGCAAGGTCAGGTGCAACTGTGGCTGTTATTGCACGTGTCTGTTTGAAGGCTTAGGATGGATCAATAGCCATCAGGTGCATGAGATTCAAGTGATACACCCACCTCATTGTGAAATCCTCTTAAAGCTTCTGATAGTTCCAGTAATCTGGGGGAGAGGTAATGTGTAAACTAATCTATGTGCGTATGTGTGTGTTTAAGTGTTTGCGTCAAGTCCATGTGTCTTGTCTCCTCCCACAATGGCTAGCTCCCAAAGTACGTACATCACTGAATTTGGATGCAGAGACATTAAGGTAGAGAGAGATCACTAACTGATAAAGCTTAACACTGCTCTAATTACTACCTATAGGCACTGAAATCAGCTCTATTACAACATCAAATCTAGTGGTGAAAGAAAGATCAAATCAAAATGTAAAACTATGGAACTAATGATGATTTATCACAACTTAGGCCTTATTTTTAGAGTTCTAATACCATTGTGTTGCTGCGGAAATATGGGTGTGTCCACACGTATGTAGTGTAGGTCTTGGTAACCTTTGTTTTCTCTTCCAGATAGTTTTGTCTGACTTTGGAGGAATGTTTAACACCTCTGATCTGATTAGTTGTGTTCCTGAGTTTGTAACCATTTTCCGTAGACACCACATTTCAGTAATTTACTTGGTGAGGGAAATAGCTTTGGAAACAGTGTATGTAGCAAAGCCTATTTCAAGCTAAGTGAAATGAGAAAGAGAGAAAGTAAGAGAGACATGATGGCAGAAATAAAGATAGAAAAGCTAAGACAACAGGAGAGGCCTTCCCTGCTGGTTAACCAACACCTATATATACAATAAATATTGAGTGGGTAAGATAGGGTCAGATAAAGAGTTACCGATCTAGGAGACAATCGAACACAAGCTGATTGGAGACATAACAGATGAGATTCAACAACACTTTAAAAAAGCCTGATGTTGAATACGAAATGGATATTGAATGTCAAAGACACACACAGGATTCAACAGGCAGGAAGGGGAGAGCCTCCTCTAAAGTATGCCTGCGCTGCTGTCCTCATATAGAGTTAAATACTTCTCCGGTGATCAATAACCAGGAGAAAGTGGTTGCTGGCCTTGATCCTAATGAGTGTAGGGTAAGAGCAGATTAGCTTGCACCTGAGCCCTATTCTCCATCAGGCTACCTGGAAGTATCAGTATAAATCAAGGAAATGGCGGAGATCTGGAGAAAGACATATCTGGATCACTGTTTTTCACATATTGTTCATTGTGGGGATATCAGGCTTTTGTGGAACAGAAGACCACAAGTAAAACAACACAAAATACAATGTAGGGTGGGGACAAGTGGATCCTTCAAAGAATTATGTGATTAGTGCTTTTGCTACTTATAAATGACGATGGTTCTCATGGCAGTGAGGGATTAGCAGTGGACCTTTGGTTTCACAGCCAATTCTTGCACAAAGAGTTCAGGGAATGGTTAAGAACAGGAGACGATGAGAAGTACTTGTTGCTAGCACTGTGTGTGTGTGTGTGTGTGTGTGTGTGTGTGTGTGTGTGTGTGTGTGTGAGGCAAGCCCCAGCCTCCATTGCAGTGAATTGATATCTGCTATAAATAGAAAACAACTAAGCCTTTGTTGTTCTATTTTCCTCTGCAGCCAAATTAAATAGCCTACGCTTATTTTTAAAGCCAATCTATTTTGGAAGCTCATCTGTTAATTGAAAATGTTTAAACGTATGTTTATGGTTTGGTTATATTATGTCATACACAACAGAAACAAATTATATCAAACAGTTAACCTGGAAAATACTGTAAAACAATCCCTTTTTTTCTAAAATACTGAAGCACATTTCCTTTCATAAAATATGTTTACACCTGTTTTTAAAATAAATAAAATATTTGTAATGTTCATATCTCGTCTCAGTGCCTGACCTGGTTTGGTCTGACACTTCTGCAGGTCTGCATACAGAAATAAAATAAATGTTACCGGTACACATACAGCTCGAACATCCAGCTGGCCATCAAATACCACTTTCAGCGTTTTTCCAAACACAGAGACTGCAACAAAGAGAGTCAATCAAACATTACATGTTACTTGTTAGACGCTTTTATCCAAAGCGACTTACATACTCAGTAGTGGGCAATCCCCACAGGAGCAATTTGGACAGCACAGACACGCCATCACCCGGTCAATCTAACACCTCATTCAAAGAAACAAAAGGATATTTGTAGAGCTGCCACCCATGATGATGAGTCTATTAACCCCAAGGCTTTTGGGTCAACAACAACATTTCCACTTCTGTCTCATCCCTACCAACTGCGTTCATGAATGAGCTAGTGGTTCCCAACCTGGAGGGGCGCCAAAAATCGCAGGGGGGGCGCCAGGCCTCAGATGATTTGAGGCCAAATATCATATTTAGACTTCTTTTTTTTTTTTTAAAGCAATACATGATTGTCTCTACATTACAATACAAAAATAAAAATAATTGATTAATTAATTTGAATACAAATTCAAGTAAAAAGACAGAAATGTATAATTTTTCCTTTAATAGAAATGTTTCTTCTGCCTGTAAAGTGTCCAAACCAGGCTTTTCTGGATAAGCGCATTTTTAAAACAGTCATTCTCCATGCCGGTTTCAGTTGGATTATTTGTCACAGTTGCTCCGATCAGATCGGTCTCCTCCATTTTGTAGATTATTTACGATTTTTGAATCCACATAAACACATCGGCAAAATCCGGCTTACTTTGAGCATGTGTTTTAAACAGTTTAATCCCTTTGTGAATTGGTTCCACTTGCGCCGTCCTTTAATTTCTTCATACAGAGGGAATCCAAATGAATTCATCCTGAGTCCAATAACCATCAAAGTCACTCCAATAGTGCTCCTTAATTACGCTTTCATCCTCCTTTAACAAAATACTTCACATTCATCTAGTTTGTGACAGGAGTTATACCAGGAGTCATTTGGGGGGGGCTCTTGGGAAAAAAGGTTGGGAACCACTGAAGGACTTGGGAGCAGAGTTGTCCGCTCTCTGAAGGCCTTGTTCACATCAGTCCAAGAAATTACCAAATCAGATGGCGGAGATTTTTAAGTGCTCCTCAATGTACCTTTTTTCCTGATGACAAATGGGACTTGGCCTTACAACCCCTTGAAGGACAAGCAGCAGTGATAAACGAGGAAATTAGGAAATCTAATCATGGCAATGACGATGAGTATGTTCATTAACAGGTGAAGTTTTAAACAAAGGGATTTGATTTGGATGCAGTTGTTGAGCAGAAAAAGCAAGTGGTAAGGCGCCATACAGTAAGAGGAATACAACCTGAGGGCGCACGTGCTTTTTAACCAATGTGAACAACTCTGTGGTGCGTTTGGTCCTGCAATTCTGTGTGTACTAAAAATATAATAACGTGAGGACTGAAACTACAGTGGGCATGAAATTAGCTCGACTCCCGTGATACTGAAGATGGATCACGTACCTGTGGGTGTGTGTGTGTGTGTCCCTATCACTCAAACACGTAGTCAGTGTAGCTCTCTTGAGATAATTCCTTTACGACTATCATCATAACACTGTCTAATGAACATAACCTTCCATGGGTAATTTTAATGACTCATTTCCACTGGGTGATTTAACCATGTTAGTCCAGTCAGTCAATGAAGATAAATGCTTAAGGAGTTGGATTATTTGCCTTGATGATACACGTCTGTGCCACCATCAACAGTGTCTTGGTCTACTGCTCCACAAGGAAAGAGCTGAACGATCTGCAACAGCTGGTGAAGACCGTTCAGCGAGTTATGGGACCACAACATGACCTCTGAAGGATAGAGAAACAGAGAAACTGATCATTTTGCAGGGGTCTCTTAATTTGTTCAGAGCTGTATGTAAGAGATTACTTATTGTCAAAAGTTTGATTGAAGCTGTAGCAAGGCAAACAGATTTGGTAACACTGAGCCACAATCTAGAAAAATAAATAATCTAAAGCCGAATAAACCACATTTTTGAACTTGTTTAAAATGTCAAATTTAAACAACCCCTCCAAAAATAATACTATGGAAACATAAAAAGGTATCGAAATCCATGTAAGAGATCGGCTGGGGCAACAGATGACCCATTGTGTCAGACTGCTTTTCACTTCAGACTGTTTCCATCCTCAGCAGCATTATGATTGAGGCTCATTTTTGGACTCGGCTCGCCTGAGCCGTAACAAATCTGGCCTCAGGGTGCTTAAGTCTGCATTTCCTCTCACTCATGCATACCAAGAGAAAAACTGGATACAATAGTGTTGAGTTACTGTATAACCTAGGATAGAAAGCTACATGCTGGCATCTACTGTTCATTTGTGGCACATACACATTACAGTACACTCTACTAAAAAAAAGGAACAATTATTTATCAATGCAGATAATAAAACACAAAAACAGCCAACGTACATTTAGTGTTTTAATAATAACATTCTCTATTATTGCATTGGAAGTTTTCATCAACATCAAGGAATTGTGCGTGATGTTTAAAGGCAGGGTTATCAAATATGTGATTGCTTTCATTTTTATACAATTTCCATCTACAGTTAAACATATATTTGAAAAAGAAAAAAACGATCTATTTTTGAATAACCCATGACATGTACCTATTGATTTCCTACAAAACCTTCAAACAGCATGAGAAGGAGTTTATGCGGCATCAGGCTAGGATTGAACAGAGAACATTTCCCCCTCTCTACCTTCTCTGTCCTTGGTCAAAGCAAACTCTGGAACTGTAACATTGGTTGATTTGCACGTAAGGTTTAAAGCAAGCCTTTGGTCAAGGTTGTGTAAACAGCTTTGAAAGGCACAAGATTATTTTACTACATACATCTGTTCAGTAGAGAAAAAATGAATATTCTTATACGCAACATTATATAGGAATAGTAATACCCTCTAATATCTCAGGATACAATATCCAATGCAAATAACTACACATAGTGCATTCCCTATGGTATACCAAACTGCATAGCTCCTGCCTAACTCAAAAGCAGTAAATATATCAAACATACAAAACCCCATTTCCAGTTTATCCAGCTATACAGTATATTCAAGTATTAAGATATCCATCTACAAGTTTAAACAAGCTACATTCTAAGCTTAACCCTCCATCTACCAAGCATAAACAACTTATTGTAAGGCAAACATTTGAATAAAATAATGCTATGCACCACCCATCGAGCCTTTGATTGCATTAGTATGTAGAAGAAGCCGCTGGTTACCGTTTGTAAAGTAATTATTTTTACAAACTTAAATACTCTCCGATTCATGTTGCGCCAAAGCCTGGGGAAGCGTTGTTCCACATGGACCCTGGAAGTGGAACCTGAGCCACATCACACAGAAAAAACAAGGTCAGAATTTGAGGTTAAAAGGCTAAAGGTAACTTATTGATTCAAGGTTCTGGATATTGCCTATTCTTCCACTGGATGGCACTAAATATCACTTTCAGCTTACTAACTAACAACTTTATTAAATATAGAAAATTCAGTTTTGTGAATAACTTACGTGAAGTACTCCGTTTTTGGAGTTGTATTGGTGTTAAATTCCGCCACTGGGACGCCCCTTGATGCAATCTGGGGCCCAAACATGGCTGCTGGGTAAACAATGGAAGATGTGCCCACCTACAGGTTAACAACAGGGAGAGAAAAACACCAGTGTCAACTTGAAATCTACTAAATAATAGTAAATGGTACAGTATTTTATCAATTTTGACAAAATGTTTTTTTACCTACTAATATTACACAGGAGGAAGATATAATATATCCACGTAAAAAAGGATGACTCACCACCAGACAGAGATCACAGGTTTCCATCTGTTCTTCCACCTTGGTCAGGATATGAGAGTCCATGGTTTCTCCAAAAAACACCACGTTGGGTCTCAGAAGACCGCGGCAGTCTCTTTCGCCACACCTTGATACAGCAGCACCAAACAGTCCTTAGACGATTAATTGTTTTATTCCGCACAAGTCTAAATCCACACATACTTCACTAATTTCCCTGATTGTATAGCCGTGCATGCAACATGCTTGATGTTTAAAATCAATGAAAAACAATGAAGCAGCGGACATGTGTTTGTTGTCATATCAAGGTTACTTTTAGTTGTCAGTGTGTAACTCTTATTATTTGCTTTTATTTAGCAACCTTTGCTAGAAAGCCAATATGTTCATAGCTCACCACTGCCCCTATGTGGAAGCCCTGGCTGCCATATCAATAACATTGGAATTGAGTTAATTCCCATGATACAACCAAGTCATGAAGGCCAGAGAGGCAGAGAAAAAGATATGTTATGCTTGGCACAGGTCACTGATGGTTTTTGTCTAAAATCATTAAGCTCAGATTAATGACGATACACATGTCCCAGTTAAACTCCACCTAAGAACAATGATCTTTATGTATTTATATTAGAAAGGCACTAGGCATTTAGCCTCTTATTAAGAATAGAGGCAGATTAATAAGAGGCATGATATCATAATACAAGCCATTGCGACAGATGGTGAGGGAGATGTTGAACAGAGAAAGAGCAGCAGGTCCAGCAGAAGCTCAGAAGCAGAGCAGCTGAATCTCAAAAAGATTTCTGTGCAAGAAAGGTTGCATGTTTTTCTTTTTCACTACAACCTTTCCTTTAACATTCTTCACCTGCTCTTTATAGGACAAGTATTTTCACATAAAACTGGAACACACACAATAAAGAAAAACTCATATCTCCTCCTGGTATTTTCAAAAGAAACCTCAAGAGGAGATATAGATAGTTCCCCTACTGCCATGCAGACTGCACCTAAGATGACGAAGAAAACTCCAGATGTAGTGTGCATTCGAAAATCAGTCGGAAAGGCTCAGTTATTCTGACCAAAGAGTTGTTAATATGAAGTGACAGTAATCCCACCTTGGTAGTTTATCCACAGGAATCTGGGCATCGGCAACATCTGCGTCAGGTGCGCTGTACAGAAAGAGAACAAACACAGTGGGGTAAATGACACATGTGGTTCAAACTGAAGAGGTCAGGCTATACATCTTGCATGTTTATCAGTGTGTGTTTACTCCAGAGGGGCTGCGTTTTACCCTTTGTCCTTTAGGGCAGCACATATGGGGCTCCGCTTGTTGACAGCCACGTGTCCACAACTCACACAGCGCGTCTCCATAAGACTGCCTGCAGTTTCACAACAACAAAAAAACACAGCTGTTTTTCATCTGGGCCCACCACAGCCATTGAAAACATCTCCTTGTCCACGGAATGTATTGACAGTAATCGTTCTGTTTTCCTGACTCAGACACAGTTAATTAAAGCAAGATTTGAGCAAAGAAATAAAGGTCTGGTGTAGGGGTGTAACGGTTCACAAACATTTCGGTTCGGTACGTACCTCGGTTTTTTGGTCACGGTTCGGTTCGGTACGTTTTCGGTACAGCAGAATTTTTTTTCACAAAACAAAACATATATATATTTTTTTTAATTATTATTATTAAACTGTGAATAATGTATTCACTCAAATAAATACAAAATATAATAAAATAAACATTAAGGTGCAGCATTTCAATGAACTGAAATAATCTGTATTTGAACTTTACTGTACTAGTACTCACAAAACATAAACTATTAGTTTTGGGTTTTTAATTATTATTAAACTATGAATATTCACTCAAATAAATACAAAATATAATAAAATGAACATTAAGGTGCAGCATTTCGATGAACTGAAATAATCTGTATTTGAACTGTACTGTACTAGCACCTAAGTAGCCAGTTTGACATTAGGACTTGCTTGTCATTGTATTTTCATGTTTTTTTAAATAAAAATTAACTTGTCCACATTGCTTGCCGAAAGGGCAGATCTGCTGACACTAACAATGTCAAAGGGGGGTGCGCAAAAAAAAAAAAAGTTTTCATTTTGTATAATCATTTTGCGTAAAGATGGCACTCAAGGGCACACTAGTGGTGGTGTTCCTGGCGGGATTTGAACTCACAGCCTTCCGATCTTCAGCCCACCTCACTATCCATTAGATCAATCACTACCCTCTCAAATGGAAATATGTGTTTACATAAATGGTGACCACACCGTTTGAGACCCACTGAGAACTTAAACTAAGTTAACTATCTAAACACTCAGAGAGTCCTTTACCTCACCTGAGCTGAGGTTATCCCGAGCTTGAATGACACACAGAGACCAATCAAGGGCTTTGATTTATGATCTCTATGACAGTGGCCATGTTGGCAGGCCACATCATGTAGACCAGAGGTGCCCAGTACGTCGGACCACGGGGGCAATGCTGGTAGATCGCGAGTCATTCATAAAAAAAAAAAATCCTGTTCCGTTAAAATAGACAAAACAGGTTTTGATCCCTCCTCCCTTGGCCTCCCTGCCACTTAATTCAGGAGTTTACTTGATTGACAGAAAAAGCGACCTATCGCTTTCCAGTCTGTTAACCCAGAATGCAAAGCGATACAAAATCAGTCAAGTGCCGGGAAAACTCAAATTAAGTTAAAGAGACAAACAAGAGACAAACAACCAAATGAGTGCGGGACCGAGCAAGAAGCTAAAGACAAACCACTTCCACCCAGAATGGGAGGAAGAATATTTGTTTGTGATGTCACATTCAAAGGTTATTTGCCTTATTTGTAAAGCAAGCGTCGCTCTGCCAAAGAAAGGTAACGTGGAGAGGCATTATCGGAGTGTTCACAAGGCATATGACAGCGACTTCCCTCCGAGTAGCGAGTTGAGAAAGAGAAAGGTCATGTATTATTGCTACACAAATATTATCTTGCAATCTTAGTGTCGCCAACTCGTTTCTAACATGCACAAAGACAAACAAATGTCGGTGTATTTTCGATCTTTCCAATCGAGACGAGATCTCTCTCCCCCGTCTGTGCGCGAGGGGGCGGGGCAGTTTACACACACGCGGCTGCTACATGCAGCAACACACGGAGGGGATGGCGGAGAGAAGCGCTCCAAGGTGTGGTTAAATGTTACCCGTCTTGAGGTGGACAATGCTCCTTGCCAAGAGAGTTCAGCATGTGAGGGCGGTAACACGAGCAATGTGTCAAACATTTAGCAAAAGTGCACCACATCCAGACGGAGGAATGCACCGGGTTCCACTGTCTTTCTAGCAGCTCTGTAGCCCCATCCACGAGTAACGTTTCCACGTCAGGTGTTATGTATGCTAGCAGCAACACACGCAGTTAACTCAATGATTCAAACATGGGTTAATGATTAGAGGAAACTGAGTTACTCTTTATTTTGTTAAAGTTTCAGCTATTCTGTTCACAGTTCTGTCATCAGATTATTTAATACGATTTGTTAAAACATTGTTGTTTCTTTTGATGTGAAATATTATTTATTTAATTGAAATAAAAAGCAATGTTAGTTTTGTTCACAATTTGTTAATTTAATAATATATGTATTTTTGAATCAAGTATTCATCTTTATTGTCTTCATTGTTAGTTTCCACATGCCTAAAACAACCTCAAGCTAAATCTAAAAGTTGATGGCTAAACAAGAGGGTTTGAGAAATTGTGCAAGGCATACAGTAATAGTCTGAATAGTCGATTAGTCGTTTCATTAATCGATAGATTAATCGATTATCAAATTAGTCGTTTGTTGCAGCCCTATTATCCCATGTATAAATAAAACGTGTTATTCAGCAACCCTTGCAATTTGGGATTTTATTTTTGGTTGGTAGACCTCGGTGAGCTGGTCATTTCAAAAGTAGCTCACCAGCCCAAAAAGTGTGGGCACCCCTGATGTAGACAGCCGGGCGAGATCAGAGCAAGGGAGCGAGGGATCATTGTCCACAAGTTAATCGATCGCAGATGGCGTCGTGGTCACGGACGAATACAAAAAAAACGTATAAATAAAAAAAATGGGTCGCGAAATATACTTGGGCGGCCGTTAATATACCTGGGCGGCCCGCCCAAGTATAGTCTATGTGTGGGAAACCCTGCACCTGTACCGAACCGAAGGGCCCGTACCGAATAATTTCGGTACGTGTACCGTTACACCCCTAGTCTGGTGCAGTTTTTGCCACAATCTACCCTAGAACTGTGTGAAAACAAAAGATTTGAAGTTTGAAATGAGAGAATCAGCTTTGGAATTGGTGTACTGATATTACATTACTGACTAACTGTTGGCTCATGGGATGTTTGTTTGAAAGACCAACTATGAATCACAAAATGTTTCCACAACCAAGTAAAACATGGCATAAATAATGGTGCTGTCATAGTTTCCAGTTCCACTGACTATGGAGCACCTTCATGATTTACTTTAAATTAAATTGCATTTTAGCCTTACTTAGTATGTTTTTCGCAAGGTTGTAACACAGTTAATGAATCGAAATAAATAGAATTAAAATATACTTTAGTTCAATTTAGGAAAGATCCCAACTACAAAGTGAGTATTCAGTGCGACAGAAAACCATAGAATCAAGCCAAAATCAGGTCTCTAGTGAAATGCATGGTGGCGTGTAGTTCTGGCCAAACTCACCATGAATCTTGAGCAGATGTTTGGACCCGGCCTGTCGGTGCAGGTCGTCGGTGCACTGGGTGATGACCACCACCGAGCGCCCCTGCTTCTTCAGCCGGGCCTCACACTCGGCTATAGCCAGATGGGCAGCACTGGGCTTCCTGTTCAAAGCCAGCTCTCTCCTGTAATGGTAAAACTCCCAGACCCGGGACGGTGTTCGAGAGAAGGCCTCTGGGGACGCCAGGTCCTGTGCATACATAAACAGAAGCATGCTTTAACTCAAAACTCAAATGCTAACAAGGTCAAACGTGTTGTCTTCAGAGGCAAGGATTTGACAGATAATGAAAGTCAAAGATTAGGTTTAACACCTCGATTAAAAAGGGGAGAATATCATCTTTTTTTATGAAAGACTATTTTTTTATTCTTTCCTGAAGGTAAATCTACATGTAGCCCACAACATGTATCCAGATTATGCAACAAACACCATTCCTCTTGGCTGTTGCTTCCAAGATAAATCCACTGAGCTGTGAAGATGTATTATGTAAGCATTAAATACACCCACTCAACAAGTGTGAAAATCAGACCAAACACAAAAGTTTGACCTATATAAAAAGACAACAAAAAAAGAAGTGTGTTTTGCTTTTAAGAAAATTACCTGAGATTGCCACTTCCTCCACTTCTCATGTTCTCCCCTGAAGGTTGGTACTCCACTCTCTGCACTCACACCTGCCCCTGTGATGATTGCTATGTGCTTGGCTTTGGAAAAAACCTTGCGGAATTCAGACATGTCTGGGAAAATAAAAAGAAGAGCAAGATATAAAGACTTGCTGTCTATGTGTCATGATTAGGGATGGGTATCGTTTGAAATTTATCGATTCCGATTTCGATTCCGGTTCTGCTTATCGATTCCGGTTCTTATCGATTCCCCGTTTCGATTCCAAAATTGTAAAATATAGAGGTCAAACGTTTAGATAACAAAAATATATTTATTCTTAAAAGCTTTAACTGAAATTGTTACTAAAAAATATACATGCAATACAAATGTATTGCACAATAGCTGTGCTTTATTTTAACTGAGCTATGCCTGTGGCAAGCTATTAACAGGCATTACACTTTGCCTTTTCTTTTTCTTTTTTAGTGTAGTGGAGCCTCACTTCAGAGTGTTTACCGCGACCTATCTTTGGTGTTATGAAGTGACTGAGCTCGTGAAATGTCTACGGGAGGGCGGGGGAGCATCGCTGCGGGGCAACTGTGGACCTCTGTCGCCTGTCAGCGCAATTTATATGATGCCGTTTAAAAAAATGAAGGGCGGTGCCGGCCGTCAACGGCCCGCTGACGACCGGCCGTTCTGTGATTCTCCAGGTCCGCCCTGTATTCCACCGGGTCACCGCAGCACCGCGGTGCAGACGGACCCGCTGGAATACAGGGTCTACCGCGTTTAGGAACCGTTAAGCAGAACCGAAATTGTGTATTTTGTATGGGTACCCGGTACCCGGCATTTTCTTATCGGTTCTCACCTGGAACCGAGTTTCGGTTCCCAACCCTAGTCATGATACAGATTTTCTTCATCTTACTTATAGGAGTTGGCCTAAGTATTACAATTGCTAATATTACAATATGTTATACATATATAGGGTTTTTGGTGTCTCTGCAACAGACTTTGCATAAGTAGAGAGGGGAAAGATTGATTTGAGAAAGATGTCCTGTTGGCTATGCAATTGTACAACAATGTGTCTGTACCTTGTTGCAAAACATTACTAAAAACACTGAATTCAAACATTTTTCTGAATAACGTTTTTATGCACAGCGCTCGTCAGGAAGGATGACCTGATTGGCTGATAATTAATGTTAAAGGAAGGACAAATATTCACCTGACACAGCAGCCAACAAACCTAAAACCTCATTAAACCTAACCTTTATCATTTTACCTGAGTTGGGTCTTGCTGTGTCCATCAAAGGTCCTTTCAGCACATTTGTGGAGCAAATGCGAAGACCAAGGGCAATCACAGCTCGATTCTGGAGTAGCATTGTCACTGTTGTCCAAGACGACCAGATGAACACGTGAAAAACATGAAAAATAACACAAAAACAACTTGTTGATTAATTTAAAGCATGTCCTGCAGATGTTCTCTTTATATTTCATGCCTTATGACTTGAGAAATATGGAACTTACATTTTCTTTAAAACCTTATTTTGTGTAGCCAAGCTTTCAAACCAACAGAACATCACAGAGAATCTTAACAGACATCCCAACGTTTCCAAAGATACAACGTATGTAACTTAATGCAGACAAAATAAATGCTAAATTCATCTAAAATATCTACATTTGCTGGAATAGTTCAGCCATAAGGATAAAAGCTGAAATGAAGAGTAGGACACATCATATTTGATATGTGATGCTGTATGTGAAAAGTTTGCAAAATCATAACTGAGGGTTATACTTTATATATATAATGTAAATTCTGAATAATTGAGCCTACGTATGTGCAACTGCCTCCCTTTATATAAGATAGCAAAACATAATCAAAAAAAGATATGGCTGCAGGTATGGCTGCATTCTTGTGCAAGTCAGAGCAATGACACTCTTGACTTGTACTAGGCAATTGAAACACACCTACTTGTTGGTAATGATAAGACGGAATGTGCATACAAATACA